>NW_020651304.1:2639481-2986648 GCF_003573695.1 Papaver somniferum | reverse complement strand
TTTATCAGAATTACTTATTAATAGAAATAAATATTATAATTTATTAAGAAAATATTTATAATTAAAAAATGATTAGTCATTTATTATGAGCAATTAGTGAAACACTAATTAATAAAACACTTTATAATGAATAGATTATTTATTATGTGCAATTAGTGAAACACTAATTAATAAAGAAATTATGGTATTTAAGTTGAACAAACCACCACTGTTGATTTGTCTTTTCTATTAATTCCAACCAAGGTGGAACACTGGTTAGAGCCACTCTTATGACACAATAGGTCATGAGTTCGAACCTCCCCGTTATAATATTTGAAATTCCATATCTTGACTTGAGTATTCATTTTTCATTCATGATATTGGAATTAATGCCACGCGTGCGAGTTGTAGGGGGTGGTTAGGAGAACCACAGCCCTTGATTTATCTTTGCCAGGACAAATCCTGATCACCACTAACACAGGCAAACTTAGCCTAGCTTTGTTTTGTACTAATGATTGATTATACTTTCTTTGTTATTTTTCTTGTAAATTATGTATTTTACGCGTGTTTTTGAGTTATTAGGTACTTTGGAGTCGCACGGAGGAAAAGAAGAAGAAATCACCCAATTTGAGCAAAAGGGGTGTCATTACACAAGCGAGTACTAGTGGCAATCGAGCTAAGGTTAAGGGGCAACCCTATTTGAAGAAGTACTAAATACAGATCAGCTGAGGATGGGGGGCTAGAAACTTTGGCTATCCCCTATCAGAAGTGACCGCCTATTATAAGCACCCAGTCTGGGGTGGCTGCTATCTCTGGGTGTACCCATCCTACCCTAATATACCTCAACCCTAAATTCGAGACGTTTTCTCTCAATCATCACATCTGAAATTGGGAAGAACAATGGCTGCGCAACAGATTCTGCTGAAACTGAGAGACAGACATGGAGAAATTGAGAGAAGTGCAGGTGAAATACAGGGAAGATGAAGTTGAGAGGATTCTTCTCTTAGATTTGAAATAGAAGCTGCAATTCAGAAGCAATTATGAAGAAATAGAGAAAAAGGGATCTATTGCTGTTAATTTCGTGATTCATGGCTGTAATTGATTGATGTTTGAAAGATGAAAAAGGAATTAAAGATGGGTTTGTTACTGATGAGAATTTCATGAAGAATTAGGGTTTGTGACGAATTAGAACATGAAATTGAGATCGAGAAGAACATATGGATTCAGTCAGAACAAAGAAGACTCTAGTGGTGGTCTAAGACAAAATGAATGAGAAGAACAATGAGTTTCTGAAGGTGGTGATGTGGTTGCTGTGATTCAGAGAAGAAAAAGATGGTGGTTCTGAGTTCTGAATGAAAATGGGTATTTGCTGATGGGTTTTTACATGATTTTGAGGTCAAGAAGCAAATGACGCTGGCTTAATTCAAGGACTGTGAAAGAAGTACGCTGGTGCTATGACAAATGAAGAAAATTGGAAAGAGATGAATAATGGATTCTGCTGTTGCTTCCGGTAATAGAAGAGAACATTGAAAAGGGAAGATGAAGATGGTTACAGTATGAACTTGGCGCTGCAGTGAAGAATGTTGAAATGAACTTAGATGTATGTTAGGATAGATGAGATGAATAATGGATTCTGTTGTTGCTTCCGGTAATAGAAGAGAACATTGAAAAGGGAAGATGAAGATGGTTGTAGTATGAAGTTGGCACTGCAGTGAAGAATGTTGAAATGGATTTAGATGTATATTAGGATATTGTCACAGGGACGAAGAAAATGGCCTGAAATTATGGCCAGAAGTGCTCTGAAACAGAGGAAACAATGTCCGACCCTTTCTCCCTCTGAGTCGATTCAAGACTCGTTAAACCTAACTCAATGATTCAGCCGACTAAGACAAACTGACTCGTTTGTCTGACTCTATCCCATTGACCTTTGACTGTTAGAGACTGTTGGTTTGACAGTTAATATTAAAGCACCGCGACGGAATATTCCATCGACGGAGAAGAAGATTGTAGAAAATCTGATATCAAAGACTTAATGAACACAAAACGTAACTCAAACGCTTCTCTCTATTGATGTAATTAATCTCATGGCTCAACAGCCTATTTACAGTTTAACAAACTTGACTCTCAAGCAAAGACACTTTCCTAACATATCAAACTTTAAATCAAAGACACTTCTAGAATATTCTAAACTATGTTAGAGCATAGCTCGATTGAACCCACCAGGCGTTGGTATGTCAAGTTTGGTTGTCATATTTTAGTGAACCAAAACTCATTTAAAGAGTCGCTTGATTATTTACTAGAGTGTCAACTTCGTATAGGTTTACTAGAAAGTTATTAGGATATGAGACTTACAAGTATTACGTGAAGACTTGAAGAATGTGAAGAAGTAAGGAGCTACATCTGTTAGAGCACTTCTCGGTCGAACTCGCATGCGTTGTTATCTCAAGCATGTTTGTCAATGTTAGTGATCAAAACTATAAGTCTTGATTTCTAGTCTACTATAGCTAAGTCTTGTACTAGGATAGAAAGTGTAGTTGAGCTCAAGAACTCCATGGCGATCATTATACTAGACGAAGAACTACTCAAGGAACTGGTGGAACTTCATCGACTAAAAGGTATGTGGAGACTTGAACTTATCTATCACTCAAAAGTCTATCTACTCTATCTCCTATCTTGAGACAAAAGTCGTTTTACTATATAGACTATGACTATACACATTTGCTATTTCGAGCCGAGTTTATCTCTCTTATCTATTTCTCGAAATATGTGTTGGTAAGCTTTCGCTTTGACCAAGTTCATCTTTACCTAGTGACGAAAGTGATGTTATGTTTCAATTACTTGAAAATGGCTTTGAAGAAAAATGGTTTTTGAATAACAACTATATAACGCCCTCTAAGAATGTTTCAATGATTGAAATGAGAGTTTAGATTATATAACCATTGTTGGATATAAGCATCGTGTGGTAACACATACATGTATAAGTCCTTATTCCTTGAACCAAAGTCTGCGTACTTTGCTGCTCAGGAAACCGGAATATAGTCCGCATACCCAGTCCGCGTACTGTCGGAGGTTTTCTTCCCGAGAAAATCTGCTGGAGTTTGTAAACTATTTACAAACTTATTCCGGGTACTTAAGTCCGCGTACCTAGTCCCTGTACTTAGGTTGGTTATATTCTAAAAACGATTATTCGTGAACTTATACTTATATTAACTAAGGAATGCAAGTTTGCAAACCGTGGCTATAAAGTTCATGAATCGATTCGAGTGAATCAAATCGTTTTTTCTTCGATTGTGTCTTGTATACTTCTATAATATCTAAGCAATTGAACAAATCTCTAACCAGTTCATTTGAGTCATTTGAACTAGTTATGGTAAAGAAGAATATGGTTAATATGGAAGTGCTCATATGGCTAACCATTTGGTTAACTATTGTTGAACTAACGAGTGTACATGTTTGGGTACGGTTACACAAACCTAAAAACGTGCATTTCATTTGTGTGTAACAAGCTAAGTTTCGATATAACGGTTGAAAGATATTAGCTTGAATCTAATCAGGTTTTCATTTAACAGTGAATATTGAATGCTCTGTTACTAAGCTAACATTGATTGCAAACCCTGATTTGAAAGACTATATAAAGGAGAACTCTAGCAACTAGGAAACCTAATCCCCACACCTCCTGTGTGATACTAGTTGTATAAGCTAGAGTCGATTCTCCTTTAACCTTAGGTTTCTACCGATACCCGGTAGGTTAACAACTTGAAGACTTCATTGGGATTGTGAAGCCAGACCGATACTACTTTCTTGTAGTTGTGTGATCTGATCTTGTTGTTTCTATCGTATTCAGTACAATCGTAACGATTGGCTTGAGATTGATATCTCCGATAGGCAAGATATAAAAGTAATCACAAACATCTTCGTCTCATCGTTTTTGATTCCACAATATCTTCTTTCGCCGCGTCGATTAAGATTATTGTGAGGTGATTGATAATACTATGTTGTTCTTCGAGAATATAAGTCTGGGTTATCAATTGGTTCCTGTTCACCTTGATTTATCAAAAGACTGAACAAAACTCGTAGGTATTTTTGTGGGAGACAGATTTATCTATTACCGTAGACTTTTCTGTGTAATACATATTTGTTTATTAAAGTCTTCGACTTGGGTCATATCAACTCTTAGTTGTGGGTGAGATCAGCTAAGGGAATCAAGTGCGTAGTATCCTGCTGGGATCAGAGACATAAGGAGCGCAACTGTACCTTGGATTAATGTGAGATTGATTGGGGTTCAACTACAGTCCAGACCGAAGTTAGTTTGTAGTAGGCTAGTCTCTGTAGAGGCTTAATATAATGTGTGTTCAATCTGGACTAGATCCCGAGGTTTTTCTGCGTTTGCGGTTTCCTCGATAACAAAACTTCTGGTTTCTGTGTTATTTCTTTTCCGCATTATATTTTGTTATATAATTGAAATATCACAGGTTGTGTGTTTGAATCAATCAATTGGGAAATCCGACCTTTGGTTATTGATTGAAATTGAACATTGGTCTTTGGTACCGTTCTGATTTATCTTGTATTCAATTAGATTCGCAGATTTCTATTTGCTTGAGTAAGAATTGAATCGAGAAAGTGAGATATAACTCTTTGATATACTTTATTAAGATTGAGTCTAGTTGATTCTCTTAAAAGTATATTGGAGTTAGTCCATACAGATTGCTAATCGAAAATATTGGGTGTGGTTGTTGTACCCCCGCTTTTTTAATTGGTATCAGAGCAGGCAAACATGTTTAAAGACCTTACAAGTCTGTGTTTGTAGGGATCTGACTTTATGGAAAGAAATTCTATCTCCATAAACATACCACCAGTCTTCGATGGCTCAAACTACCTATGATGGAAAATTGCTATGCGTGCTTTTATTCAATCTCGTGATTTTCAAACATGGATACGTGTTATTAACGGCTATGAACCTATGGTTAATACAGAAGGCGATGTACCTATACCGAAGGATATTGGTAGATATAGCCCTGAAGAAGTTGTTGCTGCAAAGAAAAATTCTGACGGCTTAAATGCTATCATACATGCCATTACCCCAGACCTTCAGCACCATGTGACTATGTGCACAAAGTTCTAAGGAAGCCTGGGATATCTTAGAAACCGTATTTGAAGGAAATACCAATGAGAAAGAAGCTAGGCTTCAAAACCTCAGTTCTGATTGGGAAACCTTCATATGCCATATGAAGAAACGTTTGATGAGTTTAATCACAAAGTGTCTGAAATTGTTAATGCATCTTTTGCATTGGGTAAGACTATTCCTGAAAAGGACATTGTGATGAAAATTATCAGATCGCTGCAATCTAGATACGATTCTAAGAAGCATGCCATCGTTGAAGGAAATAATCTCGCAACGCTTTCCAGAAATACTCTGGTTGGGAAGCTAAAGATATTTGATCATGAGCATACGTCCAAGTCTAGTAAGGATGTTGCTTTCAAAGCACTAAAGAACACTAAATTACTTGATAAAACTAAACGTGTTTATATCTCTGAAGATGATCTTTCTGAGGATGATTTATCAGATGAAGATCTTGCCAAGTCAGTCTCGTTGATCACAAGACAGTTTAGGGATCTTCTTTTGAAGAGAAGTAAACGGTTTTCCAGAGATAAATCCAAGTCGTCAGATAAACCTCATAATCGTGTTCCTCCTAAAAATAGGGATATTGATGAAACTGATAACGAGGATATGCCTCAGTGCTTTTAAGTGTAAAGTTTTTAGTCATTTTGCAAATGAGTCTCCAAATCGAAAGAAATACACTGGGAACAAAGGTCTTGTTGCAACTCTTGATGAAATGTCTGACAACTATGATTCTAATGAAGATGAGAAATCAAGCGTTGCACTTCTTTGTGAAAATATTGATTTTGATAATTATAGCAATACACACATCAATATTGATATTCTTTCAGAATAAAACTCAACCAATCTGGAAGATAATTGACCCCTTCTTTGTGAACTCTGTGTATGATGTTTCAGGTTCCACTATGTATCTAGCTGCTTGCACATCTCAGATGCCTGAATTATATTCAAGATTGACGTGCTCATATTGTTCACTCAAGGGTCATGAACTATCAAAGTGCTACAAGTACAAACACAAATTGAGACATGTCAACAAACTTCAACGAAGAGCAAATCGATTAGCAAACAAGCTTAAACTCACTCAGAAGACCGCTGAGGTATGTAAGATTTTATCTTCGTCTAAGTAGTTAGTTTCGAAGGACAAAACAAGACCATTAGAGAAGAAAATATAGTCAAATCGTTTTGATAGACACAGGTCTGTGGATTTCTCTCAAGAGGAACATGGTGGACAAATTGTTGTTCACCACAACACAACTTGATTGTGTTGATTTGTAAATCTTGTCTCATGTGCATGTTCAAAATAGACAAGATTGTGTACCTCTCAGGCTTTAGGAAAAGTTATTTTCTTCTTTTCTTAGTTTTTTTTTTTTTTTGGAATTCTCTGTCTAAAGGAGGGTCTCGACAATTCTACTCTCTCTAGGGTTCAGAGTTGCGCGTGCACGAACCTGTTAAAGGTTGAGTAACCCTACACTCATTTTTCCTTCCCCGAAACTTCTTTTATCTTAAGACTACTTGTTGAGATTGTGATTTCCTCTCACAAACCCATACGTTTATGGATACTCCAAGCATCATGTCTTCTGATGGAAAAGATGTTAATATGATTTTCAAGCCATCAATCATGAAGGACAAATAGAAATCTCCGTTATCTCCGACATTGAAAAGAAAAAGAAGGAATGTGAGGAATCCAAGAGCTATTCCTTCAAATTATCAGAAGTTTTCTGATGTTCTTGAAGTGTTGAAGGAGACGCAAAAGGAGATTCAGCAAATAAAGGCTTTTGTGTTCAAGACTCATGAGATTCAGAAGGCCCTGGTTCGACATCAGTCAAGGAAGTTTATTGATATTAACTCCTATCTTCATGAACCTTATGTCCCAATGGCTGTTGACGACAAGGAGTTCGGGGACGATAAAGAATTCTTCAAAGGTCTTAACATCTAGTAAATCTTCTTATGAGAATTTTATTTTCTTGTTTTGTTTAGAAGAATAACTAGAGTTTGGAATAGCCATTATTGTGATTACACATAGCTATATCCAACGTTTTCATCTTCATGTTTTTAGGTTTATTTATATAAATTCTAAAATTGTTTGGAAGATGATTTTTGAAGTATTAATCTTTATGGTTTTATATATTGCAATTTGTTATGGGATATATGTGTTTGCGTCCGTGAACTATGATTGTCCCATACCTTGTCAAAAGTTAAGTCTTTCGTATGTCGATATGCATGTATTGATAAAAGAATGAATGAACTTTGACATCACAAAAGTTTGAAGCCTATTTATGTCATTATGCAAATATTAATGGAAGATAGGATGAACTTTTGTTTACGAGGATTATGTCTATTGTATGTCATTGTGCAAATAGTGATAGAAAATAGAATAAATCCTTGTCTATTCCGCAGTATTGATCTTCCCTGATCCAAAATTTATGTATATACTGTGAGGCTCCGTAAGTTCTCTTATGTTGAGCATTTCCGATTAGATTAATCATGGGTTTTCTTGTGGTTAATTTAATTGAGTATTTTTGGATTCAAATTCATATTCGTATGCGATTTGTTATGTCCAAAGAAATCTTTCTTTTCTTATGAAATTAAGGTCGCTCTTGTTGTTTTCTCGGGAATGGCATTTTACGGGGGAGAGTTTTTTTAATTGAACTTGTGCTTAATTGCCAAATCTTTGTGGGGAGTGCGGATGTGGAATATTATAGGGATTATATTGTATCTTTATAAACTCCTTGATGAAAGAATTTAGCTTCGGCTATATGATTGCATCTAAATAAGTTGATATGTGCTTTCTTTTGGTCATGAAATGTCTCTATGGAAATTTTCATTAGGATCCCGTTTTCGTACCTTTGCCAATTTTATTGACAAAAAGGGGGAGAATTAATGTGTAGTTCACACTACAAATACATATGGTTTTCGGATCATTATGTAAGGGGGAGTGGTTTCCATGTGAGATGGAGTATTGACTAATGGGGAGTGATACATATCACCACAGTATTGTTGTCGAAGTTGTGATACAATTGAACTTTGATGTTGTGTAATAATATTATGACACTATATAACAATGATTGAGAATTCTTGTTTTGTCATTGTTATAGTTACGGATTTTCAACAACGATGATGCTAAACTTACAACCTTTGGAATCATTAGAGTACTTGGAAGTGACAAATATTTCGAGTAATGTTGAATATTAGGCATGTGGAAGCTACAAAATTTTATTTATCTATTTTTGTATTCCATATGTATTGATAGTTTTGTCACTAAAATTGATAAAGGGGGAGATTGTTAGAGCACTACTCGGTCGAACTCGCATGCGTTGCTATCTCAATCATGTTTGTCAATGTTAGTGATCAAAAATATAAGTCTTGATTTCTAGTCTACTATAGCTAAGTCCCGGACTAGGATAGAAAGTGTAGTTGAGCTCAAGAACTCCATGGAGATTATCATATAAGATGAAGAACTACTCAAGGAACTGGTGGAAATTCATCGACTAAAAGGTATGTGGAGACTTGAACTTATCTATCACTCAAAAGTCTATCTACTCTATCCCCTATCTTGAGACAAAAGTCGTTTTACTATATAGGCTATGATTATACACATTTTCTATTTCGAGCCGAGTTTATCTCGCTTATATATTTATCGAAATATGTGTTGGCAAGATTTCTCTTTGGCCAAGTTCATCTTTACCTAGTGACGAAAGTCATGTTATGTTTCAATTACTTGAAAATGGCTTTGACGAAAAATGGTTTGTGAATAACAACTATATAACGTCCTCTAAGAATGTTTCAATAATTGAAATGATAGTTTAGATTATATAACCATTGTTGGATATAAGCATTGCGTGGTAACACATACATGTATAAGTCCTTATTCCTTGAACCAAAGTTTGCGTACTTTGCTGCTCAGGAAACCGGAACAGAATCCGCGTACTGTCGGAGATTCTCTTCCCGAGAAAATCTGCTGGAGTTTGTGAACTATTTACAAACTTATTCCGGGTACTTCAGTCCGCATACTTAGGTTGGTTATATTCTAAAAACGATTATTCATAAACTTATACTTATATTAACTAAGGAATGCAAGTTTGCAAACCGTGGCTATAAATTTCATGAATCGATTCGAGTGAATCAAATCGTTTTTGCTTCGATTGTGTCTTGTATACGTCTGTAAGATCTAAGCAATTAAACAACTCTCTAACTAGTTCATTTGAGTCATTTGAACTAGTTATGGTAAAGAAGAATATGGTTAATATGGAAGTGGTCATATGGCTAACCATTTGGTTAACTACTGTTGAACCAACGAGTGTACATGTTTGGGTACAGTTACACAAACCTAAAAACGTGCATTTCATTTGTGTGTAACAATCTAAATTTCGATCTAACGGTTGAAAGATATTAGCTTGAGTTTAATCAGGTTTTCATCTAATGGTGAATATTGAATGCTTTGTTACTAAGCTAACATTGATTGTGAAAAGGCGAGGGTACCCAAATATACCTCAAGCTAAAACTTTTTCTTCCTATAAGTCCTTTATCCGAAAGTGGTTGTCTATAAACTGAGTCGAGACAATACAACAAATCGGCTCACACTTCGTGTGATCTTCTATGGATATGAGATCGAGACAATATAACAACGAAGTATGTTTACTTGATACAAAGGTTCGGACTTAACCAAACACAATAGGATTGCTTATCAAGTAAATAAGAATTAATGTTTGTGTAATTTACTTTAATTATAATAAAACAATTATAATTCGGAAATATAAAGTAAATGACACAGCAAGATTTTGTTAACGAGGAAAACCGCAAATGCAGAAAAACCTCGGGACCTTGCCCAGAATTGAATACTCTCAGGATTAAGCCGTTATACAAAATAAACCAACTTCGTATAGTTGAGACCAAGCAACTAAACCTATAGTTCACCTAGTTCCGTCTGTATTCCCACGCCTCCGACCTGTAAACAATTCACGTACTTGGACCAATTCCTTTGGTTCGTATTCCAAACAGTAAAAGAACAACAAATCTGTTTGGTATCAACTCTCTTCAACCAAGTGATATGAGTTGGACAAAGGCTCTCCTGTTTATCTTAACATAAACTCCTTCGCCAGGTTCCAAGATCTATCTTATGTTCAATCACCAAGAGGTAATCGTTAAGATTTTGCAATCAATACCTTTAATCCCAAGGAAACGCATTGATGCCGATCTACACAACTATTTTATCAAAATACCACAAGGATAGATCGATTATAGTTGGATCCTCTTTTACCGAAACAAGTATTTTGCACACCAAATATTTATATAACCAAGTCAGAAATCTTCTATCTCTTCTTTATATTCAAATCTTCTTAGATCTTCAATAAACACCTGCACACAACTACTTGAATATCTTGTGATCAATCACACACAGAACGGAGTCTGTTAACAACGGATTATCACAAGATCGTCTTTAGTACTAACAACAGTCTAAAGATCCATGTCGAAACCTTGAACTAGTTTGAGTGAATCTTATATCAGAAAAAAAGATTCTCAAGCATAAACAAACTAGGTGCAATCAAAGTTCAACCACCGTTAGTCAATCAAATCAATATGAAAATAAAAGATAAACTGTAATTATCTAGTTTCCCACCAACGGTACGCACTAGAGCTTCTCAATCCCAAAGAAGACTTTAAGCTGAGCGGCCGTAAGAGATTTCGCCTAATTAGGTTACTCTCCTCTCCGAATAGGCGGCTACACCAGTAACAACAACAAAAGAGGAAGTCTGTTGTTATGAAGGATTAGTTTGCCCAAAATGCAAACTTCAAATATTTATAAACAAGGAAGTTTGGACACCAAGGAATTTTCAAAACCGAAAATATTCTCAAGATATTGTATAATAATTTCCATATTCGGTTTTCATAATTCTTGAGAATGCTCTGTCCAAAATAATGATCGAAAATCTCCTTGGAAAATGTTTAACTAGCAAATGCACATTACTAATTCTTATTTTCCATATATAATTAAAAACCTTAATTAAAAGATTCTTAACTTATTTAATTTTAATCCTGGGATTTACTTCCTTCTTAGCCGTTAAGGAATATCTTTGAACAATAAAAAATATATGCATTACTGCATGTGTTCAAAGTGTTCCGATGACCGGTTTTCAGCTGTGCAAATATAATTCACTTCCTCACTCAACTAGAAATAAATATAGTATGCGATAAGAAAGAGTTCGTTCCCACAGAGAGGCTTTTGTTGTTATCAATTTTCAGTTTCTTAGTAACCAAAGGGGGGGTTTTGTTTTATCTAAATAAACAAAGCAATGAAAGTAAATTAAAAGCAATAAAATAATTGAATAATCAATAAGGAGAAGATATTGGTCACGGGATAGTATCATTCACAAACATGTATTTTCATCAATGATTAGAATTGAAATTTAATCTCTCATCTATTAGAACTCCTAGGATATCTTGATCGCAAGAGTATCCCGTTTATTTCCCGATTTTATCACAAATAACATTAAAAGATGCTAATGTGAAATCTACCTAGAAAGCAACCTAAAGTGTAAAAGCACAATTAAGTTTAACTCCCTAAGAGCAATAAGTTCTATGAAATAAGACTAATCAATGCAAACAAAATGTGTAAAAGCACTAATTCGTTTTAACAAAGGTTATGATTCATATGTGACTAGTAGGATGTATCACTACAAGCACTACCCACAATTATGCTAATTAAAATCAGGGACAAACAACTTTTTCGTATTGAAAATCCTAATCTAGCAATAGAGATAAAGACTAATCTAATTGATTCCGGACTCAAACAAACTAGCATTCAAATCATATGACAATATTAATAATGAAACATAAACAATAAAGTATTGAGACAAAACTAATTCATTGAATTAAATAACATGTTGGAAATCAACTTTTATCCCATAACCAATAATTGAGTTTAGTTACTCATAATAATGGAGTTCATCATAATCATAATCAATAAAATAAATAAAGAAGATGAAAGCAAAGCAAACCCTAGAAGTAGTTTCCTCCAAAGTTGTAGAAAACTTTTCTTTTTGTAGCTTTTCTCCCTTCCAAAATTAGGTCAAGTCTTCAAAAGCCCAAAGTCCAATAGCAAGATGTCCACCAAGCCTATATGTGAGAAAAACCCATGTAGAAAATATGTCCAAAATCGTCGCCGGAAATTGGCCGGTAAAGTCGCCGAAAAACAGCTCAGGTAACCGGCAAAGTCCGCGCCGGTCACCGGTCAACGGGTCAAATCGGTCGGGTCAACTGAGTCGCACTGGGGTCAACTCGGTCAAAGTCAGACCGAGTCAGCATCTTACTCAGCTGGATGGGATGAGTGTCTTTGTCTAGGCCATTGCACTGGCCTGAACTGCTGATGCACAATGATTGTGCATCACTGCCAGCTTCAGTTTTCTTCTCAGTTCAACCACCACTTATTTGCTGCTCAAACACCCATTGTAGTCCTTTAATTATCAGCACCACCTGAAACACCATGTTTTCTACCAACTTCAGATACAACTTCATCTAAGCAACATATCCATTCTTACACAACCCATCCATCCTAAATTCCATGTTCATCCTTGCAATCTTCCTTGGATTCCCTGTAATAATAACACAACTACCACCTGCAGTCTTGCATACATAACCAGCATCACCCCAAAGCCATTTCAGCTGCTCATCTTCCCAGCTCATACCCATTCTGCACTTACCAGAACAGCAATGCTCAGCTGCAACCTGAACTGACTGCCACAGCTGCAACCACCACCAGCAATTGAGCTTCAATCTCCATTTTCAGCCTTGCAGTCTCCCTAACTTCACTGTAACCAACATGGCACCATTGAACCAAAAACAACACCAACACTTCAGTCCTGTAACCTGCAGTGCCTCAACCAATTCCCTCCATCAACTTTAGTTCATCCAGCACATTCATCTAATTCAGCTTAATTCCTGCCACAGAAATTCCATCCCTGACTGACAGCAACATCATAAACTTCAGCCCCTTTGCCTGCAATTCAAATCCTTGAACCCATGAAGCAATAACAACACCACCTTGTCTTCGATTCTCCATCTCAGTTAGCCCTTGAAAATCATCTCTTCCACCTGCAATCTCCCAACACAATTGCATCCTTCACCATTCTCAGTTTCGCATGAACAACATCAATCCATTGAGCCATTTGCCTATTCATTTCAATTCCTGGCACATTTAAGCTTCAACTGCTTCACTTCATCATCTTTCAGTCAACGCCATCAATGGAAGAAACCATCTTAATCACTGCCAATCCCATCACCTGCAGCTCATGGCAACACAAAACTCTTCACTTCCATACAACACACTTGAGCCAGTCTCCATCTCGTTCTGCACTTACTCAGCACAACCTGCACTTCTGCAACACAGCCAAGCTACCAACCTTGCCTTCTGCTCATACATTCAACACACAACCTGTAATACCAGTCCACCAAACCCACTGCACAACAATCATTCCCATATCATTAATTTGAGCATTGCTGCTTGAATTCCTTCTCCAATTTGCAGATTCTTCCATTTTCAGATCCCTAATTTCACATCTACTAGCGCCATCTGAATCTATTCACAATCACAAACAACCCATGTATTCTCGCAACTCAGATTCAAACCCATTCAAGAACAACATACAGCTTCACCACCATGAGCAATTGTATCTCATTGCCAAGTTCACTTGTCAACTAACCTGAACATAGCATACAAACCCATCTATGATTCTTGACAATTTCTTCAAAACATCACCAGATTCATCAATTCTTAAACATCTTTGTTCTAGCCATCACCCTGTAACACAATCGACCAACCCCTAATTTCTTCTCAGTTCAGCCTCGAAGTCTTCCACCAACATCACCAGATTCAATTTCTAAATCAATCCAGGATTCATCCTCGATCCGAATTCTTCTGGTTCTTCTCTTCAAATCGAACCCCGAACTGTACATAAGAACCTAGATACCATCACAGACCCATTCCCGAATCTCTAATTTCTTCATATGAACCTTCACGAATTCTTCCATTGATCCTAGTCGATCCCCACTGATTTTATTATCACCACCAACAACAGCCACTCCTCTCGCGATTTTCAGGTGGAAAAAGAAGAAATAATGAGAAATTGATTTCTCACTGAATTATAGGGCTTGTGTAATGGCCAAAACTGCTATAGGCACATAGCAAGTTAACATGGCCACCAAACTCATATATGACTTGTCAGTTTCGCAGAACTGGCAAGCTAATTCCTTTCTCTGCTCAACTGTCACCTTCGAAGAATTGACAGTTTATTCTTCACATCCTACTCGTGCACCTTAGCCCGCTCCAAATATCGCGTGTGAATTGACCTTTTTTCCTTTCTCGCTCTAAATGGACGCTTTTTCTCCTTCTTTTGCTCCCAAGGACTCCATTGCACCTAATAACTCAAAACTAAACATAAGAGATGCAATTCACAAGGATAATCACAAAGAAAGCATAAATATTAGATATAAAATTAGGATTTTTATAACACCTATCAGCCGACATCCTTTCTTTGTAAGTCCTCTTTCATACTTACTCACTTGAAACCGATTTACCACACTTCCAAACAAGTTTAGAATTGGTTCATCTGACTTTCAAGAGCTATGCGATTGATTAAGAACTTCTCAATTACAAATCATGGGTTTAACGGTTCTACCAAAACAAGTTTCGCTTCTACCTCCATGTGAGTACTGTGCATAGTCACACTAGCTTCCCAAAATTCGGTTGACTAGGTACTAGGATTGGTTCCCCACATATATATGGTATCTAACTCATATGTGTTGCACATGTCCATAGGATCGGTTCCCCTTTGCCTAAAAACGTGTTGCACATGTCCATAGGATCGGTTCCCCTTTCTTCTATAAACCTTGCTGCACCTCATACAAGGATCGATTCCCCTTTGTGACGTGTTGCACCTCTTACTAGGATCGGTTCCCCTTTTCCCAGTGTTAGGCCTTACAAACTACACAAACTCGATCATACCAACAGGTGATTACTTAAGATCGGTTTCACTAATAAAAGTCATACCAATACAAAAGTCAGGCCTCATGTGAGTAGTTTTACCAAAAACACAAACAAGTCATGATCGGTTATACTAATCACACATATTGGTCGTTCATAAGATATGCAATGAAGAACAACCCCAATAACGCCTAGCGATTTCCTTTTCGGTTCACAAACAAAGTTCATGAACTTACTTCCTTAAAACACATGTAACAACATTGTTTCCTAGGATAAAATACTCACCTTATACCCATACATAATCACAATAGCATTCATACGATCATGTTGATGTCTTATCTACAAAGTTTAATGGTCAAGCAATAAACCTCGTATTGAATTCCTTAATACTATATCTATCTAGAGTGTTCATGCTTCGCAGTTTTGTTTTCAATATGCACGACTTGAAAGATACATTAGGGAATGAAATAGTTCAAGTCAAATATCACTAACCTCAAGTGGAAGTATGATGTTGTGGTTGTAGCTCCTTACTTCTTCACTTCTTCAAGTCTTCGCAATACTTATAATGTCTCATATCCTAATACTTTCCAGCTAACCTATACGAAGTTGACTCTAGTACATTTAATCAAGCGACTCTTAAATGAGTTTTGGTTCACTAAAATATGACAACCAAACTTGACATACCAACGCTTGGTGGGTTCAAACGATCTATGCTCTAACAATTTCCCCCTTTGTCAATTTTAGTGACAAAACTCTTACAATCATATGGATAAACAAATTACAAGAATTCAATACACATACGCTTGATTCCCGAATTCAACAACACATAACCTGCATAATTCAATCCTTAAAAATGCAACAGCTGTTGACATTATTATAACAAAGCTCATACTCCCCCTAAAGGTGAGATAGGTAGATTTGAAATCCTCACGTCTTTGTGTTGATGGTGGATTTTTATTCAGGGCTAAAATTGTAAAACCAAATTTAATGCGCTGACATCCTGCAAAGGGTAAAGCCGTTTGATAAGTGATGAGTGCAGAAAACATCTTCACTTTATTTATTCGAAGCAATTCAATAAAAATACAAAATTCACTCAGAATGGTGCGTGCAACAACAATCCCAAATATTCTGTGAATTTTATTAGCATTATTAATTAATGCATAATTTTCCTAGTATTTCCCGTGCTATGTTCTCAGCCGAACTCTCTTTATTGACATGACATGACATGACGACTGAGTGTTCAATCTCAGCAGAATAGCATGAATCTTCGTGCTGATATTGAGACATGCCTGAAATACCCACACAGGCTGCATCACTCTCTGACAAAGAGAATTTCGAATCGACGCGCTTTGACTAAAGACAACTCGATCGAACATATTTAATTCCTTTAAGGAAAATCTGGACTGTCCATATCAGTCTCAGAAACGATCGTGGCCACGCAAGTTGGCCGTACAATTTAACAAGCCTATCCAAACCCTGGAAAAATAGGCAATTGTTGTGATGACCACCGACGGGCCCACTTATTCCCTAGCTGGTCGACCAATCACCATACTCTCCCCAGCGCCATCAAACGCCAACCCAAAGTTGAGTGACCGTGCTGTTTTGGGAGAAGCTCGACGAGCATAGACTGTTCAGGGCAGTCTTAAAACCATCACAACCGTCCAACTTCGCCAGCCTGGTTGGACAGATTAGATCATCCCATGAATGATCATGGAAGCACTAACGCACACGTTGGCGGGCCCACTTCTCCTTCACCCGATCGGTTTTCTCACGAAGAGGCCATGGATCAATGAAACGATTGCTCAAACCATGGAAGCTGTGATGCATCTAAGGGTCGCGAAATTCCACTAGTGTCTTAAATCGATCACAACCATCCAACTTAGCCAACCTATTTGGATGGCTTAGATCACATTTAGGACCATCAGAAAGGTGCACGCAAGTTCACCGTCGACCCAACATGGTCCCCACGTGATCGATCTCTCCAAAGGAGGTCACGGCTTGCCAAACCGTTTGGCTAAAATCACGTGTGCGTGACTGATTCAAAACCCTAATTAGGGTTTGCGGCAATGCGCATCTGTCGTAGTTTTATCATGACCATCCATCTTCGCCATCCTAAACGGAGGGTGTAGATATAGACTCAAGAGGTCCCAAGGATGTCAACGTGATCACCGTAGGCCCACCTTTGCGTGTGACCGGCCGGCCTATGCAGAATAGGGACCGGCGCCTCGAAACGCACGCCCAAAAGGTGGCATGCCATACGGCTTTTAAACCTTTGCGGTAATGTATTTCTATCGCAAATCGGTCACGACCACTCATCTTTGCCGGTCAATTTGAGTGGCCTATATCGAATCTTTGTGGGACCGAGAGGTATAAGAATGCACGCCGGCGTACCGACTCTATGCATGCCTGGTCGGTCCCACCAATTAGCGCCCATGCTTAGATTCGGTCAAGCCAAAGAGGGGATGTTGCGCACCTTTAAATCCATCAACGACAGCAAATATGTGCTGTAAATCATCTCGTCCGTCCAAATTTTCCTTCTTGGTCGGACGACTTGGATTAAAAATTAGGCGATCAATGAAGCGCCTCAATGATCACCGTCCGCCACTCTGTCATAGGGAGTGATCGACCAGATGTGGCCCGCCCATGCGGCTTCCAGACGATCACTGGAAGATGGTTGGACGTGCTGCCATTTTAAGACGCTTAATCCGCGACTTATTCAGTCAAGCATTAAAACAGCGATGCTTTATGCATATCGATTGTTTTGAGTTGCTTGCTTTAAAACGATGCATTACAAATATTTCATGAATATCAATTCCATAAATAACTCAGTTATTTAACTTAATAGCACCGTATGCTATTTCCTGCGGCGGGTCCCACGACCTGACCCACTCATTCGAGACATCAAACATGTCACAAACTGGGGGATACTTACTGGGGTATTGGTCTGGCGGTTTACAGCGCGCGGCGTGCAACGCGCCCATTACGAGAACGTGTCAGGGGCTTGGACGGTTAACAATGATGAGGGAAGTGGGTAAAGGCGTGATCATGTGACAATCACCTACACGACCCCACTACTCCATCACTCAACTTCCTCCACTTCCTACGAGATGAAGGTTGCTCAAATGACTTGTATAAATAGGATCTTCAACCTATTTTCAAACAATACAGAAAAACCAAGTGTTGTCACATTATCCAGAAAACACCCAGAACTGATAGCTTTCGTTGTGCAATCCAGTTCATCATTCTGATACAAGTCATAAACAGCCAACACCTTCACAATCTCAACACCTTATTCGCTTCCCTCCCTAAGATCAACCCCATCTCCTTCACTTTGTGACCGAAGCAAGTCTGGAACGACCATTTCTTGGTTTAGGCCAGAATTGAATAGATTGATCTCTCGAATCAAAAGCACTCCCGTGCAGTGCATTTGTTTAGGGTTTAGATTCGTTTCTCATCCACACATCCAAATTTACCAAAAACAGTAGAAACAGTTTTCACCCATAAACAATTGGCGACCACAGTGAGAGATTAATCTCTCGGTTGTAAAGTCAATTTCTTCAATACCGAGTCCAATTTTACTGATTTCAAAATGGTGGATCTTAGGTCTGGATCAACAACCAATCCCGACGGAACTAGGGCTGACAGCACTCTCGGCGTCGATATCCCGGTCAGTGGCGTTACCGTACAGCCCGTCAATGCGATCAATACATCTCGTGGAATTACGTCCTCTACCACCAACGCTAGCGGAGCAGGAGATATTCCATTGGGCGTGACACCTCCTATCACCAGAGCCAGAGCAGATGCAAACCCGGACATTTCTTCAAGTGTAACGCTTCCAGTCATCACCAGAGCAACTGCCACTCCTCCGTCAGGACGAGGAGCTGGGGGAGCCAGAGGAGGACAACCCCCTATTACAATGGTTGATTTGATGGAAAGACAAGAAGTTCTTGCTAGAGCCCAAATGGACATGGCTACGACTCAGAAAGAGGTACTCACTTTTCTCAAGACATTAACCGAGCGATTGCCACGAGAGTCGCGACAACCCCTGGAGCCAACAAGGAGCGCGGTCAATACACCCGGAGCAGGAACTTCAACGGCGCGGGCCTACATGGATGAAGAAGCTCGTGTTGATCCTGAACGTCCAAAGGAAAGGGACCAACCATCCGACTTCATTACGCGTGAGGACCTGGAGCGACTCCTCCAAAACTGGGGCAAAGGAAATCCAATGGACATGCACCATCATCAACCTCTATACCCTCAGGATGTGCAACAGATTCCCCTTCTAAGAGGATACATCTCTCCTCAGATCTTCCTTTCTGATGGTACTGGTAACGCACGTGTACACATCTCTCGGTTTTTGGAACCTTTAGGGGAACACGAATATAATCATGTTCTCCGCCTGAAAGAGTTCAAAAAATCACTTACTGGAAGAGCGTACAACTGGTACAACAACATCGCACCTAACAACATATCCAATTGGAGTGAGATGGTCAGTGCCTTCTATAGGAAGTATTTCTTCGTGTCTGAGCAGATCACCTTTTCAGACTTGGGGAGAATGTTTCAATGAAACAACGAGCGTCCAAATGACTTCGTTAAGAGATTCAGGATTCAAGCATTGGATTGTCATGATACGAATGTCACCGAACGCCAGTTAGTGGAGTCATGCATTAACGGAATGGTGACCATATACCGTGCTTTGTTAGAGAATCTGGGTTTTCAAACATTTTCTAAGCTCCATGAAACCGCTAAGCGTTCAACCACAACGGCCCCAACATTGTTGGAAAGAACCAGAATTGTTCGAACGAAGATGCACGTGAGAGTCGAGGAAGCAGGCGTCTCATTAACAAGCAATATAACACCGGTCCTTCTGTGAGTGTGGTGGGCGAAAGAGGAAAAAGGAAAGCTCCGGCAGCAGAACAACAACCCAAGCGTGCAGCACCAGCGCAGACAACCCCGTCCCGAAAGAGTGCAGATAAAACTCATGTGCAAGAAGCTGGAGACACTGTCCCAGACTTTCCGTTTCCCATGAATGAAGTCATAGATCTCTTGGAAGCATGGATTCAAGACAACGCGATCAAGCTACCTCCTCTCAGACGTCCGCCGACTGAGGAAGAAATGGCAAATCCCAGCCGTTATCATAGGTTCGTCCATCACCCAACCAGTGATTGCAACAAATTGAAGCACATTTTCAGAGAAAATCTAGAAGCAGGAGAACTCCAATTAGTAAACGAAGGTGTTCATAGAGATCCTCTTCCTATTAGGAGCTGCATGATTTCTGGGGATTCTGTTCGCAAGACTGTACAATCTATGATGAAGCATTTATGTGAAATCTTGTATTTCTCCAAGGCACAACGTCAAGATATATTTGCAACCCTCAATCGCATTGTGTCAGGCAGACGTTTGTATCCAGACAAAGAAACGATTTCGGAACCTCAATCTTTCCTGGAAGATGCAACCAGCAAGGGGAACTGGGGATTCTTGACCGTCACTCATTTGAAGGATGTCGACTTCGACATCACATTGATCGATGCAGCTTCCGAATTCAACATCATCACTGTCAAGACTCTGAGATCCGCAAAGATTTCAAAACAGGAAGCTGTTCACAGCCCAACCATAATCAAGAATTCAGAAGGAGAAGCCCGAGATGCTTACGGATACATCAATCTTGAGGTTAAGGTGGGAGATGCTCTAACACACGCTAAATTTCACATAGTTAAATAATATACGAGCTATGATTTGGTCCTAGGGCGCTCATGGATACACGACAATAAGGCGAAGCTAGGAGTATGTCCTTTACCGATGTATGTACATGAGAGGATCACCAATCAGCCGTCCGATCCCGAGGACTACTTGCTGCCATATCAACCACTCACGAATGTGACGCGGCTTCCAGGAGAGAGATTATCATCGTATCTCCGAAGATTCCAAGCCCAAGTAAGTCTTATTCAACAACCCTTTTTGCAATCAGTCACTCCTCCTTCCGCTAAGGCTTGGGGACTCGCTTCGATCAACCACCCTGTCACCGCTAGGAGATGTGGGTGGGAGGCTGGTCCTTTCAAATGCTTTATCAAAAATTTGGAAGCTTCCTCGGTCAAAGACAACCAGAATCAAGTAGCTGTGCAACGCCCGAACCCATTTCAAATTGGAGATTTGGTAGTGAAGACGACCACGTTTCGAGTTGGAGACATGACAATGAAGATGACCTCTCAGACTTACTTTCCTACAGAAAAGGAAGACAAGCCATACCTGGTGGAAGATGTTATCTTGGGCCGTTACTGCAATCTCATCAACGCCGACAAGCTTGAGGGCGTGACGATTCACTCACGATGGCTCGAGCTCTATAATACCTAAAAGCGTTGTACTACCCTTTTCCGCCAGTGTTTTCCGTAGTAGTTCCTCCAACAATTTCCCTTTAATGCAATGTTTGTAATTCCTCCAAAATGATTGCACTATTTGCATTCATAATTATTAGGGTTTCAATTTTCAATTAATCAAAGCATTATTTCCTTTTAGGAATTTCTTTACCCCTTGAACATGACACAAAATTCTGAGTCATCCTAAATCATCATTATCCACCAGATTAAACCAGAAAGAAAACCCTAAAAGAAACATTTCGTACCCTTTGGAAAACGTTGGAGGAATAGAATATGTGCAGGGGGAAAGAGGGAAAGCGCTTTGAACAGTCTACTCCAACAGAATCAGGCGGATCTTATGTCAGGAGCACATACAGGTTCGTGATGTTTCATTATGGAATTACTTTTTCTTCACAAGATTAACGTGTGATCACATGAAGGCGCATCACTGTCTGAAAAGATTATGATATAGGCATATTGGAAGATTTATTTCAAAAAACAATATGAAACCCTTGTTCAAATAAGCAAGCAAAAAGAGGAAGACCTTAAACTCATCCGCCACTGAGTACAAGGAGGAAGTGTTCACAAATTACGAAAAAATACTCGTACCAAAAACTAAAAAAAGAGAAGAAAAGGAAACAGGGAGATCTAGTCATCAAGGAGATCAACCGTTCCTTCACCACCGCCATAGCCTGCTCTAGCATCATCGTGATAGGCTACTACCGCTTCCTCCTTTAGGTCCGCCTCAACTTCTCTCTCGGATATTTCTGCATCAGCGACGTTCTCCGCTTCAACATCGTCAGTAGGAACGGCGTCCACATCCTCCTCAAGGGACACTGCAACATTGGAGATTGTGCTGACAACCTTCGGATGTTCGGGTTCGTCTGTATCAGAGTCGAGGACTATCACACCATCGTGTATCGTGTAACCACACTCACCTTCATTTGGGGGCCGTTTGTGTTCAACCCTCCGCCTTTTTAGTCGTGCCGCGAATCTCTCAACGCTTACAGTTGGTTGCGACGCTTCATCGCACCTCCATTTCTCCTCCATGTCGATTGAAGTCAAGAGAGTTTGAATATGTTCTCGGGCGATGCGCAAGTGCAGAATAGACATGCCCTGTATAGCACGACCAATCTCACGAAGCGGAGGATCGATTTTAGCCATTACTTCCTCGAACGCATCAGCGGGTTTGTTGACTTCGAAACTCCTTTCCAGAGAGATAACAGAGTAGTCATCGCCAACAACCTCCATGAGGTACTGCAAGAAGAAGCTATGATTATATCAGTAAAAAAAAAAGATCATCATCAATCAGAAGATCAGGTCACGTAGTAAACATGGAGCAATACCTGGGATACAGAAGGGAGCAATTCTGTGACGAGAAGAAGAGTCTCAGAGCCTTCTTTATATTTCACAAGCTTACGGTATCCAGGGAAGAAAAGGAGTCTCTACTTGCCGTGTATAAAGGCTACAGATGCGGGATAGCAATCAACGAATGCTTATCAAATCTGAATATTTGAGGAGGCTACCATGCAATAAAAAGAAGCGCATCTAGTCCAAGAAACGGGCCAGACTCTATCCTGGTAACACGCACAGAAACTTTTCCTGTGGATTTATCTTTACTGTCACGATTTAATGCCTACCCCACAATAGTGCAACCATTATGTACTAGGCAGGGGACTTAATGTTGATGGTGGATTTTAGTTCAGGGATAAAATTGTAAAACCAAATTTAATGCGCTGACATCCTGCAAAGGGTAAAGCCGTTTGATAAGTGATGAGTGCAGAAAACCTCTTCACTTTATTTATTCGAAGCAATTCAATAAATACACAAAATTCACCCAGAATGGTGCGTGCAACAATAATCCCAAATATTCCGTGAATTTTATTAGCATTATTAATTAATGCATAATTTTCCTAGTATTTTCCGTGCTATGTTCTCAGCCGAACTCTCTTTATTGACATGACATGACGACTGAGTGTTCACTCTCAGCAGAGTAGCATGAATCTCCGTGCCAATATTGAGACGTGCCTGAAATACCCACACAGGCTGCATCACTCTCTGAAAAAGAGAATTTCGAATCGACGCGCTTTGATTAAAGACAACTCTATCGAACGTATTTAATTCCCTTAAGGAAAATCTGGACTGTCCATATCAGTCTCAGAAACGATCGTGGCCACGCAAGTTGGCTGCACAATTTAACCAGCCTAGCCAAACCCTGGAAAAAATAGGCAATTGTTGTGATGACCATCGACGGACCCACTTATACCCTAGCCGGTCGAACAATCACCATACTCCCCCCAGCGCCATCAAACGCCAACCCAAAGTTGAGTGACCGCGCTGTTTTGGGAGAAACTCGACGAGCATAGACTGTTCAGGGCAGTCTTAAAACCATCACAACCGTCCAACTTCGCCAGCATGGTTGGACGGATTAGATCATCCCATGAATGATCAGGAAAGCGCTAACGCACACGTTGGTGGGCCCACTTCTCCTTCACCCGATCGCTTTTCTCATGGTGAGGCAATGGAGCAATGAAACGATTGCTCAAACCATGACAGGTTTGATGCTTCTAAGGGTCGCGAAATTCCACTAGTGTCTTAAATCGATCACAACCATCCAACTTAGCCAACCTATTTGGATGTCGTAGATCGCATTTAGGACCATCAGAAAGGTGCACGCAAGTTCACCGTCGACCCAACATGGGCCCCACGTGATCGATCTCCCTAAAGGAGGTCACGGCTTTCCAAACCGTTTGGCCAAAGTCACGTGTGCGTGACCAATTGAAAACCCTAATTAGGGTTTGCGACAATGCACATCTGTCGTAGTTCGATCATGACCATCCATTTTCGCCAGCCTAAACGGAGGGTGTAGATATAGACTCAAGAGGTCCCAAGGATGTCAACGTGATCAACGCAGGCCCACCTTTGTGTGTGACCGGCCGGCCTATGCAGACTAGGGCCCGGCGCCTTGAAACGCACGCCCAAAAGGTGGCATGCCACACGGATTTTAAACCTATGCGGCAATGTATTTCTATCGCAAATCGGTCACGACCACTCATCTTTGCCGGTCCAATTGAGTGGCCTAGATCGAATCTTTGTGGGACCGAGAGTATAGACATGCACGCCGGCGGACCGTCTCCACGCATGCCTGGTCGGTCCCACCAAAATTAGCGCCCATGCTTAGAATCGGTCAATCCAAAGAGGGGATGTTGCGCACCTATAAATTCGTCAACGGCAGCAAATATGTGCCATAAATCATCCCATCCGTCCAACTTTGCCAGCTTGGTTGGACGGCTTGGATTAAAAATTAGGCGATCAATGAAGCGCCTCAATGATCATCGTCCGCCACTCTGTCACAGGGAGTGATCGACCAGATGTGGCCCACCCATACGGCTTCTAGACGATCACTCAAAGATGGTTGGACGTGCTGCCATTTTAAGACGCTTAATTCTCGACTTATTCAATCAAGCATTAAAACAGCGATGCTTTATGCATATCGATTGTTTTGAGCTGCTTGCTTTAAAATGATGCATTACATGCATCGAATATACACGATATTTCATGAATATCAATTCCATAAATAACTCAGTTATTTAACTTAATAGCACCGTATGCTATTTCCTGCGGCGGGCCCCACGACCTGACCCACTCATTCGAGACATCAAACATGTCACAAACTGGGGGATACTTACTAGGGTATTGGTCTGGCGGTTTACAGTGCGCGGCGTGCAACGCGCCCATTACGAGAACGTGTCAGGGGGCATGGACGGTTAACTATGATGTGGGAAGTGGGCAAAGGCGTGATCATGTGACAATCACCTACACGACCCCACCACTCCATCACTCAACTTCCTCCACTTCCTACGAGATGAGGGTTGCTCAAATTTTGGTGGGACCGACCAGGCATGCGTGGAGACGGTCCGCCGGCGTGCATGTCTATACTCTCGGTCCCACAAAGATTCGATCTAGGCCACTCAATTGGACCGGCAAAGATGAGTGGTCGTGACCGATTTGCGATAGAAATACATTGCCGCATAGGTTTAAAATCCGTGTGGCATGCCACCTTTTGGGCGTGCGTTTCAAGGCACCGGGCCCAAGTCTGCATAGGCCGGCCGGTCACACACAAAGGTGGGCCTGCGTTGATCACGTTGACATCCTTGGGACCTCTTGAGTCTATATCTACACCCTCCGTTTAGGCTGGCGAAAATGGATGGTCATGATCGAACTACGACAGATGTGCATTGTCGCAAACCCTAATTAGGGTTTTCAATTGGTCACGCACACGTGACTTTGGCCAAACGGTTTGGCAAGCCGTGACCTCCTTTAGGGAGATCGATCACGTGGGGCCCATGTTGGGTCGACGGTGAACTTGCGTGCACCTTTCTGATGGTCCTAAATGCGATCTACGACATCCAAATAGGTTGGCTAAGTTGGATGGTTGTGATCGATTTAAGACACTAGTGGAATTTCGCGACCCTTAGAAGCATCAAACCTGTCATGGTTTGAGCAATCGTTTCATTGCTCCATTGCCTCACCATGAGAAAAGCGATCGGGTGAAGGAGAAGTGGGCCCACCAACGTGTGCGTTAGCGCTTTCCTGATCATTCATGGGATGATCTAATCCGTCCAACCATGCTGGCGAAGTTGGACGGTTGTGATGGTTTTAAGACTGCCCTGAACAGTCTATGCTCGTCGAGTTTCTCCCAAAACAGCGCGGTCACTCAACTTTGGGTTGGCGTTTGATGGCGCTGGGGGGAGTATGGTGATTGTTCGACCGGCTAGGGTTGCTCAAATGACTTGTATAAATAGGTTCTTCAACCTATTTTCAAACAACACAGAAAAACCAAGTGTTGCCACAGTATTCAGAAAACACCCAGAACTGATAGCTTTCATTGTGCAAGCCATTTCATCATTCTGATACAAGTCATAAACAGCCAACACCTTCACAATCTCAACACCTTGTTCGCTTCCCTCCCTAAGATCAACCCCATCTCCTTCAATTTGTGACCGAAGCAAGTCTGGAACGACCATTTCTTGGATTAGGCCAGAATTGTATAGATTGATCTCTAGAATCAAAAGCACTCCCGTGCAGTGCATTTGTTTAGGGTTTAGATTCGTTTCTCATCCACACACCCAAATTTACCAAAAACAGTAGAAACAGTTTTCACCCATAAACACTTTGTTATATACCAAATCATATGATATGTTACTCCCCCTTAGTCCGTGCTTTTCCTCATTCGTTAGATAAACGTTCAAGCACCATTGTCCTCTTCCCTAGTGACACCAATCAATATAGATTGACACAAGCATCACTTGTTTACTCCATATATTTCTCCCCCTTTTTGTCACAAAATGACAAAGAAACGAAAAAATAAAGGACAACACGAAAAGGATCTTATAAATCTCAAAATAGACTTGCAACCTGTTGAGTCAAGCACGAGGGTTCCACACACCATTTTTGATAACCAATATCAAAACCGAAAATACAAAGTAATTATGTTTTGATATGTTATCCTGGAAACAATTGCCCGAAGAAATTTTCCCAACTAGTTTAGCAAACCAAAAATCAATTAATCACATTATTTCCTTTGCTAAACCGATTGTATAAATACAACGGCTTCATTCGATAATACCAAAACAAAGATAAACTCCATTTTTATCATCAGGTTCTAATTATCCATATAACTTAGACCTTTAGATTTTAAACAAGCCAAATACTAGGTTAGTTAATTAGCATTTCCTTGTTTAGGCATTCGATTAGACCTGAATAACCGAAACCTCCACTTTGATAAGTCTAACTAAGATCAGAATTAACTTAGTTTATCTTATCCGGAATCGAATTGGACTAAACAACTCATCATGTCAACATATTCTTTTGTCAATCCATAAATAATTCATACAAACCAAAAGAAATCAACTTGCATAATTATTCACCTCAACCGGAAGCAATTGAAACAACATAGACATTAATAACACCGCAATTGCACCGAAATTTTGTAAGCCTAAACAATTGATACCATACAAAAGTAAGATAACAATAGTTTTTCTTAACCGGAACCAATTGAATCACACATAACATCAATTGTACCGAAATTTTGTAAGCCTAAACAATTGATACCACACAATAAAGCAAGATAACAATAGTTTTTCTTAACCGGAACCAATTGAATCACACACATCCACACACACATCATGGAATAAATATGAATTGTACCGAAAATTTGTTAAGCAAAAGCAAAATATATAAGCAATAACATTAGACTTTTCTTAAACATGAAAACAATTAACTAACAAGATTGTTACCTCAATTTCGCATCCAACTTCTCCAATATGATCGCATCTTCTTCTTCCAGGGAGAATTGATATCGAAATACCATTATGTTGTCATCCTTATGAAAAAACAAAAGAATAACATCAACCAACCTTTACCAAAGAAAGGTTGAAATCGGTTTTTAATTATTGCAAGCAAAAGTTGAAAACCTGCGAAACACATATGCTTTTTTGCTAAACCAAAACCGATTCAACATATTGTGACTTTTTCACATATTATTTCTATCAGAACCCCTCATGATCCTTTGATAAAGCCTACCAACATGGGCTAAAACTTAATCCTACTAAATTAAAAAATTCACCCAACCCATAAGGGTTCACACCATATTATGAGACAGAATATCAAGGTAATAAAACCGAAATCAAATATCCCATAAAAATTCATAGCAATAAATAAAGCATTCAAGCACAAGCTATGAAAATCAAAAACTATTACAAGAAAAATTATAAATCAAATACCTTTATTCATAATAGTTTTTATTCATAATAGACTTAATACAATCAATGAAAGAAAACAAAAATTGATGTTTATTAATCTTCTCTCCCAGTTTTTGATTCAAATTCCTATGAGCACTTCCCCTTTCAGTAGATTTGTTCATCTCCAGCAATTGAGAATGAAGGTTAGTTAATACTTCTTTTGAATCCTTTATCATCAGTTCATGATATCTAATACAACTTTTAACAGAGTGAATCTGTTTTCTTAAAGAGTCTTGAGAGTTATCATGAAGAGGAACATCATGAGTTTCAGTCACAACTGATGCATAGAGTGCTAAATCATCATGAGATGATTCTTCTTTTACCGATTTCTCCATTGAAATATGTTAGCCTTCTTTCAGACATGAAGAATATTTATAAGATGGGAGAAAATCAAGAAATATAAAAATATTTAGTTTAAGGAAACCAAAACTATTTTTCCAAAAATAAGAAATATTCAATATTTTTCACTAAAGAAACGAACATGAATAACTTGCCCAGATTTATGCTTCCTCGCAATCAGATTTTTGGGCAACAACTGAGGATGCAAAGCTCAACACAATCAGTGTGTGTTGAGGTGAGAATTATTCTCACCGTTCTTAGCAAAAACATCCTTATGATGATTTATTGATACGTATGATCTATGTACCTTGGTAGCTATTACTATAAAGTCGGAATTCAGAATAATAATAGACGAGAAACTTAGAAAACAGAAGACAAGTAATGATTCGAAGAAATATATCTTGTCTAGATTATGAACAAGAAAACGATTACAATTCTCTCTTTGTTACGCTCATAATCTTCTCTAACAGTGGTTTAACCTTAAACTGTTTGCTAAGATTGCACAAGTATTGTTCCAAGCTTTCTCTAGGTTTTCTGTGCCTAGTATTCTGTGTGTTCAACCTCCCTTTCTAGGTGTCAAACCTCACTCTCTAGATATGTTTAGTTATGAGCTAAACATCCCTATTAATAGGCTTGGTTTGGTTTCCCAAACCTCTTAGGAATCTATTTCCTTTTGTAGGACTAATTCCTTTTCTAGGTATATTACCTAAACTAAGAATACTGCTCAAAACAATACTCCTTCCTAAACTAGGAATTTATCCTAAACAAGGAATCCTTCCTAATATAGGATTCTATCCCCAATTCGTCTTGAGGATCACTAGTTCCCGGGGAAAGGAAGATACACATGTATCATGCGCACCTCCTCAAGAACTTGAACTCATGTGAAATTTATATTTGTAGGTTAGGGAACTCGTGAGTTCCTTTCACCCTGCTGAACCATTTCTCCTTGCTGGAAACTTGACTTTGACTTCCAATTAGAAAAGCATCCTTATCTTCTTGTCTTGTCTCTTCTCTATCAAACCACAAGTCTTCCACATGTGGCAAGATCATCTTGTCATCTCCAACATTATCTAGTAATGGTGGTTCAAACGTACTTAACCTTCTTAGGTCTTCTTCTTGTTGTTTGGTAATGTATTCCAAACTAACTCTACTCGGCTTCTCGTCAAGAGAACGGATCACAAGGAGAATGAACTTTGTACTATCATTCACCAACCGCTTAGCCTGAGTGGATGTAATCAAGCTTGCTCCCTCAAGAGAAGATTCAATAGCTCGTATTACAAAAGTTTTCCCATCTTTGGTAAAGGTATACTTCTGCTCCCTTCTATGTAGAACCGCATCTCGATCCCACAAGTAAGGACTACCAAGTACAACTTGACAAACATCCAATTGAACCACATCGCATGTAACCTCGTCAATGTATGACTCATCAAAAACAAACTTGAATATGCACTGTTCTGCAACCTTTAGCCCACCTTCCTTTTGAAGCCAGCCTAAAGGATAGGGTTTCGGATGTTTGAAAGTTTTCAAACCCAACTTCTGTACCAAAGAATGTGAAAGAATTCTTTTGACTTCCCGGGTCAGTAACAACATCTATAGTGTTGTCTTAACCTGCATCTTAACCGTGAAGAGTTATTCCCTGGTATCGTCTTTCGTAAGTTCTTCTACGCCTCCTTCAATTAGAGAGAGATTTTGATTAGGTTCTGTTAGTCCTTGGACTTCTTTTGGAGCTTATGCGACTAGTGTTGCCATCATGGCTTCTTTCTTCTGCAACCCTTTTGGTTTTAGATTATGATACTTCATCTAACACTTATCAACAACATGGCATGTTCGTTTGCAAGGTTTACAAACTAAACCTTCTTGATAATTAGACTTCCCTTTCTTTTTGCTCCTTTCATCTCCTTTAGCGATGAAACATCCAGACTTTCCCTTGACGTTTCCCTCAACATCAATTTTCTTCAGTCTGCCTTCGATGGCATTAGCTTTTATGCTTGCTTCGGAGATAATATCCACTAAAAACATCTTCAACTCCTTCTGTATATACTCATGGAATCCGGAAATATATTTCATATAAATAACATAATCTCCCAAGTCTAAATCCAACCATAGCTTGATTCTGAAATTCCGAAGTATATTCTTGTACGGTTTGGTTGTATGTATGCTTCAAGTTGTACCACTTGAACCATCTCTCCTCAAGGTAGCCAACCGGATAAAATTGTTTCTTTACAACTTCCTTGAATCTTTTCCACGACAATGCTCCCTTACCTAGGTTTTTTCTTTGATAAGCTTTTTACCAGGTTAGAGCATGCTTTTGTAACTTCAATGCCGCGAAAGCAATATTTTCCTTTGAACCATATTCAAAGAAAGAAAAGTTCGTCTCTAGACGTTCAATCCAATCATCCAATTTTTCCATATCGACACTCCCATCGTAAAGTGGAATATCAACACTGTTTATGGGTGAAAACTATTTCTGCTGGTTTTGGTAATTTGGGGTGTGTGGATGAGAAATGAATCTAAACCCTAAACAAATGCACTGCACGGGAGTGCTTTTGATTCGAGAGATCAATCTGTACAATTCTGGCCTAAACCAAGAAATGGCCGTTCCAGACTTGCTTCGGTCACAAAGTGAAGGAGATGGGGTTGATCTTAGGGAGGGAAGCGAAGAAGATGTTGAGATCGTGAAGGTGTTGGCTGTTTATGACTTGTATCTGAATACCGAACTGGCTTGCAATAATGTAAGCAAAGATCTGTGTGTTTGAATACGTTGTATCAACACTTGGTTTCTGTCTTGTCTGTTGTGGAAATAGGGAGGAGAACCTATTTATACAAGTCATAAAGCACAACCCTCGTCTCGTAGGAAGTGGAGGAAGTTGAGTGATAGAGTAGTGGGGTCGTGCTGGTGATTGTCACACGATCAGGTCTAATCCCACTTCTCCCATCATTACTAACCGTCCATGTCTTCCTGACACGTTCTTGTGATGGCGCGTTGCGCGCTGCATGTTGTAAACCGCAAGACTAATACCCCAGTATGTATCCCCCAGTTTGTGACATGGTTGATGTCTCGATTGCGTGGATCGTGGGACCTACAGAAGGTAGCATACGATGCTAGATTAAATAACTAAGTTATTTGGGAAATCGATATTTATGAAATATCGTGTGTATTCTATGCATGTAATGCATCGAATATATTCAGCATGTATGAAGCATCGCTATTTTACGGCTTAACGGAGTAAGTCACGATCAAGTGTCTTAAAATAGCATCACGTCCAACCATCTTCAAGTGATCGTTTGGAGACTGCATGGGCGAGCCTTGCTTTGGCCGATCACTCTACGTGGAAGAGTGGCGGACGGTGATCATGGGGATGCTTCTTTGGTCGTTTGAATCCTAGCCAGGGATGCCTAACCAAGCTGGTAGAGTTGAACGGACGAGATGATATATGACGCTCATCTGCGACCGTTGATGAAGTTTTAGGGTTTTGAAGAGGTGCGCAAGCATCACTCTTCAGCTTGGTCGAATCCAAGCATGGGAGACGTTTTTGGAAGGACCGACCGGGCGTGCGTATAGACGGCTTGCCGGTGTACACGTCCGTACCTCACTGTCCCATGAAGATGTGATCTTAGCCACTCAATTTGTCCGGCAAAGTTGAGTGGTTGAGATCGGTTTGCGGCAGGAATCTGTTGCCGCAAAGGAGTTGGAAGACGCGCAACATGCCTACTTCGGGCGCGCATTTCGAGACGTACATCCATGATTGGCCTTGGTCGATCGGTCATGCGTGTAGATGGGTCCACGGTGATCATATTGACATGCTCGGGACCTTTTAAGTCTACTTCTACACCCTCCATCCATGCTTGCGAAGATGAACTCTCGTGATCAATTAGCGACAAATGTAACATGCCGCAAACCCTAATTAGGGTTTTGGATCGGTCGCGTGTACACGACTTCAACCTAACGGTTTGGCAAGCTATGCTTCTCCTTTGGGGAGGCCGACCATGTGGGACCCACATTGAGCCGGTTGTGATCATGTGTGCAGTTGTCCCACGATCATAGGCTTGATCTAAGCCATCCAAATATGCCGGTGAAGTTGGATGGTTGTGATCAATTTAAGACACTAGTAAACTTTCCTGTGACCCTTAAAGCATCACGCCGGCCGAACTTCGAGCAAGCGTTTGCTCCTCCCTGTCTAGGTCGTGAGAAGGTCGGTCAAGTAAGTAGAAAGGGGGCCCGCCGGTGTGCAGGACAACGCTTGTCCAACTGGTCATGGGACGATCTATGCCGTCCAACCATGCAGGCGAAGTTGGACGGCCGCGATCTGTTTTGAGACCGACATTGGCAGTCTTGTGCGTACAATCTTTTCCAAGCTGCTCCACACCATCCCAACCATCCTACTTTGGGCTGGCGTTCGGTGGTTGTTTTGGAGGCATGGTATGTATTCGACCGACCATGGAAAAAACGGGCCTGCTGGTGGTCATTAGGTGGTAGCCTGCTCCTGCTGAGGATCATATAGGCTGGTTAAATCATGCGGCCAACTTGCGTGGTCGTGATTGTTTCTGAGACTGACATGGACAGCCCAGATGCTCAATCGGGCTAGTATAACACACCGAGAGATGTAGCCTGTATGGGTATTTCATGCATGCCTCATTATCGATACTTGGAGATTCGTGTCACTCTGCTGAGAGAAACATTCAGTCGCCATGCCGCACCAATAATGAGGGTTCTGCGGGAACAACACAGGAAATACAAGGATAATCGCGCATTAATTAATAATGCTATAAATTCACAGGGTATATGGGATTGTTGCTACATGCTCCAACCTGGATGAATTTTGTGTATTTAATTCACAGAAAACTGGGATTGTTGCCACATGCTTCATTCTAGGTGAATTAGTAAAGTGAAGAAGTATTCATCACTTATCAATGGTTTTATCTTTTGAAGGATGTCAGCGCATAAATTTGGTTTTACAATTTTAGCCGTGAACTAAAATCCACCATCAACATTAAGTCCCCTTCCTAGCACATAATGGTTTCACTATTGTGGGGTAGGCATTAGATGGTGACATACACATGTGAGAAAAAAAAAGATAAAGGAGTCTTACCCGGAAAAACTTTGACCGACCGCTAGAAATTGTCCATGTAAACGCGCCGGTGCAAGCATGGAAAATTTGGGTGGGACCGGTTTCCCTTCTTGGGCGTTCAAATCAAAATAGGAATCCTTTTTCTATTGGGATTCTCCAATTATTTGTTTAAAAAAGGGACCGACCCCTTTTCTTTTCTCAGATATTATTTTTCTTTGGCCAGCCCCCGTCCGCGATATCCACTACCGCATATCACGCCGCTGCCAACACCGCAGGAGCTTGCCGTCGCCGTCCGTATGTCCGCAGCAAGGTAAGCGTCCCGTCTTTTTTTTTTTTTTTGCAAACGTTAATTTTTTAGACACGATTCCCATGAATAAAGAAAGTCGTGTTATGATACGTGCAAATGAATGCTGACCTCACCTTACATGCTTGATTGAACGTGGGTCCCACCGCGTACACCTGATGGAACATCGACCCTATACCAGCCTTGTGGCCTTGACCAACACCGGCCTTGTTTGCTAAGTGGCCCAATACAAGACTTGCTTGCGTGACTGACCCAACATCAGTCTTGCTTGCGTGACTGACCCAATACCAGCCTTGTGACCTTGATCGGCCTTGACTAATACCGGCCTGACGTGACCCAACACCTGCGTGACGTGATATCATCCTTGCTCATTCCTCTGTCCGAGCAGTGCTTGTTACCTGCTTTGACCCGGACCCACTACGTGCTTGCTTTGCCCAACCTTGTGTACTTTAACGTGAATGTGCGTCCTGTCGTGCATGACTACACATCCTGTGCGTCTTCATACAAGTACCGACTTCCCCGCTCTTTTTTTTTATTGTAAAATTAACAAAAGGGCTCCTGTCAAGATGTCTTCTGGGGATAATGCTGATGCCAAGTCAGGGAGTGTTGACAGTTTCAAAGATATGCCAAACATAGATGATGAGTTGTTCACCGTTCCTTTTACGAACATTAGAAAACATCCTTCTCACAAGATAGTCATGCTCTCGGGTTCAGAAAATATGGAGGTCGATCCATCCTCTTCTTCGGCACTTATGATGAGATTCTGTCTTCGGAGAAATGAATATCCACCCTCGCCTGTTGACTTCAAGATTTGTCATACTCCGCTGGGTCCTTCTGAAGGGTGGATGAGACGCATGCTGAATAATAAGAGTATTAAAGCTAATTTGATCAAAGCGCAAATCCTTGATGCGGTCATGGCAGCCGCCACTCTTCAAATTAAGAAAGATGTCGCAGGCTTGATCACTTCCATTTCTCGGTGGCGTCCTTCTACTCATACAACCATATGTAGATGGGGAGAGATGACCATTACTCTGGAAGTGTAGTTGCGTTGATGAACCTGCCTGTTGCCGGAAGCTTCTTTTACAAACTTTCTGATGCAGAACGTCGTGATTATAACACTATACTTCGAAAGGCAGAAGAATTCCATGAATTGGAGAAGAAAGATAAAAAATGCATTTATACTTGGTGGGTGTCGAAGTGGTCTCCTGCAAATCCGAAACCAGATCAGGAGTTGGAACATGAGCTCAGTGTGATTGCATTCATGTCTTAGTGGCTATCCAGGGACATATTTGATTACGGCTCTGGAAGGAAGACCATAAGAGGTGATCTCGTTATGTTTGCTATAAGGCTGGCAAAAGGTGAGGTCCTTCCTCTAGGTGCCTTGTTTCTTGGATCACTGTATTCTCATCTAGACGCCTTAGCAACGGACATGCATGCTTCCAACGGGTATAAGAAGGTGGAGTCGCATATCCACATCGCTTTTCTTCAGGCGTGTTTGTGGGAGCATTTCAAAATCTATGCTCCTGCACCTGCAACTTCACTCAAAAATTTGTATGGTGGTTCGAGGATACTCCGTTGGCAGAAGAGACTCCCCAAGACCGGTGTGAAGCTCGTGGATGTCTTCGACAATGTGCACTCCATAGATTTATGTCCATGGGGACCGATCCATCCTTCCATTGTTCAACCAAAGACCTTTGCTATTTCTCCTGATGCTGTGCTGCGTACTGATGCTGAAACCGCGAGTCTTGGAGAACTCATTTACTTGCGAAGCTGCATTCCGGGATATATCACGTTTTTATTCGACGAAGCATTTACCGTGACTCCGTACAACATTGACAGGGCTGCTCGACAAATGGGATTTGACCAGGGTGTTCCATTTCTTCGTCCGCCGAAGCCTTCAAAAGAACTTTTCCCGGACATCCTTAATGCTGACACGTTTACGTCAGTGCAGAGCCTTCCTTTCTTGCATATCAGAAGAAATCCAGTGGTAACTGACAGGTATAAGGAATTTTGGAGGGAACAACTGTTAATTTTTCAAAAGTTCTCAGAGGAGGTTTGGTAGACACATTTTTGTGTCTGAATTGTCCTCAATATCTCTATTGATAGTACTCGTTTTCTTCCTTATTATGGTGTTTTATGTGTTTGTAGGTATTTTTTTTGGAAATAAATAATTTTGGAAAAATCGGCTCGAAAAATTATGCGGAGCATCCCGGAGGACATTTGTTATTCGAACTCTCTGTTTTGGATAAGGGGCACCTCAATTTATAAGGGTAACCTGAGTTGGACACCTGCTAGTTACACTCCACAGACGGTTAGGGGGCAGTCACCTTCAAGAATTCAAATTCTGAATTTTGGCGGGAAATACTTAAACAGTTCTGGAAGAATTTCAATTGAGAAAATGAAGGGGTTATGGGTCGATACAATGGCTAAAATTTGGTAGAGAGATGTGATATAGGTTAAGAAACACAGTATGAGTGACAGGATCGATTAACTTTGGATGGAATTCTCGGTGTGATTCACAAGCCCAAAACACAGTACATGGACTGTAACACGAGCAAAAATATGTTTCTGCTGTGCATGGAGAAGTTATGCTAGCGTTAGACTAATTCTGAGGCGTGTATAAGATGAATTGGAGTGTGCTACAATGAAGTTTACGTGTGAAATTCAAAAAATGGTAAGAAAATATTCTCTTCACTGCCCGAGTAATGAAGGATTATTTGGAGTTATAGCGATGGATTTCAGCGTGTTTTTGTGTATAAATATGCTCCTTGGGTCTACTAGAAAGGTTGGCAAGTGAGAGGGGATAGAATAGAGCAACACAGAGTTCAAGGGAATCGATATAAAAACTTCCAGAGAAGAAAGTTTCTGCTGCTGCTGGAAGGGAAGAACGAGAAGAACACACTGACCAAGACAGTCGTTTATCAACAGTGACAACGAATGTCGACTGTGGATCGTAGTATTCTAAATACTATTGCACTTTAGGGATATCGTTCTTTGTAACGGTGTTTGCAACAGTTATAAACGTTGCAAACACCCGATTTTATCATTCTTCTCCATTTCATCCTTGTAAACATCTTTTGAGCAATGAATATCAATTTTGAGCAAGTTTACACAATGATAAGCTAAACCCATCCTCTGGGGCAACGGAGGAAACTATTCGGCCAATGAAAAAGGGGTAATTTCTATTTTAATTATTTATGCAATTTATTATATTTAATTATTTGCCTTGAACAAAGAGTTTTTCCAAGGATTTTTATTAAATAATTGTCATTTTAACTGATGGTATATGCTTGACTTAGAGTTTTTGATATTCCATGCTTTTAACTTACATTTATTCTTTTATAAAATCCATTTTTGCAATAATTAAAACTATTTAAAAGAAAAAATTTGCATAATAATATTAGAAATATCATATTAAATTGGTAGAAAAAGTGGAATCCTTAGCCCCAGTTTCTCCAAAAATATTCCAATCACTTTGCTATTTTGCTTCACTTATAAAATTTATTTAAATCTAAAAAAAATTTATCTCCTTCACAAGTTCGAAAAGAACCCCAGTTCTTACCACTATTCACAACAACTTTTGAAAATACATCAAATTTTTGGCGCCGCCGACGCGGACCTTTGCTTAGGTAGAATTTTTTTTTTTAGGTTTATTATTTTTTTTTATTTTTTTTTTAAAATTGTTTGTTCCTTTTTACGTTTCTTTTTATCTTTATTTTGCAGGTTCGAAGTGAAAACTAAGGACTTGGAGAGGAAAAAGCTTAAAGCGAAAAGAGAAGAAAAAAGGACAATTTTAGGATTTAGTTTTTAATTTTTTTTAGAGTGTGTGAGGAAAACTGTAATTTTATTTTTTTTTTTTTCTTTTTGAACTTTAAATTGGACTTGGACTTTATTTTTTTAAAACCCTACGGAAGGGTCAAATTAAAAAAAAAAATATATATTAAATTGTGTGCAGAGAAGGACGGTGATTACAATATCACCTCGGCCCCTCGGGTTCGCACACAACATAGGAGTCGTGGCCCGAGTCGACAACAACGGTTTATCCCCCGTCTGGTACGGGAGGTAAGTCCAATCGAAACACTCGTCAATCCCTTGCAAGCGAGTTACTGTACTCCTTAAGGTGCTAATTGTTTGAGGACGAACCGGACTGTCTTTATTTTCCTAGTAAAGGGAAAGACCTGGCCTAAACAAGATAAGGATTCGGATTTCATCACCGCTCCCTTCTTGCCCGCTTTAGGAGAACAAAACCTAATGCGAACCCAAGCTTTAAAATCTGATTAAAAAGAGACCTATATGGTATCGAGCTTGTTAGAAAATTTTTTCGAAGGATATTGGTTATTCTTTTAGCATACTTCGAAGTTCATGACGGTTTCTGTGAGTTGAATGCGTGACTGCGCCGCCTTGTACTGCAGTGAGGCCTTGGGTATCAAAGCTCCACTAAGCTTCCCTCGCCTCGATTCAACTTACTTTGACTCGGATTGATTCCAGAGGGGTTTGCTTAAATTGTAAAGAATTCCCTTTCGAGATATAGAAGCTAGTCTAGAAACAATCTAAGTGGAGCCATCATGCTTTTTGTTTGCTAGAAATCAGTAGGTTTGATTTGGTCGAGTCATCCTTGTTTGTGATTGTATAGAATTCCATTGTAATTAAGAATGTCGAACCGGTATGACAGAAGCCAATACAATGAGTATCGATCTGAATTTGAATATGGACATCATCATTTTTATGACCATGGTGGGAATAGTAGTTTGGAACGCCAACCTTTTCAAGGTTACGGTTCATACCATGGTGATCCCAATTACTATCCATACACGAATTGGTCTTACGAGGAAGAAAATCAGGAATATTATAGTACTAATCATGCGTTTTTGGAAAATTACTTAAAAACTAGTCCTGATTATGACATTTCTAAACCTGTTCAATCTCTAGAAGAAACCTACCAACAAGTTCGAAGGGAGTATGAACGTGCAGTTAGTTCAAGAGAAGAGAGTACACAACGGTCTAAGATATTCAATGAGACTTGTGAACGTATAAGTGTTACGCTCAGTGAAATTCAAGCATGTTTAGAGGCAGAAAATGAACAGTTAGCTAATGCTGCTCGAAATAATCTAAATTTCCAAAATAGTGTTTCCAATTCTACCCTTGATATCAATAGTGAATATTTTCCCAATCTAGAGGACGAGGTTAGAATAAAAGACACTACTTTAGATGAGGTTCATGATGATTATGATGAAGATAATATTGATGAAGAATCATACATTTGTAGGCATAATGATCCGGAACTAGTTACTCCATTTGAGATTCATAATGATAATATTATTTCTGGTTCAGATCCCAATAATTTTAATGATTATTCACCTATCCAAAATGATGTGGATCTTACTAGAGATACCACCGTTTTAGACGATGTAGTTCATGATCCTTTAGCCTACAGAGTATTGGACAATCCATCATTTGATGAACTTATTAATGGATCGGAGGAAGTCACTTTGATTAACACCTTAGTTAATGAGATTTTATTAGAAACTTTCTCTTATAATCCTTTATATGATGATGGTTTAGAGGAACCGGTTTATCTTGAGAATTCTGTTTTCGAGTCGAACGATTTGGAAACAGTAGTCTTAGATGAACTCATAGAGATTAGTGAGGATGAACCTGACTTAGAAGAATCAATTGCCCATTTTCAGGAATCTGATGACCTAGAAATTAGGGAGATTGTGACCAGTCTATCTAGAGACGCCGAAAACTCTAAGTTTGGGGGTGATTATCGTTCTCCGTGTGCTTTAACTCTTAAAAAGGTCCCTCACTTGGGACTTGACATCAATGCCTCGACCATTCTAAAAGATTATCTTCATACACGTTTTCCTGAATCTAATGGTGTCCATAAGGAAATTCAGTCGTTAGAAACCCATCCTTTGGTTGATGTGGTTTACCCAGGCTATGATTCCAAGATAGATTTTGTTTTCCCACCAAAAACTTTTCTACCAATTGTGGGAACATATGAGTTTAAAATATGTCAATTTTTAAGTTTTGAGACTAAACCTAATTATTTTAGGAGATTAGGGTCGACACATCTGTTTAAGTAAGACTATCACTCTCTGGCTTGTGGCAGTCTCTTTTTGTCAGCTCTTTTTTGGTTTTGAAGACCCACAGTTATTCCGATTACTGTTATACGGTTCGAGATGACTAAACCTTTCCTAAGTCTGGCTGAAGACTTTAAACTTAGCACTTCTTGGGAGGTAACCCAATATTCATGCGACACGGTAATATCTTTCCTTATCTGTTTTGCTTCATTAGTAACAGTTTCTCCTTGTTCATGTTTTTAATTTTATCTTTAGAACATTGAGGACAATGTTAGGTTTAAGTTTGGGGGTATGGGAGAAACTTTTTAGTTGCATAATAAATAAACTCCAGAGCCTAGAAATTTATGCTTATTTAGGATGGCACTAACCAATCTAAGTGGATGGAAGCATTTTGGTTTTAGGAGTTGAGGAACCAATCTGACTAGATGGAAACATCTATAGAGTCTATTCATAAAAGCACAGAGCTCAGGTGTTACAAATAACATGATAGTTTCGCCATATCTTGTCGAGTCCTTTTCACTTTCTATTTTTACTTTTCGTTTTCAAGTGATTCGGTGGGGCACAGGATTCAAGTTGTTACCATTGCTAGGGTGAAATAGAGTGATTGAGTACCTTTTACAAAAAAAATAAAAAAATAAAATAAAATAATAATTATTATTATTTTAGACCAGACCAATAGACCAATCAGAATAAATACTAACACTTGGATAGCAATATGTGTGTGTTCTCCCTGTCTCCGTCGCCTAAACAAGCGTGGAATGCAGGATCCACGGGAATTACCATGTAATCTTATGATAAGAAGCATGCACTTGGATCCACAAGATCTAATCATGTTGTTAGTTCTTAAATAAATGTGTGTTCAATAAAGTCGACCACTGGTACCCTTGTATATGCCAGTTATGTTGACCTAGAGTTAGGATTATCGACCACTGGTTCCCTTGTATTTGCCAGTCATGTTGATATTAGTCAGACCGGTATCTCAGTCATTTAGGTTAGGTTCATCTTGGCAGAGGCCTTCAGACAGATATGGGAAACACCGTTCACTTTTCAACCATCTACAGTTTTATTTTTCCATCTTCTTGATCTTTTCATGTGATTAGTTTGACTCCGAGTATGATGTCCATTGTGAAACTATCTTAGTAGAGCTCTGTCACTTTATATGAATTTTAGTATGCTTGAGTGGAAACTCGTGTACAACAATTGGAATTTCGCGTCAGGGTACTTCCTCCTGTAGTCAATAAGTATGCCAACCAAGGAGATTCTTTAGTGCCTTCCAAGGTTCTGCATAATTAGCTAGGGTCTGAAGTAAAGGTTTTGTGGGTGCACCTCTGGTAAACCCTCCGGAGACAACACTCCGCCACTAGGGCCACCTAGGGGTTCAAATGATTTTCCTTTCTAGAATAAATTTGCTCGAGGACTAGCAAATAATAAGTTTGGGGGTATTTGGTAGACACATTTTTGTGTCTGAATTGTCCTCAATATCTCTATTGATAGTACTCGTTTTCGTCCTTATTATGGTGTTTTATGTGTTTGTAGGTATTTTTTTGGAAATAAATAATTTTGGAAAAATCGGCTCGAATAATTATGCGGAGCATCCCGGAGGACATTTGTTATTCAGACTCTCTGTTTTGGGTAAGGGGCACCTGAGTTGGACACCTGCTAGTTACACTCCACAGACGGTTAGGGGGCAGTCATCTTCAAGAATTCAAATTCTGAATTTTGGCGGGAAATACTTAAATAGTTCTGGAAGAATTTCAATTGAGAAAATGAAGGGGTTATGGGTCGATTCAATGGCTGAAATTTGGTAGAGAGATGTGATATAGGTTAAGAAACACAGTATGAGTGACATGATCGATTAACTTTGGATGGAATTCTCGGTGTGATTCACAAGCCCAAAACACAATACGTGGACTGTAACACGAGCAAAAATATGTTTCTGCTGTGCATGGAGAAGTTATGCTAGCGTTAGACGAATTCTGAGGCGTGTATAAGCTGAATTGGAGCGTGCTATAATGAAGTTTACGTGTGAAATTCCAAAAATGGTAAGAAAATATTCTCTTCATTTCCCGAGTAATGAAGGATTATTTAGAGTTATAGCGATGGATTTCTGCGTGTTTTTGAGTATAAATATGCTCCTTGGGTCTACTAGAAAGGTTGGCAAGTGAGAGGGGATAAAATAGAGCAACACAGAGTTCAAGGGAATCGATAGAAAAACTTCCAGAGAAGAAAGTTTCTGCTGCTGCTGGAAGGGAAGAACGAGAAGAACACACTGACCAAGACAGTCGTTTATCAACAGTGACAACGACTGTCGACTGTGGATCGTAGTATTCTAAATACTACTGCACTTTAGGGATATCGTTCTTTGTAACGGTGTTTGCAACAGTTATAAACGTTGCAAACACCCGATTTTATCATTTTTCTCCATTTCATCCTTGGAAACATCTTTTGAGCAATGAATATCAATTTTGAGCAATTTTACACAATGATGAGCTAAACCCATCCTCTGGGGCAACGGAGGAAACTATTCGGCCAATGAAAAAGGGGTAATTTCTATTTTAATTATTTATGCAATTTATTATATTTAATTATTTGCCTTGAACAAAGAGTTTTTCCAAGGATTTTTCTTAAATAGTTGTCATTTTAATTGATGGTATATGCTTGACTTAGAGTTTTTGATATTCCATGCTTTTAACTTACATTTATTCTTTTATAAAATCCATTTTTGCAATAATTAAAACTATTTAAAAGGAAAAAATTTTCATAATAATATTAGAAATATCATATTAAATTGGTAGAAAAAGTGGAATCCTTAGCCCCAGTTTCTCCAAAAATATTCCAATCACTTTGCTATTTTGCTTCACTTATAAAATTTATTTAAATCTAAAAAAAATTTATCTCCTTCACAAGTTCGAAAAGAACCCCAGTTCTTACCACTATTCACAACAACTTTTGAAAATACATCAAGGTTGTAACAGTTTCCCGTGGCGAACCATCTTCTGAAACTTTGAAGAAGCATTTTCGGTTGAAGGCACTCCCAGGTAAACGAACCAGAGCCGATGACTGCAGTCTCCAGGAAGGAGTGAGGTCTAAGAAGCGAGCATGTAGTTCCGTGGATTTCAATTCTTCAAATATGCAGGTACTTTTAAATCCCTTTTCTGTCGACTACTTTACTTTTCCAGAGTAATCTCTTCTAAAGGTGATTCTTTTTTGAAATCAGGGGATCCCGAAAGAAAACGTTTTCACAAGACTGACATGTATTCATAATGAGGAGCCTGACACCGCTGATCTTCATAATGAGGAATCAGGCTATATTGATCCTCTTGGCGATGATGAAAAGGATGATGCAGGCTCAGTGGTTGATGCAGGAAGCGTTTCCCAGGACGGCAATGTGTCAGAGCGTTTTGTTGAACTTGTAGATGAAGTTGTGGCGGATATCAGGCTTCAAAGTGAAACGACCCACGTGGGGAAAGACGGAGAGACTACACCCGTGACTGTTGAGGAGGTTTTTCCTCCTACAATCGAACAAGCTCCTCCAAATGATAATATAGCCATGGTGACTCCTCCCTCTAAAAAATCCCAACAAGCCCCTGCGACTGATGGGGCAACTCCTTCTGAAGAATCATCCGCAGCTGGCAAGGCTTCTGTGACTGACGAAGCCTTGGTAGTGCAACCTGTTTTCCCTGGGGCCATCTTCGATCCTCCCTTCGATACCCCCCATGCAGGTCATGTGTTGGTTGGGGGATTCAGTGTGCCGGCTCGGTTCGAGGAGTTATACACGATGATATGGAAGAAGCACGACCACATTTCTACCACCACGAAGCTCAAAAGTCGCCTTGAATTGGTCAATCGCGTCCAAGAAGCTTTATTTTCCATTCATGGGATGAGCGTCACGACTGGTCGTACCGTTTCTGAGGAGATGATTGAAGACTGGAAGTGCCACCGATACGTGTTTGTGCAGTACGATATCAACGCTCCTTGGTTCTTCAAAGGGTTTTCTGAAATACAGGAGCTTCAGAAACTGCAAGGCGGACTTCCCTCCACGGAATGTGTTACTCGCCAAGAAGAAGAGATTGAAAGGTTGTCTAAGGAGTTGAAGCTGAAACAGGCCGCGCTCCTAAGGATGAAAGCTGCTTTTGCTCGAAAAGATGAGTTGTTGTTGAAGGACTTTCCTTGAAGGATTCGTGCCGCCTACTTGTGTTCTTTCTTTAGATGCTTTTTTGAATGATTGTGAGGATTTCCTTTCACAATTTGATTTTAGGTTTTTGAACTAATAGGTGGTTGAATTTTGAATTGGTTTATTTTGAGATAGTTTTGTGAATGATTTTTCCGAAAGAGTTTATTCTAAAATGGAATTTGCATCTTGGTTATGAATGATTGCACATGTCATATGAAATTACAAATATCGTGTGAAAAAGGAAACATGAAGGGAAACAAGCATGGTGTTTGATCATTGAATTTCTTTATCCACATGTGGGATGTCAAGTCCCCATTAAATTCTAAAACTATCTTTCTTGTAAAATCGTTTGATAGAACTTACTTGCTCTTTGGAACCTCGTTTGCATGAAATTAAATCTTCCCGAGCAATCTCTTCAAGGAAGCCGTACGCATTAATTTCTAGAGAAGGAAAGCAACTCTTCTGAATTAAGCTTCTCCTGAACAATGCGCTTCAAGGCGTTGCATTCACTGGTAGGGTGATGAAGGAATCGATGATAATGGCAATATCTCGGATCTATCACTTCTTGATCAGTCGGTTGACGCCATACAGGAGGCAGTTGTACCTCTCCGCCTCGCACCCATGCCTCCAACAGTTCCAAGATCTTCTTCATTGGGAACGGGAAATGAGGATACCTTGAGTCCATCCTTTCTTGCGTTAGTGGACGTCGTGACGTCTCTCTGTGGCTTTGATGTGGGACACGCTTCTGATGTAGTTTTTAAGTGGTAGTAAAGTTCGTTCAAATCGGATTGTGTAGACTTGATTTTAGACTCAAATTAAAATAGAAAACTTAAAAAGAAATTGTATTCAAGATTATAAAAAGCACTGAGACTCAGGATTCCACCTATCTCCAATTTTTATGTGATTTAATCTAGTCAATATTTATGAAACTCTTTACGTTTAAAGTGATTCTAATATTTTCGCCTAGACAAATAGATTCTCAAAACAATAGTTGTAAATCGAAAGCATGGACTATCAAAATACTTAACCTAAGCATGACCCATCAATTGAGAACCCAACCACTTAATCAGAACCATATATTCAATTTCAGTTCAGTGCAAATAATCATAAAAGAATTGCAAAAATTAAATTAAATAGAAATTACCATATAATAATTGGAAAAATGGCTTCCTCAGTCGCCTCAGCAATGGGGTTTAGCTCCTCATATTAATCACTTGCTCAAAATATTTGTTTATGGTTCAAAAGTTGATTAAAAGATGAAAAACTATAACACTGATTATTTGCAACGGTGTAATGGCGTTCCAAAACGATGGACGATTGTTACAAAGAAGTCATTGTAGCAGCGTTACAAATTTGAGACGATGTTCTTATTTGCACGTTTGTTCTTCAGCAACAGCAGCAGAAACTCGGGTTTTCCTGCAACTTGATCAATTCAGCTCTATAGTGCTACAAACTCCTCTGTGACTGCTCCAATAACTTCGTCACCTTCCCTGGAACTCGAACACACCTTTTATACTGCTCAGAAACCTAAAAATAGCGATTAAATCTCTCTTTCTCTTTTCGTGCAAGCCACGACAATAATCTTCTCTGCCAACTCCCTTACGCGTTTCTAAGACTTCCAAATCATCCGAAACTCTTCCTTAGATAGAATCTCACCTTAGGAAACAATATCACGCCTTTAGTCTCCCTGAAATTCCTAAAATAATTCCACACAGTTTCCGTATACAACTCAACCTCTGTTTCCTTTTTACGGATTATCCAGCCCAATTTGATCGATTCCAGCGCACATACCAAGCCTGTTATGCTCAATCACGTTCATCCCAACAAATTCCAGCGATTGAATCTCTCTAAAACACCCTAGAAATCCAACCCAAAGTCTGGTATGCAACCTGGTTCTTTTTTCCGCCTTTTTGATTTTTTGAAATGTTGAAGATGACCTCCCCCTATCATGTGCTGGTCTCCCTTTAGCAGATGCCTGGAAATGGGTCACCCCTTAGTAATTAGGTTACCCCTTATCCAAAGTGAGAGTCCGTATAGTAATTTTCTCCCACGAGCGCAAAAACCACGTTTTTAGCCAATTTCGCCGCAAAAGCTTATTTCTCCAAAAATACCTACAGGGACATAAAAAGCCATAATAAATATAAAATCGAGCACTAATAATATATACAATTGAGATTATATAAGACACAAAAATGTGCCTATCAAATACCCCCAAACTTATTATTTGCTAGTCCTCGAGCAAATCTAAAATAGAAAATAAAATCCTAACTCACTGTCGCAGGCATCGTCGGTTGCATTTAGCGTATGCAACAAGCCTTTAAACCCCTAGGTGGCCCTAGTGGATGAGTTATAGTCTCGGGAGGGCTTACCAGAGATATACCCACAAAACCTTTACTCCAGACCCTAACTATCTACGGAGAACCTTGGAAGGCACTAAAGAATCTCCTTGGTTGGCTTACTTATTGACTACAAGAGGAAGTACACTGATGCGAAATTCCAAATGTTGTACACGAGCTTGCACTCAAGCATACTAAAATTCATATATAAGTGACAGATCTCTACTCAGATAGTCGCACTATGGACATCAATATCCGGAGTCAAAACTAATCACATGGATAGATAAAGAAGATGGATATAGAAAAACATAGATGGTTTTGATGTTTACTAAGTGAACGGCGTTTCCCATATCTGTCTGAAGGCAATGGAACCAGTGATCGCTAATCCTAATTCTAGTTCAACACAAATGGCAATGGAACCAGTGGTCGACTTTATTCACTGATTTATTTTTATTTATTTTTCCAGCTTTTTTTTTTGGTCCGTTTGGTCTAATTGGTCTGGTCTTTTTTTTTCTTTTTCTTTGTAACTCAATCACTCTAATTCACCCTAGCATTGTTAACAACTTGAATCGTGGGACCCACCTATCACTTAGAGAAACATGGTTTAAAAACAAAATAAAATAAAAATAGAGGTGAAAAGGACTCAACGAGATATGGTGAAACTATCATGTTATTTCTAACACCTGAGCTCTTTGCTTTTATGAATAGACTCTTCTAGATGTTTCCATCTAATCAGATTGGTTCCTCAACTCCTACGATCAAAATTCTTACATCCACTTAGATTGGTTAGTGCGATCCTTAATAAACATAAATTTCTAGGTTCTGGAGTTTATTTATTCATACTGCAACTAAAAAGTTTCTCCCATACCCCCAAACTTAAATCTAACATTGTTCTCAATGTTCTAAAGATAAAATTAAAAGCATGAACAAGGAGAAATTGTTACCATTTGAAGCAAAAGAGATAAGGAAAGATATTACCATGTTGCATGAAATTGGGTTACCTCCCAAATAGTGCTAAATTTAAAGTCTTCAGCCAGACGTCAAATACCACAAAATGGCTAATTACCTTTCAAATCATACATCAATAGTCGAAACAACTGTGGGTCAACAAAAGCAAATAAAATTGCCACAATTATCAGACAACTGCACCAACTCATAAAAATGAACAGACATGGCACATCCTCATCCAAGGTTTCCTGCAAGACAACTGGGTTTTTCTTTTGTGCCCATTTGGGCTTCATATGAGTGTCTTGACAAGTTGACTCATTCGAACAACAAGTCTTTAGAATTTCCTTCTAGACAATATCAGGAGGATCCGGTTGCAGAGTCGGAAGTGACTCAAGTAATACCTCAGGTACACTAGGCTTGAATCCTAAGTTAGGGACTTCTAATGGGGATAATTGACCATTACTACCCCCAAACTTAGGGTAGTCAGTATTCTCGGACAAACCTCTAACTATTGCTTGAAGTTATGGATCCTCAGAGTCTTTAAAATACTCAAGAACTTCTTCTAGTTAATTAACCCCAAACTTAGGGTCAACACTACTCTCCGTAAGGCCTAGCACTATGGCTTGAATCTCAGGGTCCGTAGAGTCTTTAAAGTACTCAAGAGCTTCTTCTAGTTCAAAAGTTTGGTCACCTAACTGACTTAAGAGAATTTCCTCATCAAGTTCATCTAAGGAATCACCAAATAAAGTGTCGTCCCAATTATCCTGAGTTAGATCCTGAATTAAAGTGCTAATCATATTCACTTCCTCTAAATCGTCATAAGGTTGTCTATTAAAATTAAATACATTTAGTTCAGTGGTCATATTACCAAAGGAGATGTTCATAAGTCCGGTCCTACAGTTGATGACAACGTTAGCTGTGGATAAAAATGGGCGACCTAAAATCACCGGTATTTGAGCACTAGGATCATGAACAAGCTGAGTATCTAGAACAACGAAATCCACTGGATAAATAAATTTATCAACCTCAATCAGAACATCCTCTATGACACCACGAGGTACTTTGACAAACCTATCAGCTAATTGCAATGTCATTTTAGTCGGTTTCAACTTTCCAAGACCTAGCTGGTTGTATACATGATAAGGGAGTAAGTTCACACTAGCTCCTAAGTCAAGCAATGCCTTATCTACTAAATAATTACCGATCACACAAGATATGGTGGGGCATCCAGGATCTTTATACTTAGGGGATGTTTGGTTCAGAAGGATTGAACTTACCTGACCAGCTAAAAAGGCTTTCTTATGGACATTAAGCTTACGCTTTCCTGTACAAAGGTCCTTAAGGAACTTGGCATAAGCAGGCATTTGCCTAATTGCTTCTAATAAAGGGATGTTAATGTTTACCTGCTTAAATATCTCTAGTATTTCGTTGAAAGTCGACTCTCTCTTTGTTGGAGCTAACAACTGTGATATGGGGCTTTGGGTACAAAATGAGACCTGTCGGGAACCACATTGGCATCACTAGAAATTTTATCGGTTTCTTCAGTTAGTGGCTCCTTCTGGGGCTCATCTTGGGAACTAGAAGGTGGATCTACAGTATGTACACTATTAGGCTTGGCTACCTTATTGTATACCGTTTTACCACTCCTAAGGTTTGTGACAGAATTCACTTGATTAAATGTTTTATCTCCTCTAGGATTGGGTATCGGTTGACTAGGGAATTTACCTTTTTCTCTTAGAGACTCATTGATCAGACTAACCTGGTCTTTCAATTCAGAAATGGCCTGACTATGTTCTTGTCCTATCCTATTACTAGCTTCTATGCTTTGTGAAAGCAATTGTCGCATATTTTCAGTATTTTGAACAAACGAGGTGAGAGTTTCCTCTAGACTTAAGATTTTATTATCAGACTGATTCTGAAACTGAGCTGATCCTGGAGTACTCTTAGTATAGCCAAAACCTAGGGGAACATTAGAATTACTAAACTGACCTTGGTCCTTAGACCATGAAAGGTTCGGATGGTTTCTCCAACCAGGATTATAGGTTTCTGAATATGGGTCAAACTTTTGACGGTGATCAAGTCTAGTGTCATTATTATAAAGAGCATTGGCTCTCTCTTCAATAGTATGGCCTTCCCAAAAAGGCTCTACTCTACCACTAGTGTGACCCAATTCTAAGGTTTCTATCCTTTTTGCTATAACAGCAATTTTTGCATCTGATTCATAGCCTCCTTCTACCCTATTAACGTTTCCTCTACCTAGAAGAATTGTTCTCTTGGGGTCCCTACAATATTCCCATTGCTGGGTCTTTTCGGCGATTTCATTCAAAAATTCCATCGCCGCATCAACAGTTTGGTTTTCAAAACCACCAGTGCATAGAGACTCAACCATGGTTGTTGTCGAATAATCTAACATCTCATAAAGGATTTAAACTAGCCTAACCTTTTCTAAACCATGATAAGGACATTGGGCTAATAAGTCATTGAACCTTTCCAAATACCTATATAACGATTCTCCCTCCTGTTGAGAAAAATTACAGATTTGCGTCCTAATAGACGATGTTTTGTGCCTAGGGAAAAACTTGTTCAAAAAGGCAGATGTAAGTTGTTCATATGTTTCTATTGAATCGGAAGCCAAACTATATAGCCATGATTTGGCTTTATCTTTCAGGGAAAAAAGAAATAACCTAAGTTTCAAAGCATCATCATCAAGGTCTCTAATCTTTAGGGTACTACAAATTTCCTCAAAGTCCCTAACATGGAAGTATGGGTTTTCATTTTCTTTCCCTAAAAAGGTTGGGAGCATCTGTAGGGTTCCATGCCTAAGTTCATAATTTGCTTCAGTTTCAGCTACCTGATACAAGAGGGACGAGTAGTCCTAGTAGGATTCAACAAAGCTTTTAAAGTTGCCATTTTTGGCTCTATCGGGATATTTGAGATTCTATGCAATCACAAAACAAGGCTGACTCAACCAAATCAAACCTAATTTTCTAGCAAACAAAAAGCATGATGGTTCCACTTAGATTGTTTCTAGACCAGCTTCCATTCTTTCGAAAAGGAACTGGTTACAATCTGAGCAAACCCCTCTGGAATCAATCCGAGTCAAAGTAAGTTGAATCGAGGCGAGGGAAGCTCAGTGGAGCTTTGATACCCAAGGCCTCACCGGTTACAAGGCGGCGCAGTCACGCATTCAACTCACAGAAACCCATCATGAACTTCGAAGTATGCTCAAAAGAGTAACCAATATTTTTCGAACGACTTTCCTATTAAGCTCGTTACCCTATAGGTCTCGTTCTAGTCAAAATTTTAGGCTTAGGTTCGCGTTTGGTTTTGTTTTCCTAAGGAGGGAAAGAAGAGAACGGTGATGAAATCCGAACCCTTATCTTGTATGGCCAGTCCTTGCCCTTTACTAGGAAATTAAAGCAGCCGTTTTCAAGTCCTCAGCATATATGAAAACGAAGGAATACAGTAAACCCGCTGACAGGGGATTCGCGGGTGTTTCGAAAAACTTACCTCCCGTACCAGACGGGCGAAGAACCGCTGAAGTCGACTCGGGCCACGACTCCTATGTCATGTACGAACCCGAGGGGCCGAGGCGATATCGTAATCACCGTCCTTCTCTGCACACAGTTAATATTTAATTTTGACCCTTCCTTAGGGTTTAAAAATAATGTCCAAGAATGTCCAAAAAGGAAAAGAAAAATTACAAAAATAACTCCCTATTTACAGTTTCTAAAAATAAAACAAAATAACTATATACAAAATCTTCTTCTTCACTCCTTTTGGATTCCTCTTTTTTTTTCCTTCTTTGGCGATGCTTTCCTTTTATAGTACTTTTTCTTTCCTTGTAGCTTCGCTCCAATCTGAAAAGAATCGAAAAATACCAAAGGCGTAAAAGAGAACAAAAATTCTAAAAGAAATAAAATAAATCTAAAACCTAATACAAATCCGCATCGGCGGCGCCAAAAATTGATGTAGTTTTTAAGTGGTAGTAAAGTTCGTTCAACTCGATTGTGTAGACTCGATTTTAGACTCAAATTAAAATAGAAAACTTAAAAATAAATTGTATTCAAGATTATAAAAAGCACTGAGACTCAGGATTCCACCAATCTCCATTTTTTATGTGATTTAATCTAGTCAATATTTATGCAACTCTTTACGTTTAAAGTGATTCTAATATTTTCACCTAGACAAATAGATTCTCAAAACAATAGTTGTAAATCGAAAGCATGGACCATCAAAAGACTTAACCTAAGCATGACCCATCAATTGAGAACACAACCACTTAATCAGAACCATATATTCAATTTCAGTTCAGTGCAAATAATCATAAAAGAATTGCAAAAATTAAATTAAATAGAATTTACCACATAATAATTGGAAAAATGGCTTCCTCCGTCGCCTCAGCAATGGGGTTTAGCTCCTCATATTAATCACTTGCTTAAAATATTTGTTTATGGTTCAAAAGTTGATTAAAAGATGAAAAACTATAACACTGATTATTTGCAACGGTGTAATGGCGTTCCAAAAAGATGGACGACTGTTACAAAGAAGTCACTATAGCAGCGTTACAAATTTGAGACGATGTTCTTATTTGCACGTTTGTTCTTCAGCAGCAGCAGCAAAAACACGGGTTTTCCTGCAACTTGATCAATTCAGCTCTGTAGTGCTACAAACTCCTCTGTGACTGCTCCAATAACTTCGTCACCTTCACTGGAACTCGAACACACCTTTTATACTGCTCAGAAACCTAAAAATAGCGATTAATTCTCTCTTTTTCTTTTCGTGCAAGCCACGTCAATAATCTTCTCTGCCAACTTCCTTACGCGTTTCTAAGACTTCCAAATCATCCGAAACTCTTCCTTAGATATAATCTCACCTTAGGAAACAATATCATGCCTTTAGTCTCCCTGAAATTCCTAAAATAATTCCACACAGTTTCCGTATACAACTCAACCTCTGTTTCCTTTTTCCGGATTATCCAGCCCAATTTGATCGATTACAGCGCACATACCAAGCCTGTTATGCTCAATCACGTTCATCCCAACAAATTCCAGCGATTGAATCTCTCTAAAACACTCTAGAAATCCAACCCAAAGTCTGGTATGCAACCTGGTTCTTTTTTCCGCCTTTTTGATTTTTTGAAATGTTGAAGATGACCTCCCCCTATCCTGTGCTGGTCTCCCTTTAGCAGATGCCTGGAAATGGGTCAACCCTTAGTAATTAGGTTACCCCTTATCCAAAGTTAGAGTCCGTATACTAATTTTCTCCCACGAGCGCAAAAACTACGTTTTTAGCTAATTTCGCCGCAAAAGCTTATTTCTCCAAAAATACCTACAGGGACATAAAAAGCCATAATAAATATAAAATCGAGCACTAATAATATATACAATTGAGATTATATAAGACACAAAAATGTGCCTATCACTTCGGAGACGGAGTTGGAAAACCAGTGTGTGTCATCATATCCGCGGCTCGCTTGACTGGATGACGGAATGCGGAAGGCGTCATAATATCATTGCTGGGTGAATGAGTTGAACGCTCTCATCCTCTGCACTCACGTGTTCCTTGATTGATTTCTCCCTCCTCGAGCATTTCTTCACTTGGCTGAAAGGTCGTTGTGGATTGGGTAGTATTCTGAGCTTCAGCAAGAGTCTTGAGATATAAATCTTCCAATAAGGCTCCATAAGCTGCAGGTTCTTTTTATTTATCCGGCATACGTTGTGGCATCCCGGATAAGTCTTTTCTTCTGTGGAGTTGTCTCGAGTCTCCGTTTCCAGCTCTACCATGTTGCTCGTCTCCACTGAGTCCCCTGTGGCTACGCGCTCTCTCTGCATCTCCGCTGGTAAAGGCATGACTTCTAGATAAGGATTCAACATTTCTTGCACCGTCTGGGTAAATGCCTGCCGATCCTTCTTGTAATTGGGCTGCTATATCGTTCAAAAGGAGGAATGTTTCGCTCTGCCTTCTAGCGATACCATCTTGATTTTCCAGGACATCCTCCAGCATCCTAGCCACACTTCCCATGATACCTGAATGATCTATGGTTTCCGAAGACCTATCCCAAAATTGAGAAGGTTGGAATGAATGTTGAGGATCCAATTTTACAACCGAAAGATTAATCTCCCACTGTGGTCGCCAATTGTTTATGGGTGAAAACTATTTTTGCTGGTTTTGGTAATTTGGGGTGTGTGGATGAGAAATGAATCTAAACCCTAAACAAATGCACTGCCGGGAGTGCTTTTGATTCGAGAGATCAATCTGTACAATTCTGGCCTAAACCAAGAAATGGTCGTTCCAGTCTTGCTTCGGTCACAAAGTGAAGGAGATGGGGTTGATCTTAGGGAGGCAAGCGAAGAAAATGTTGAGATCGTGAAGGTGTTGGCTGTTTATGACTTGTATCAAAATACCGAACTGGCTTGCAATAATGTAAGCAAAGATCTGTGTGTTTGAATACGTTATATCAACACTTGGTTTCTGTCTTGTCTGTTGTGGAAATAGGGAGGAGAACCTATTTATACAAGTCATAAAGCACAACCCTTGTCTCGTAGGAAGTGGAGGAAGTGGAGTGATGGAGTAGTGGGGTCGTGCTGGTGATCGTCACACGATCAGGTCTAAGCCCACTTCTCCCATCATTACTAACTGTCCATGTCTTCCTGACACGTTCTTGTGATGGCGCGTTGCGCGCTGCACTCCGTAAACCGCCATACCAATACCCCAGTATGTATCCCCCAGTTTGTGACATGCTTGATGTCTTGATTGTGTGGATCGTGGGACCCACAGAAGGTAGCATACGATGCTAGATTAAATAACTAAGTTATTTGGGAAATCGATATTTATGAAATATCGTGTGTATTCTATGCATGTAATTCATCGAATATATTCAGCATGTATGAAGCATCGCTATTTTAAGGCTTAACGGAGTAAGTCACGATCAAGTGTCTTAAAATAACATCATGTCCAACCATATTCAAGTGATCGTTTGGAGACTGCATGGGCGAGCCTTGCTTTGGCCGATCACTCTATGTGGAAGAGTGGCGGACGGTGATCATGGGGATGCTTCTTTGGTCGTTTAACTCCTAGCCAGGGCTGCCTAATCAAGATGGTAGAGTTGGACGGACGAGATGATATATGATGCTCATCTGCGACCGTTGATGAAGTTTTAGGGTTTTGAAGAGGTGCGCAAGCATTCCTCTTCAGCTTGGTCGAATCCAAGCATGGGAGACGTTTTTGGCAGGACCGACCGGGCATGCGTATAGACGGCTTGCCGGCGTACACGTCCGTACCTCACTGTCCCATGAAGATGTGATCTAAGCCACTCAATTTTTCCGGCAAAGTTGAGTAGTTGATATCGGTTTGCGGCAGGAATCCGTTACCGCAAAGGAGTTGGAAGCCGCGTGACATGCCTACTTCGGGCGCGCGTTTCGAGACGTTCAGCCATGATTGGCCTTGGTCGAACGGTTATGCGTGTAGATGGGTCCACGCTGATCATGTTGACATGCTCGGGACCTTTTAAGTCTACATCTACACCCTCCATCCATGCTTGCGAAGATGGACTCTCGTGATCAATTAGCGACACATGTAACATGTCGCAAACCCTAATTAGGGTTTTGGATCGGTCGTGTGTACACGACTTCAACCTAACGGTTTGGCAAGCTATGCTCCTCCTTTGGGGAGTCCGACCATGTGGGACCCATATTGAGCCGATGGTGAGCATGTGTGTACTTGTCCCACGGTCACAGGATTGATCTAAGCCATCCAAACATGCCGGTGAAGTTGGATGGTTGTGATCAATTTAAGACACTAGTGGACTTTCCTCTGACCCTTAAAGCATCACGCCGGCCGAACTTCGAGCAAACGTTTGCTCCTTCCTGGCTAGGTCGTGAGAAGGTCGGTCAAGTAAGTAGAAAAGGGGCCCGCCGGTGTGCAGGACGACGCTTGTCCAACCGGTCATGGGACGATATATGTCGTCCAACCATGCGGACGAAGTTGGACGACCGCGATCTGTTTTGAGCCGACATTGGCGGTCTTGTGCGTACAAGATTTTCCAAGCTGCTCCACACCATCCCAACCATCCTAGTTTAGGCTGGCGTTCGGTGGTTGTTTGGGAGGCGTGGTATGTATTCGACCGACCTGGGGCAAAAACGGGCCCGCTGGTGGTCATTAAGGTGGTAGCCTGTTCCTGCTGAGAATCGTCTAGGCTGGTTAAATCATGCGGCCAACTTGCGTGGTCGTGATTGTTTTGAGACTGACATGGACAGCCCAGATGCTCAATCGGACTAGTATAACACACCGAGAGATGTATCCTGTACGGGTATTTCGTTCATGCCTCATTATCGATACTTGGAGATTCGTGTCACTCTGCTGAGAGCATCATTCAGTCTTCATGCCGCACCAATAATGAGGGTTCTGCGGGAACAGCACAGGAAATACAAGGCTAATCGCGCATTAATTAATAATGCTATAAATTCACAGGGTATATGGGATTTTTGCTACATGCTCCAACTTGGATGAATTTTGTGTATTTAATTCACAGAATACTGGGATTGTTGCCACATGCTCCATTCTAGGTGAATTAGTAAAGTGAAGAAGTATTCATCACTTATCAATGGTTTTATCCTTTGCAGGATGTCAGCGCATAAATTTGGTTTTACAATTTTAGCCCTGAACTAAAATCCACCATCAACAAACACGAAAATTAATTTTCATATTCTTACCATGAGTTTTAGTTGATGTAGAACTTTTAAGAAGATCGCTTTTCTTCTTATCTCCGTCCTCATCTTCTTCCTCTTCTTCTTCTTCTTCTTCTTCTTCTTCTTCTTCTTCTGAATCGTCTTCTTCCAATTCATCTTTTTCTGAAGCTACAGGTGAAGGTGTAATATTTTTCTTCGTCTTCCGCTTGGGTCTATGAGAACGAATACATTCGCTCAGTTCCTTAAGGGTAAATTGAATTGACTTCATGTCTGCCTGTACCGTAGCCACCTTTTCTTCCATAGTTTGTGGTTCGCCTTTCTTAGGATCATCATCTGACTTTGTCATCCTTGATCCCCTTGTTTTCTTAACGTCTAATAGCTTCTCGAGTACCTCACCAAGATTTATGTAGACATACCTAGTGAAAACCATAAACCACAGGGGTTTACCCTAAAAACTAGCCTTACTCGTGATGCCAACTTGGTACGTATGATCTCTGTACCCTGGTAGCTATTAATATAAAGGCGTAATTCAGAATAATAATAGACGAGAAACTTAGAAAACAGAATACAAGTAATGATTCGAAGAAATATATCTTTTCAGATTATGAACAAGAAAACGATTACAATTCTCTCTTTGTTACGCTCACAATCTTCTCTAACAGTGGTTTAACCTTAAACTGTTTGCTAAGCTTGTACAAGTATTGTTCCAAGATTTCTCTAGGTTTTCCGTGCCTAGTATTCTGTGTGTTCAACCTCCTTTTCTAGGTGTCAAACCTCACTCTCTAGATGTGTTTAGTTATGAGCTAAACATCCCTATTTATAGGCTTGGTTTGGTTTCCCAAACCTCTTAGGAATCTATTTCCTTTTGTAGGACTAATTCCTTTTCTAGGTATATTACCTAAATTAAGAATACTGCTCAAAACAATACTCCTTCCTAAACTAGGAATTTATCCTAAACAAGGAATCCTTCCTAATATAGAATTATATCCCCAATTCGTCTTGAGGATCACTAGTTCCCAGGGAAAGGAAGATACACATGTATCATTTATCCACACAGTGAACTGTTTTTCCTTTTGTTCTTCCTCTCTCTTGTAATTGCGAGAGTTTGCAATCATTTTTTTGAAAGCCAAAAAAATTTACCAGTCTTCTTTATCCCTTTTTGAAGGGCTTGGATAAGTTTGATTTCACATAGGATTGTAGCGAGATTATTTCTTCACATGAAAAACTTGTTGCGTTATCAGAAAAACTGGTTTCCGATTCTCTTGGTATTTCACCCAATTTTTCTAGTTCAGATTCTACCATACAAGATTTATCTGAAATGGACTTCAAAAGGTTTTCAAGATCCAGCCTTAACCTTTTTTTTCATTGATCTCCAACTCAAGTTGTAGGAGTTGATTAGACTCACAGGATTTATTACTGTTTGAGTTGGCAAGCAGTGCATTACAATTAGATATTTCTTCATTAGATTCTTCCTCTGGAATATCATTAAGAGTGGAGATGTATGCCATGTTGCACTTATAAATTCTTCTGCTGGGACAGTGTTTTTCCATATGTCCGAATCTACGGCACTTGAAGCATTGTACTTCCTCGTTACCCTTTTTATGGCAAAACGATAGTATATCAGGAACACGTTTATCAATGGATAAAATGTCCTTTATTCGTTGTGCTAGAATCACAAGAGTTGATTCAAGCTCTTTTTCAACATATACCTTGTCTTCTTGAAAACGATTCTTAGTTTGATCCTTCAACAGAATTTCTTTATCAAATATCTTTAACTTTCCTACAAGAGAGCGTCGAGAAAGTATATAGAAATCATTTCCTTCTATTATGGCATGTTTCTTAGACTCGTATCTGGATGGTAACGATCTGAGAATTTTGCATACTATCTCCTTTTCAGGCATGACCATTCCAAGGGAAAAAGACGCAATAACAATCTCAGAAAGTTTGGAGTTAAACTCCTCAAAGGTATCGTTATCACTCATCTTGAGATCTTCTCATTCAGATGAAAGGGAAAGAAGTCTAGCTTCTTTTTCAGAATCATCTCCTTCGAATACAGTCTCAAGACTATCCCATGCTTCTTTAGAAGTCCTGCAACTCAGCACATAATGTAGAAGATCATGGCTAACTGCAAGTATGATGGCGTTCAAACCAACAGAATTCTGCATTGCACGAATTCTTTCTTCGTGAGTGTAGTCCGCTAAGCGTTTAAACTCAGTTTCCGAATAATCCATCGGTTGTTGATATCCGTCTTCGATCAATAACCAAGTATTGAAATCTCGGGATTGAAGAAAGGCTTTCATAGCAGATTTCCACAAGGGGTAGTTAGTCCCATTAAATCTTGGTGGTACGTTAATTGAAGTCGATTCACGAGAACTCGAGTTCATTCTTATAGGATGGATCGCACCAAACACAGATTGTTAGATCTTTTCGTGTTTTCCTGCTCTGATACCAATTGAAAAGTCGAGGGTACCCAAATATACCTCAAGCTAAAACTTTTCCTTCCTATAAGTCATGTCTCCGAAAGTGATTGTCTATGGACTGAGTCGAGACAATACAGCAAATCGGTTCACACTTCGTGTGATCGTCTATGAATACGAGATCGAGACCATACAACAACGAAGTATGTTTACTTGATACAAAGGTTCGGACTTAACCAAACATAATAGGATTGCTTATCAAGTAAATAGGAATTAACGTTTGTGTAATTTACTTTAATTATAATAAACAATTATAATGCGGAAATATAAAGTAAATGACACAGCAAGATTTTGTTAACGAAGAAAACCGTAAATGCAGAAAAACCCCGGGACCTTGTCCAGAATTGAATACTCTCAGGATTAAGCCGCTATACAAAATAAACCAACTTCGTATAGTTGAGACCAAACAACTAAACCTATAGTTCACCTAGTTCCGCCTGTATTTCCACGCCTCCGACCTGTAAACAAGTCACGTACTTGGACCAATTCCTTTGGTTCGTATTCCAAACAGTAAAGGAACAACAAATCTGTTTGGTATCAACTCTCTTCAACCCAAATTACGCCTGGCGATTTCCTTTTCGGTTCACAAACAAAGTTCATGAACTTAGTTCCTTAAAACACATGTAAAAACATTGTTTCCTAGGATGAAATCCTCACCTCATACCCATACATAATCACAATTGCAGTCATACGATTATGTTGATGTCTTATTGTAGATGGGAAAAAATTATTTGCTGGTTTTACGGAATTGAGGAGACGTCCGTGTGGAGACTCCTTGAACCGAGCGAAATGTTGAACCTCACATAGATGCACTGCAAGAAGGGAGTTCTTTAAATACGAGAGATCAGTCTATAGAACTCCAGCCTAAACCAAGAACAATGTCGTTCAAGAGTCAATTCGGTCACAAGAGAGGATGGGTTGATCTGTAGGAGGGAAGCTGAGAAATGTGTGGGATCAATGGTGATCTGAGATTTTAAGTGTGTTGTGAATTCAACGCAGGAAAGTTCTGAATGGTTGAATTTTACTCAATTGATAGTGATTGCTCAGACGATGAGTTCGTGTAGACGAAAGATTGTCTGTATGAACTTGTCGAGAAATTCTTGTTTAGACGAATGTTCGAGTATTCGAATCTTGTCCTTTCAATCATGATTCAGAGGTCTTTTTATAATGTCGGAGCTGAAAACACCATGATCCAATGAAGTGTGACAGTTTCTGGAATCAGAGAGTGGGGAAGTGGGAAATCGTGTTAAAACCAGTTGCTCATCGTGCGGAGACTTGGTTAATTTTTCACCCACTACTTTGCTGACTCTTCCAACTGATTTCACGACTTGCTCACATTCTCGTCGTGGGTTAACACACGTGTCGTAGACCGCCAGACCAAAACCCTAGTTAATATCCCCCCATGTAACACGATTGTGGAGTCAGTTGCTGACTTTATGGGACGATGAGTCCATGTATTGCTGAGTTGAACATGATTTGCAAATGTTTTGAAACTCATGAATTAAATATTCTGCTGAGATGAGGTATTATTATGTTGATTATCTAAGACGAGCAAACTGTGTTGCTGAATTGTTGAATATTGATAGTGGAATCAATATTCTTGAATCTGAGCAAATATTACTGGTTCGAGCAAATATTGCCGGTTTGAGCGAATATTGCTCATTTGATGAATTGTTGGTAGCAGAACCAAATAAAATATTAATTTAAGATACTGACTGCTGGGTCAAGTAAAATAAAAAAAATTGTTGATCATGGAATCAACATAAAATTATTAGAGTATTTGAATCCGTTCAGAATCATGTTTTTGCAGAGTTTTGGATTCAAAACCCTAATTTTATGAAATGATGATTTATTGAAAAATCAACCGCAAAATGAAGCAGGGAACGGCTACATGGGATGATGCCTCCACCATGTAATGCCCAATTTCTCGAATGAGCAAAATACCAAAGTCTCTTGAGGATCAGTTGGTGAAAGAATGATTAAATGCTGGTTTAATTATTTATTAAAATAAGGCTCATGTGAGCGACAGATAATAAAACCTAGCCATGAAAAGATGAGGGACCGACCAAGAGGTCATGAGACCGACTCTTGGTGGCCGTGGGGACCAATTGATGGTCGTTTGAGCAAACCCTTAATTGTTTGAAAAGAGTTTGAACCTAATATGAGCAATTGAGCAAATTAGGTTAAAATAGTTAAAACACGTGGGACCGGCCACTTGCAAGCCTCAGGGCCACCCTTGGTCGGTCAAGGGGATGCGCCCATGTCACCATGGTGTTCATGTCTCAGTCCTGAGAGTTTCGATATTTTCCGATGCGCATTTGAGCAACATTTTGAGAAAATATGAAGAATTCAGGGTTTTGCTGAAACTAGGAAAATACATGAGATGATGAAAATAATTAATAAAATAGGAAATTGCAAGGTGTGGGACCGGCCACGGCTAGGGCATGGACGGCCGGCTGACAGTCACGGTCCCACACACTTTTCCCAGTGGTATGTATTTTCTCTGAATTGAGGAAAATTCCATGAAACTGGAGAGTTTTATGAAATTAGGGAACTTCCATGATATGAGAGAAATAAAATAATAAAATAGGGAATGATGGAATGTGGGACCGGCAATGGCCAAGGCATGGCTGGCCGGCCAACGGGCACGGTCCCAGGGCATTCTTCCCAATTTTATGTAATTTTCATGATTTTAGGGAATTTTCATAAAATCAAAGAGTTTTGTTGAAACCAAGGTATTTTGTTGAAATCAGGGAGTTTCATGGAATGAGGAAAACAAAACAAATAACAATAATAGAATAAGAGGCGTGTGGGACCGACTAGGGCATGACCGGCCGGCTAGGGCCAAGTCCCACGAGTTTTCTTAATTTTATAATATTTTTCATGGGTTTAGGAAAAATTCATGAAATCAGAGAATTTTCATGGTTTTAGGGAAAATTCATGAAATCAGGGAATTTTCATGGATTGAGATAAATAATAAAATAATGGGGACGTGAGGTGTAGGACCGGCCACGGCTAGGGCATGGATGGACGGCTGGTGCTCGGTCCCGTGACACCTTTCCGTAATTTTATTATTTTCTTGACATAAAGAAATATCATGAGATTAAAGAATTTCCTTGAATCGAAAGATATTTGCTCGAACGAGAGAATTTTCATGAGATCAGGGAAAAATAATAAAATATGATAAAATATAAAATTGGGCGTGGGACTGGTCACGACATGATTGGCCGGCTGGTGACCCAGTCCCCTGCCGCCTTTTCTAATATTTTATTATTATTATTTTTCCTTACTATTTTGCATAGGTTCATCATTCATTCGTATTTTTCAAAGGAGGAAATTCAAAGTCGTGAACATCACAAGGATATTCAACCAGGGTTGGAGGAAAATGTTTTTGATCTTAATAATATTTTAACTAAGGAGGAACTAGAGGAGGCAAGTACTATTCAGATTGATGAAGCGCGTGCTAATTTCATTAGAGATCCAGTCTTTAAACAAGACTATTTCATGGAAAAAAAGGAGCAAATCGATAGAATGTCAATTAAGAAGAAAGCTCAATCTCCTATTAAGCTTGTTCTGGGTGGTAATTATGCTTTAGATGAAAATGGAGAGGATTATGACTATGATGGTACTTATGATGATTATGAATATGAATACAAGGAGAATCATGGAGACTATGATTTGACTCAAATAATTGCTGGTCTCATTCCCAAGAAGAAGAATTTTAAAGTTGGAAATAAGGGGCGAAAAAGATTTTAATTTTCCTAGTTTTCTTCTTTATGTTATTTTTCAAGTGTTTAGGAGTTTATCTTATGTGTTTTTAGAGTTTTTTTCCCCTTTGGTTTATGGGGGCGGGGAGGCCTAGAGCCTCCCATTTTGTAATTACGTTTTTTTTCTTTAATAAACCATTTTGACCTAGCAAAAAAAAAAATTATTGCTAAGTACACTTGCACCATTTTAATCAGGGGTTATTCGATGCTCAGATGTCTGTTTCGTTGAATATTTATCACTATCCCGTGGAATTCTGCTGGGAAGAACCACGAATTGAAGTGACGAAATATAACGAAGAGTCGTAGAATATTGCTGGACATTCAGGCGATTATAGATAATTAATCTGATGGCTCTATACTAGCAGAGCTTCCTATCTAAGAGCATTAATTATCTGAGAGTTGAGCAATATGAATTTGCTGGAGTATCATATTCCTCCTATATAGTCAGGAAAACTTGGTTGCATCCTGACGACGTTGTCGCTCTATACTAGCAGGCATGCTGTCTAGGAGCCGTCCAATATTTCGATTCTATATAGAAATGATTACTGAAATTGCTCAGTATTCATGAGATGTGCCATGGCCTCAGCTGGGAGACTACACATCTACATATACTCTGAGAGACAGCCTTCTCAGTCAGAGGTTTTATGGCATGAGATTTCATGCGAGAAATGAGTCTCAGTACTCATCCGATTGTCGAATCCAGAGTATAAATAATTACTGAAATTGCTCAGTATTCATGAGATGTGTCATGGCCTCAGCTGGGAGACTACACATCCACATATACCCTGAGAGACAGCCTTCTCAGTCAGAGGTTTTATGGCATGAGATTTCATGCTTTATTGAGAGACATGAGTCTCAATACTCATCCAATTGCCGGATCCGGAGTATGCATAGTTAGGGTTTTACAATTTTACCCTTGTCGAAAATCCACCATCTACATTAAGTCCCCTGCTTAGTGAGGGACAGTCATGTTCCTCAGTCAGCATTTGAATGGCGATTTTCTAGGTACTGACAAAAATAAGTAATTGAACTTTAAAAGATAAGATATTACCGGATTTAGACTGAATGATCAAACCATGGTTTGAGCGCAAACCCCAGTGGAATAATAGAGCATCATCCAACGAGCATAAATTGGTGTAGAACCGCTGATTTGATGACGGAACCTTGGTTGGTTTAGAATTCACGGGCCGGGCCCGAAAAGAAACTCTTGTCTTAGGAATAAACGCTCGTTCGTTCGTTAGTTTAAGGAACAAACAAAATAGACCTGAGTCTAATGATATAAAATTTTGTCTATGAGCTTTCACGGAAACCAAAATTTTATTTTTTAAATATGTGAGATTTCGTAAAGTGGAATAAACTCTCGTTTCAAAGGTGGATGCTCGTACGAGAGAAAAAAAAATTTTTTTTGAATAGACGTGCGTTTGTTAGTAGTAAAATTTTGTTTATGAGCTTTCATGAAAATTTTTATCTTCGAGCTTTCGGAAATCTTTGAAAATATACTCTCGCTTCAAAGACAGATGCTCGTGCGAGGGAGCAAAAATATATAGATATATTTTTCAAATTTACGTGAGTTTCACGTTAAATATATATATTTTGTAAAATCAATGTTTTGATTTTGAACAACTGTTGAAAGTAGACAATTATACATGGTGAAATAATGTCTGTATGCGAGTTTTTACAATTGTAGAATGGACGTCTGTCCAATTTTTAAAAATCAGTGAATGTTCACATAGTAAAAATTTATGTGGGTTGTTCACGGTTTTATGAAAATCAAGTCATGATTTTGAATAATTAATTTTGCTCGTCCTTGCAGGTTTGAAGGAATGAGCAAGTTTTCGAAATTCTGACGTATAATCACTACAGCTAGTGAAATTGTAAATAGGTAAAAGTTGGATTGTTACTATTTTTGTAGACACCGATGTGAGCACCTTTGTTATGCTTTAATTCCACTGCTTTGATGAAATTTGCACCTCTGAATGACATTCTGAAGTAGAAATATCACATGGATACCGCAGCTACTTTGTAGAGATGTCAAACAGTGGTTATGAGACTCCTTTAGTTGCTGAAGAGGAAGAAGCGGTGACTAAGAGTTCTCCAAATGCGAACGACGAATTCTTCTTGGTCCAATATAAACCGAAAAACGTCATCCAGGTTCGAGCACTGTAAAGTCCCCTGTCTCTTTGGTTAGTTGTTAGCGCTCCTTTCATCATGACTTTTTCTTGTTCGTGCAATTAGGATCACAAGACCAAGGTTTGTTATTTCTTTTTTATAATTTTGCTCCGGCAAGCCTTGACAATCTTCAATTCTCTGTTGCTGGGCAGACGGTTTATGACTTGAGTGTTGAAGAAGAGGCTGAAGTAAGTATTTCTTCATGTAACAAATTATGATGCTTCGTAGATAAAATGCTAATTGTTGAGAATATATCCAGGAGGATGTCTCCATGGAAGTGGAGAGTACTGGTGATGCTCGCTCAGAGAATGGCGATAAAGAAAAACTCCCAGAGCTCAAAACCGAATGAAAGTAATGGTATTGTCGATGTTGACGCGAGCAATTCTGGTTCTTTGAACGCTTCAGAGACCACCCAAGTAAGTATTTCCCTTGCATTTTATCCATAGAAGTATAAACTTGTTGATTTATGAGTGAATGAACGAGAACCCATGTGCATATATGAAAAACTTTGTCAAAATTCGTCGTCAGAAAATTCAGAACCCAGTCTTTTAGCAAAAATACCATAAACCTTCATCTGAAGTCGGATTTTCATGGTCCGCATATGTATCTTTAAGCCCGGAGAATTTCCAAGCTTTAGCAAAGAATCTTTTTAAGTTTTGAGCGCGTTCATATCCTGAAAAAGGCGAAACAGTAAACTTCCAGGAGACTTTCAGAACTTTTTCAGACTGTACGTTGTCCGATGTTTTGACCACATCTCCTTGCTCGTTTCTTCAATTGCTATGAATTCTGGATATGTTGTAGATGACATCCATACGAAGAGAATGGTATATGACCCGTCCCAAGATTCTTCACCAATTGCTCCCAGCTCGTCGGTTTGTAAAGAATAGTGTAAAATCATCTCGGACGAGCTTGCTGTAAAACACTCATGTTGTGTCTTTAGACCATTCGCTTGTGTCTTGAACGGTTGGTGAAGGATTTTAATTTCATTGATTCGTTTGAGATCAGGACCCCTTTATTGATACATGAGCTTGGTGCTTGCAGCGCCATCTTGTTTCTGTTAGTCGTAGAAACATCACTTCTGAAACCCTGGTCACGGAACCATAGTTGAGGTTGCTCTCGAGAGGGGATGGTGTAAAAACCATGGTTTCATGTCCCGGCGTAGCATTACTTTTCTGATGAATGATTAGCACATGAGAATCTGGTGCCACAAGTCTTGGACTGTGAAACTGGTCGTCATGATCAGTGGACCGTCAGTCCCCAGTATTTTGTTATATCTCTCCTTTTCGTTTTCTCTTCTTCTGGTAAGACTTGGATAGAGGACCCAGGTAGAAAAATTGATGTAAATACCTAGGTGGTCGAAGTTGGAGGTACCTTGATGAAGTACTTAGTGGAAAGGCCTGGTGGACACCGATCGACTGTGGAAGTCATGAATCCCGTCTAAGAATTGCTGCTTGCATGTTGTACACTCTGGAAGCTGTAGGGACCTCATACAAGGTAGGAATTCGATGCTTGACCCCAACTTTTGAAGTTAAGAGGCTGAGTTATCACATGAGAAAAGAATCACTCAATTTGGAGTTATAGAGGTCAGCCAACGAAGCGTGCACATTTGTAATTTGTAATCCCGTACAAAATTTTCAGATTCCGTAGACCTGACGGTAAAAGCCATATCTTTCAGTTCGTATGTCCGATTGATGCGCCCTTTTGGTATGTTGTAGAAGAAGCATAGAAGAACATATTTCGTTGAGGAAGTATTGTCCCATTCCTCACCCATTGGTACGTTTTTGTATACCCATGGCCTGGAGCATGTTGTATCTCATTTGTAGAGGCGATGAGAACATCTTGTAGAAGACTTTGATTTGTACCAGTCCGTCGTGCAAGCTTTGGGAAGATGTTCATGTTATCATGTTTTCATGTCTACATATCTTGATATGAATCATTAGGGCTTGGAGAAGTACGATCCATCGAGTAACACTTCAGAGAATGGATAGTTGATGAATCCGGATGTTGTGCCTGAGACTGTTATTGATGCTGAGATCATGATTCAATTTTCTCTAGAAATTATTGTTGATGCTGAGACCATGAATGGAGTTCCTTTACATATCCTTGCTGATGCCGGTACTATGTTTGGAGTTGCTACATAGACCGAAGATGATAGTCTTTGCTCCTCCATCCAGTGAGCCTTTACGAACTAGTTGGCGGGTTGAGAATTCTTTAGATGAAGGTGTACTAGGATTTCAACCCAAATTCTCCTGAATATGACTTTACAGTGAAGTGGCTTCGTCAGGGAATCGATGTTTTTGTGGCAGATAACAGCGGCAGTCTTCATTCTGGATGTGATTGGTGAAGACATGAAATTCCTCAATCGTGCGGGACGTTTCATGGAATCACATCAGGTTGCAATAACTTGTTATTTCTTGAATCTTGTCCAATAAGATCAAGTCCCCAGTACATCTCTCATTCACTTAGCTAAGCAGAGTTGAAGGAGCTTGTGCCATCCATGGATGAATGATGTTGCATCTACTTCAGAAGTCTTATCATGGGATAATGAAGACTTTATAAATTGTAGTTCAGTCACACTTTGATCATGCTGGTGTTGAATCAGTGTGCCATCATCGAGATATTTGTGCTGAAGCCAGATGCGCCACTATCGAAGGTGTACTCTTTGATTGGGAGTACAATTTGAAGGCTTCTTAGATGGTTGAGCGTTGAAGCGTATATTACTTAAGCATCGAATGTCTTAGGTTTGATCGCCTTGGCCCTGAGTATCTTCTGTTGATTCAGCATTCCTTTAGTCGCGGTAGTGGGATTCAAACTTGTGCAGACATTATAGCTTTCTGATTTTGTGGCATACATGAACACTCCTACAAGTCTATGGAGAAATGGCCAAATTGTTCTTTGACGTGCTTGAACAGCATCTCAGTAATGAATGTCTCAGTGAGATGCTCGATTCGGAGAAATGTCAGATTCAACCACTTGGTAAAATATTGCTGAAGTGAGATTACCCACTTATAGCATAGCAGAGATGCTAGAAAAATTGAGTCCCCATGCTAGAATAGCATGTGAGGAAATAAATGACATATACATGGGAGGAATGAGACTTTCCTGAGTACAAGACCTTTTGATGAATGTCTATGCATCTTTTGCGGGTTCTTGTTTCAACCTCGTCAAAGTTCGAAATTTCTCCAAGTGCTCTGATGATGGAACGTCCGCCAAACCTTCTGGATCAGAACTTTCTTCATTGAAGAGATGTGTAACCAAAGCGCTTTGTAAGTACCCATCTTTTCAGCATGGATCCACGCTCGTCTGAAGGATATGTCATATCATGGATCTCCTGATTATGTGAAACTTGGTTTCCATCCAGGTTGAACTTATGTTCGCTTTGAGAGTGATGTAGCCATAAGTATTTCTGAGCATTCCTTCAAGGTCTCTGATTGAGATGGGAGCATGAGTAGCTCCTTGTCGAGTGATGCATGTGGATCTATGGTTTTCAGTGGAATGTTGTTGACGGCGGTGCCAACATCGATCAACGTTCTTCCAAATTTGTTTCTTTTGGGATTGACTGTGGTAAGCAGTCCCCAGTCGTACATCTCTTGGTCTGTGGCTGGAGGCTCAAGAACTATTTTCGGAATGGACTTCTTGACACGATGTGGTTCAGTACTGTGAACATGTCTCTCCTTTGTGCCTTCGACAGATAAAAAAATTAACGTTCGACCAAGGATTGAACTGCCTATTTGATAGGTTGTTCAGAGAGTGTAGAGGTTCTGACTGGGAGAGGATTCTTGTGTACTCCTTCAGTCCCCAGTTGAATCTATTGTGGATCAACCTTCTCTTTGAAAATGTGCTTCAAAACTCCGCAGTCGCTTGTGGGATGATTGACGAACCTGTGGAAGCGGCACTAACGAGGAATTTCCATGTCTTCTTCAGTTGGTTCTTTCTTGACATATGGAAACTTGATTGCACCATCTTGGACCCAGATATCCGGGAGTTCGATCACCTCTTCAATGGAAAAAAGAAAGTCAGGTGCTTCTTGATCATGAACTCTTGTGTGTTGGTCAGAGGCCTGTGCATCTTGCTTATCCTTTCTTTGTGCTTTTGAAGGAGCTGGGGTATGCTTGCGCAGCGGTTTGGCTTTCCGTTTGCTCTCTTTCTGCAACAATGTTTGTGGAAGGCTGGAGGTTTTACTTCTTCTTGATCAGACGTCTGCTACCTCGAGTGTCTCGCGGTTCTTCAGCCTTTGTAGCTTTTGTTCTTTCCAGTAAAGCGGGCGCAGTAGTTGCCAATCTCTTTGCCGCTTCAAGAAACTCTGAGAAGGTCTGGAAACGAAGATTTTCCAATAAAGCTCTGTAGACCGGGATCATACCGTTGATACAAAAGTCTACCAGTTTCTGCTCCGTGACGTTTGGATCATGACAGTCCAGGGCCTGGACTCTGAATCTTTTCACGTAGTCATTGGGATGTTCATTGTTCCTCTGAAACATTCTTCCAAGATGAGAGAGAGTAATTTGCTCTGACACAAAGAAGTATTTTCTGTAGAAGGCGTTAATCATTTTTCCCCAATTGTTGATAGTTCCTGGTGCGATGTTGTTGTACCAGGTGTATGCCTTGCCTTTCAAGGATTTTGAAAATTCTTTGAGGCGAACAACATGGTTATGTTCATGTTCACCCAAGGCTTCCAGGAACCGAGAAACATGTTCCCGAGCATTGCATGTTTCGTCGTACAAAGTGAAGGTTGGAGAGGTATAACATTTTGGAAGAGGAATCCCTTGCGTAGCAGCAGGGTACGGAGGCTGGTGACGATGGGCATGTAATGTCTTGTCTTTTCCACGGTTCTCCAAGATGCGTTCCAAATCTTCCCGAGTAATGAAATTTGATGATTCCTTTGCTGATGGATCGTCTGCAGCTTTGTGGACTTCGTTGCTATCCACTGTATGAATTGGAACTACTTCAGGATCAGCATCTGGAGATGTCTCCTTTTCTTTTCCCTTTCCTTGAGTTTTCTCTGACATCTTGTCAGTGAGAGTCTTCAGATGGCCAAATTAGCTCCTTCTGTGTTGTAGCCATATCCGTTTGATTCTTTGCAAGAGTCTCTTGCACTTTGATGAGATCAGCAATGGTACGAGGTGGGTTTCCCCTAATTTCCTCAAGGTGTCGGCCGAACAGAGGATGACCTTCCGTGTTAGCGTGAGGAGGAGTAACATCACCACCGCCAGTGTTAGAGGCCGGAATTGTTTCCGGGATATCCTCATTATTGTTGTTGCTAGTGCTAGCGTCGTTTGTATTGGAACCTGTAACTAACCCAGACCTAAGACCAGCCATCTTGTGAAATTGTGAGATTGCAACCGAGAGATTAACCTCCCACTGTGGTCGCCAATCTGTAGATGGGGAAAAACGATTTGCTGGTTTTTTACGGAATTGAGAAGACGTCCGTGTGGAGACTCCTTGAACCGAGTGAAACGTTGAACCTCACACAGATGCACTGCAAGAAGGGAGTGCTTTAATTTCAAGAGATCAATCTGTAGGACTCCGGCCTAAACCAAGAACAATGGCCGTTCCAGAGTCAATTCGGTCACAAGAGAGGATGGGTTGATTTGTAGAAGGGAAACTGAGAAATGTGTGGGATCAATGGTGATCTGAGATTGTAAGTGTGTTGTGAATTCAGCGCAGGAAAGTTCTGAATGATTGAATTTTACTCAATTGAGAGTGATTGCTCAGACGATGAGTTCGTGTAGACGAAAGATTGTCTGTATGAACTTGTCGAGAAATTCTTGTTTAGACGAATGTACGAGTATTCAAATATTGTCATTTCAATCATGATTCAGAGGTCTTTTTATAATGTCGGAGTTGAAAACACCATGATCCCATGAAGTGTGACAGTGCTGGAATCAGAGAGTGGGGAAGTGGGAAATCGTGTTAAAACCAGTTGCTCATCGTGCGGAGACTTGGTTAATTTTCCACTCACTACTTTGCTGACTCTTCCAACTGATTTCACGACTTGCTCACATTCTCGTCGTGGGTTAACACACGTGCCATAGACCGCCAGACCAAAACCCTAGTTATTATCCTCCCATGTAACACGATTGATATCTCGTGATTTTGGAGGCAGTTGCTGACTTTATGGGACGATGAGTCCATGTATTGCTGAGTTGAACATGATTTTCAAATGTTATGAAACTCATGAATTAAATATGTCTGCTGAGACGAGGTATTATTATGTTGATTACCTAAGACGAGCAAACTGTGTTGCTGAATTGTTGAATATTGATAGTTGAATCAATATTCTTGAATATGAGAAAATATTGCTGGTTCGAGCAAATATTGCCGATTTGAGCGAATATTGCTCGTTTGATGCATTGTTGGTAGCAGAACCAAATAAAATATTAATTTAAGATACTGACTACTGGGTCAAGTAAAATAAACGAATATGTTGATCATGAAATCAACATAAAATTATCAGAGTATTTGAATCCGCTCAGAATCATTTTTTTGCAGAGTTCTGGATTCAAAACCCTAATTTTATGAAATGATGATTTATTGAAAAATCAACCGCAGAATGAAGTAGGGACCGGCTACATGGGATGATGACTCCACCATGTAATGCCCAGATGCTCGAATAAGCAAAATACCAAAGTCTCTTGAGGACCAGTTGGTGAAAGAATGATTAAATGCTGGTTTAATCATTTATTAAAATAATGCTCATGTGAGCGACAGATAATAAAACCTAGCCATGAAAAGATGAGGGACTGACCAAGAGGTAATGAGACCGGCTATTGGTGGACGTGGGACCAATTGATGGTCGTCTGAGCAAACCCTTAATTGTTTGAAAAGAGTTTGAACCTAATATGAGCAATTGAGCAAATTAGGTTAAAATAGTTAAAACACGTGGGACCGGCTACTTCCAAGCCTCTGGGCCACCCTTGGTCGGTCAAGGGGATGTTCCCGTGTCACCATGGTGTTCGTGTCTCCGTCCTGAGAGTTTCGATATTTTCCGATGCACATTTGAGCAACATTTTGAGAAAATATGAAGAATTCAGGGTTTTGCTGAAACTAGGAAAATACATGAGATGATGAAAATAATTAATAAAATAGGAAATTGCAAGGTGTGGGACCGGCCACGGCTAGGGCATGGTCGGCCGGCTGACAGTCACGGTCCCACACACTTCTCCCAGTTTTATGTATTTTCTCTGAATTGAGGGAAATTCCATGACACTGGAGAGTTTTATAAAATTAGGGAACTTCCATGAGATGAGAGAAATAAAATAATAAAATAAGGAATGATGGAGTGTGGGACCGGCAATGGCCAAGGTATGGCCGGCCGGCCAATGGGCACAGTCCCATGGCACTCTTCCCAATTTTATGTAATTTTCATGATTTTAGGGAATTTTCATAAAATCAAAGAGTTTTGTTGAAACCAAGGTATTTTGTTGAAATCAGGGAGTTTTCATGGAATGAGGAAAACAAAACAAATAACAATAATAGAATAAGAGGCGTGTGGGACCGGCTAGGGCATGATCGACCGACTAGGGCCCGGTCCCACGAGTTTTCTTAATTTTATAATATTTTTCATGGGTTTAGGGAAAATTCATGAAATCAGGGAATTTTCATGGTTTTAGGGAAAATTCATGAAATCAGGGAATTTTCATGGATTGAGAGAAACAATAAAACAATGGGGACGTGAGATGTGGGACCAGCCACGGCTAGGGCATGGCCGGCCGGCTGGTGTCGTAACCGCGACACCTTTCCCTAATTTTATTATTTTCTTGACATAAAGAAATATCATGAGATTAAAGAATTTCCTTGAATCGAAGGAGATTTGCTCGAACGAGAGAATTTTCATGAGTTCATGGAAAAATAATAAAATATGATAAAATATAAAATTGGGCGTGGGACTGGTCACAGCATGACTGGCCGGCTGGTGAGCCCAGTCCCCTGGCGCCTTTGCTAACATTTTATTATTATTATTTTTCCTTCCTATTTTGCATAGGTTCATCGTTCATTCGTATTTTTGAAATGCTCGTTTGCGCATTCAAATGTTGGTCTGTGCATTATTGCTAAGTACACTTGCACCATTTTAATCAGGGCTTATTCGATGCTCAGATGCCTTTTTCGTTGAATATTTATCACTAACCCGTGGAATTCTGCTGGGAAGAACCACGAATTGAAGTGACGAAATATAACGAAGAATCGTAGAATATTGCTGGATATTCAGGCGATTAGAGATAATTAATCTGATGGCTCTGTACTAGTAGGGCTTAATATCTAGGAGCATTAATTATCTGAGAGTTGAGCAATATGAACTTGCTGGAGTATCATATTCCTCCTTTATAGTCAGGGAAAACTTGGTTGCATCCTGAAGACGTTGTCGCTCTATGCTAGCAGGCATGCTGTCTAGGAGCCGTCCAATCTTTCGATTCTATATAGAAATGATTACTGAAATTGCTCAGTATTCATGAGATGTGTCGTGGCCTCAGCTGCGAGACTACACATCTACATATACTCTGAGAGACAGCCTTCTCAGTCAGAGGTTTTATGGCATGAGCTTTCATGCGAGACATGAGTCTCAGTACTCATCCGATTGCCGAATCGGGAGTATAAATAATTACTGAAATTGCTTAGTATTCATGAGATGTGTCGTGGCCTCAGGTGGGAGACTACACATCCACATATACCCTGAGAGACAGCCTTCTCATTCAGAGGTTTTATGGCATGATCTTTCATGCTTTATTGAGAGACATGAGTCTCAATACTCATCCAATTGCCGGATATGGAGTATGCATAGTAAGGGTTTTACAATTTTACCCTTGTTGAAAATCCACCATCTACACTTATCTACAAAGTTTAATGGTTAAGCAATAAACCTCGTATTGAATTCCTTAATACTATGTCTATCTAGAGTGTTCATGCTTCGCAGTTTTGTTTTCAATATGCACGACTTGAAAGATACGTAAGGGAATGAAACAGTTCAAGTCAAATATCACTAATCTCAAGTGGAAGAATGATGTTGTGGTTGTAGCTCCGTACTTCTTCACTTCTTCAAGTCTTCGCAATACTTGTAATGTCTCATATCCTAATACTTTCAAGGTAACCTATATGAAGTTGACTCTAGTACATTTAATCAAGCGACTCTTAAATGATTTTTGGTTCACTAAAATATGACAACCAAACTTGACATACCAACGCTCTAACAGATTGCAAACCCTGATTTGAAAGACTATATAAAGGAGAACTCTAGCAACTGGGAAACCTAATCCCCACACCTCCTGTGTGATACTAGTTGTATAAGCTAGAGTCGATTATCCTTTAACCTTAGGTTTCTACCGGGACCCTGTAGGTTAACGACTTGAAGACTTCATTGGGATTGTGAAGCCAGATCGATACTACGTTATTGTAGTTGTGTGATCTGATCTTGTTGTTTTTATCGTATTGAGTACAATCGTAACGATTGGCTAGAGATTGATATCTCCGATAGGAAAGATATAAAAGTAATCACAAACATCTTCGTCTCACGTTTGTGATTCCACAATATCTTCTTTCGCCGCGTCGATTAAGATTATTGTGAGGTGATTGATAATACTAGGCTGTTCTTCGGGAATATAAGTCCGGGTTATCAATTGGTTAATGTTCACCTTGATTTATCAAAAGACGGAACAAAACTCGTAGGTATTTCTGTGGGATACAGATTTATCTATTACTGTAGACTTTTCTGTGTGATACAAATTTGTTTATTAAAGTCTTCGACTTTGGTTCTTAGCAACTCTTAGTTGTGGGTGAGATCAACTAAGGGAATCAAGTGCGTAGTATTCTGCTGGGATCAGAAACGTAAGGAGCGCAACTGTACCTTGTATCAGTGTGAGATTGATTGCGGTTCAACTACAGTCCACACCGAAGTTAGTTTGTAGTAGGCTATTGTCTGTAGCGGCTTAATACAGTATGTGTTCAATCTGGACTAGGTCCCGGGGTTTTTCTGCATTTGCGGTTTCCTCGTTAACAAAACTTCTGGTGTCTGTGTTATTTCTTTTCCGCATTATATTTTGTTATATAATTTAAATATCACAGGTTGTGCGTTTGAATCAATCAATTGGGAAATCCGACCTTTGGTTGTTGATTGATCCTTGAACATTGGTCTTTGGTATCGTTCGAGTGATTTCTCTTGTATTCAATTAGACTTGCAGATTTCTATTTGCTTAAGTAAGAATTGGATCGATAAAGTGAGATATAACTCTTTGATATACTTTATTAAGATTGAGTCTAGTTGATTCTCTTAAAAGTATATTGGAGTTAGTCCATACAAATTGCTAATCGAAATATTGGGTGTGGTTGTTGTACCCCCGCTTTTTCAACATCGACAACATCATCCTTCCTCTTGAGGTGAGTAATATTTGACTTGAACTGTTTCATTCCTAACGTATTTTTCAAGTCGTGCATATTGAAAACATAGCTGCGAAGCTGTGAATGATTATACTCTAGTAAGACATAGTATTAAGGAATTACAATACGAAGTATAACGTTTATCTTTTGAACTTCGTATATAAGACATCGACATAATCGTATGAATGCTATTGTGATTATGTATGGGTATGGGTGAAGATTTCCTCCTAGGAAACAATGTTTTACATTCGTTTAAAGGAAGTACAATTCATAAACTTGTTTTATGAATCGAAAGGGAAATCGCTAGGCTTATTGGTATCGTTATTCATTGCAAATCCTTGGATTACCAATATGTGTGTTTAGTATAACCGCTCATAACTTGTTTATGTATCTTGGTAAAACTATTCACAAGGTCTGACTTTTGTATTGGTATGACTTTTATTAGTGAAACCGATCTTAAGTAATCACCTGAGATGGTATGATCGATTTGTTGTAATTGGTATGACCAACTCTAGACATTGGGAAACCGATCCTAATAAGAGGTGCAACCGATCACAAAAGGGGAATCGATCCTTATAAGAGGTGCAACAAGTTTTTAGTTATTGGGGAACCGATCCTATGAACATGTGCAACAAACACAAGTTAGATACCATATATATGTGGGAACCGATCCTAGTACCTAGTCAACCAAATTTTGGAAAGCTAGCGTGACTAATTCCAGTACCCACATGGAGGTAGAACCGAAAATTGTTTTGGTAGAACCGTGAAACCCATGATTGGTGGTTTGATAGGATAATCAATCACATAGTTCTTGGAAGTCAGATGAACCAATTCTAAACTTGTTTGGAAGTGTGGCAAATCGGTTCCAAGATTATAAATATGAAAAAGGATTTACAAAGTAAAGATGTCGACACACTTTGAACATGTGCAGTAACGCTTATCTTTTATTGTTCAAAGATATTCCTTAATAGCTAAAGGAGAATCCTGGATCGAAATAAATTGAGAATCTTTTAATTAAGGTTTTTAGTTTTATATGCTTTTAATTTCCAACAATTAAAATGCATATCTTTAGAAAATAAAAATTGGTAATATGCATTTACTAACTGGAGATTTTCTACTGAGATTTCGGTGAATATTTGGACAAAGCATTTCCAGGAATTATGAAAACTGAATTTGGAAATATATTGCATATCTTGAGAATATTTTCGGTTTTGGAAATTCCTTGGTGTCCAAACTTCCTTGATCTATAAATATTAAAGTTTGAATTTCGAGCAAACTAATCCTCAGAGCCATCAAAACTACCTTGTTGTGTTGTTACTGGTGGAGTCGTCTATTCGGAGAGGAAAGTACCCTAATTAGGCAAAATCTCTTACAACCGCTCGTTTTAAAGACTTCTTTGGGATTGGGAAGCTCTGCGAGTACCATTGGTGGGAAACTAGATAATTGCGGTTTATTATTAGTTTTAGATTGAAGTGATTGACTAACGGTTGTTGAACTTTGATTTCACCTAGTTTATTTATGCTTGAGAATCTTCTCTTCTGATATAAGATTCACTCAAACTAGATCGAAGTTTCGATGGGTATCTTTAGACTGTTTGTAGTTCTAAAGACGTCCTATGATAATCCATTGTTAACAGACTCCATTCTGTGTGTGATTGATCACAAGAGATTCAAGTTGATTGTGTGCATGAGTTTATTGAAGATCTAAGAAGATTTGAAGACGAAGAAGATTTCTGATTTGGGTTTATAATCTTTGGTGTGCACAAAACTTGATCGACTGGGGATCCAACTATACTCGGTTTATCTTTGTGATAGATTTGATTGATGATTTGAGTAGATCGGCATCAATACAATTCTTTGTGATTCAAAGTATTGATTGCATAGTCTTAACAATTACTTTGGTAGTTGTTGACAAGGTAGATCTAAGGACCTGACAAAGGAGTTTATTGGGATAAACGGAAGAGCCTTTTGTGAAACTCATATCACTTGTTTGAAAAGAGTTGTTACCGAACAGATTTGTTGTTCCTTTACTGTTTGGAATACGAACCAAAGGAATTGTTCCAAGTGCGTGACTTATTGCAAGTTGGAGGCGCAGGGATACAAACGGAACTAGATGAACTATAGGTTTAGTTGCTTGGTATGAACTATACGAAGTTGGTTTAGATTTTTTACATCGGCTTAATCCTGAGAGTATTCAATTCTGGAAAGGTCCCGGGGTTTTTCTGCATTTGCGGTTTCCTCGTTAACAAAATCTTGTTGTGTATTTTACTTTTCTATTTCCGCAATTATAATTGTTTTTATTATAATTAGAAGTAAAAAACACAAACGTTAATTCCTATTTACTTGATAACAATCCTATTGTGTTTGGTTAAGTCCTAACCTATTATCAAGTAAACATACTTCGTTGTTGTATTGTCTCGATCTTGTATCCATAGTCAATCACACAAGTTATCTTGTTGTCGTATTGTCTCGATCTCGTATCTATAGACGATCACACGAAGTGTGAACCGATTAGTTGTATTGTCTCGACTCAGTCCATAGACAATCACTTTCGGAGAAAGGACTTATAGGTACAAAAGTTTTAGATTTAGGTATATTCGGGAACCCTCGTCTTTTCAATTGGTATCAGAGAAGGCAAACACGAAAAGATCTAACAATTTGTGTTTGGTGCGATCCAACCTATAAGCAATGAATTCGAGTTCTCATGAATCGACTTCAATTAACGTACCGCCAAGATTTGACGAAACAAACTATCTATGGTGGAAATCTGCTATGAGATCTTTTCTTCAATCACGAGACTTTAATACATGGCTATTAGTCGTTGATGGTTATAATTACCCGGAGGTAGAAAATTCGGATATTGAGTTTAAACGCTTAGTGGATTTTTCAAACGAAGAAAAGGCTTTTGCGAAGTAGAATTCAGATGGTTTGAATGTTATCATACATGTTGTAAGTCGTGATCTACAACATCATGTATCAACATGTCAGACTTCGAAAGAAGCTTGGGATAATCTTCAGATCGTATTCGAAGGAAACACATCAGTGAAACAAGTTAGACTTCAAACTCTTATGTCCGATTGGGAAAATCTTCAAATGGATGACAACGACACTTTTGAATAGTTTCATATTAAACTCTATGAGATAATCAATGCTTCTTTCTCTCTTGGAAAGACTATTTCTAAAAAGTATATAGTATGCAGAATTCTCAGATCGTTGCCATCTAGATACGATTCTAAAAATCATGCAATCATTGAAGCTAATGATCTTTCTTCTCTATCTAGAAGTTCCCTAGTTGGAAAAATGAAGATATTTGATCAGGAGTATCTGTCTAAACAAAAACACAATCTGACCTACAAATCCATAAAAAAGGTTCCGACTCAATATTCGGAAAACTCCCAAGATCAGGATGATCGAACTGCAGATATGAAGCTGAACTAAATCATCATTTGTCTCTTATTACTCAACGATTCAAGAAACTGTTGAGACACTGAAAGACAAAATCACCTGTGTCAAAAGGAAAACATGTTCCTTTACATAAACATGAAGACACTTGGGATGATGATGACATTATTCCTCAATGCTACAAGTGCAGAGGGTTTGGTCATATTTCTCCAGATTGTCCAACTAAGGATACACAGTGGAAGAGAAATGCTTACACTGCCACACTTGATTATTGTCCTAATGAGAATGATCAAGTTAATGTGATGGATCACGTTACAACCATTGCAGAAGTCTGTGACTCTGAAATCCTTCCAACTCTAGATACTCAAGAAGAGTTTACCCCTTTGATTTTCAAAGAAATGTTTCCATGTAAAGATAAAAGAACTCACCTTCTTGAATCTGACATCATTGGAATAAAATCATCGCTTGATCAACTCAAATGGAGTTTTCTGAATGATAAAGAAAAATTTAATAAGCGACTAGAGAAAATCGAGATCTCTCAATGTTCCGAAAACTACAAGTATCTAAACTCATTCTCGACATTAAATGTTGTCAAGATGAAATAAGGAAGTTACAAGCAGAAAATCATAAACTGAGAGATAGACTCAATTGCTTTGGTAAGCCATCACCTGGTATGAATGCATCAAAAGGAAAAGAGGCAAGGCCAAATAAATTTTTGGAATCAATATCCAGAAACCGTAATACTTCTGGTGTTTGTTTCAAGTGCAAGCAAAGAGGGCATTATCAAAGGCAATGTCCTAATACTAAACAGAGAGGGAGACTGTATAAAACCAAAAATTCAAGATCTAAGTGTAGATCAAAAATCTCTTCAAAAAGGGAGAATAAGATTTTCGAACATCAAGATCTTACATCAAGATTAAGGGTTGAACCTAAAAATTCAAACATAATGTCTCCTCAAATCTGTAAGAATGTTGAAATCTTCAAGGGAAGAAAACTCAACAACCGAAAAATGACAACCTAACTGGTTATCATGGATCCTTACTTGTTACCCTCAAAAGTATACAGTAAGGATATAAATGTAAATATTTGGATAAAAATATTTCTAAAAATGATTTTTCGGTTAAAAATTTAATTGAAATAATATTCTCAAAGATTTTGAGAAAAAGTTCTCGAACTTATAAGAGGGAAGGCCTCTTACTTAATTTTATAGAGATTTGACAGAATGTCTACCTCTAGATGCAACTCTCGCAAAACCGAAAAAGTCTGGATATATTGTTTCCTAACAAGAAACTTTGTCTCAAGTCTTCTGATGGTGATTCGGATTCATCTCCAGAGCTTCAGCAAGATGTTCCTAATGAAGAAATCTCTTCGATCAATGATAATCTTCTCAAGAACCTGTCACTAAAATTAGATCTAATTTTGTGTGAAGTAAGGAACATGGAAAATGATTTGCGAAAGGAAGTAAAGGAAGTCAATGACAATGTTATTAGCCTCGAATCAAGACTAGTAATCATAGAAGATGATTGGAATCCTGTGAAATCTTCTGATCCGACTTTAACCTTGAAGGAAACTCTAAAAGGATAAATTTAGAGTCTCGAAATTTTTATAGACATTAGTTTTTGATTATTTCAATAAAGTCTATTATGAATAAAACTATCTTATTTATGAATAAAATTATTAATTTATAATTTTTTTTGTGATAGTTTTTCGTTTACATAACTTGTGCTTAAATTCTTTATCTTATTGCGATGTATGTTTATGGGATGTTTGATTTCGGTTTTCATAACATTAATATTTGATCTCATATTGTGTGAACCCTTATGGTTTGGGTGAGTTTTTGGTTTAGCGGGATTAAGTTCTAGCCCATGTTGGTAGGCTTTATCAAAGGATCATAAGGGGTCCTGATTGAAACAAATATGTGAAAAAGTCATAATATGTTGAATCGTTTTTGGTTTAGCATAAAAGCATATGAGTTTCGGGGTTTCAACTTTTGCGTTGCATTAGTTAAAACCGGTTTTCAACCTTTCTCTGGTAAAGGTTGGTCTTTGTTGTTGTTCTTTTGTCTTGCGAGAGGATGACAACATTAATGGGGGAGAGTTCTAACTTGAACTGGTGCTTAATGACATATCTTAAGGAGAGAAGAGGATGCGGAATTTTAGGTAACGACTTTGTTAGTTAATCATTCTCCTGTTTAAGAAAAGCATGATTTTATTGCATATATTTATTGCTTTTGCTCAAAAACATTTCGGTACAATTGATGTTTTATTCCATTATTTGTGTATGGATGTGTGTGTGATTCAATTGTTTCCGGTTAAGAAAAACTATTGTTATCTTGCTTTATTATTTGGTATCAATTGTTTAGGCTTACGAAATTGCGGTGCAGTTGCGGTACTTTAATGTCTATGTTGTTTCAATTGCTTCCAGTTGAGGTAAATCATTATGCAAGTTGATTTATTTGGTTTGTACGAATTGTTTATGGCTTAACAAAAGGTTTTCGGGATGAATTGTTTAGTCCAATTCGATTCCGGATAAAAGAAACTAAGTTAATTCTGCTCTTAGTTAGACTTATCAAAGTGGAGGTTTTGGTTATTCAAGTCTAATCGAATGCCTTAACAAGAAATGCTAGTTAACTAACCTAGTACTTGTCTTGTTTAAAAGTGAAAGGTCTAAGTTATTATTTGAATAATTAGAACCTGATGAGAAAAATATAGTTAATTTTGATCTTTATTTTGGTCTTATCGAATAAGCGATTGTATTTGTGCAATCGGTTTAGCAAAGGAACTAAGGTGCTTATTCGATTTTTGGTTTGCTAAACTATTAGGGAAAATTGCTTCAGTAAATTGTTTCCTTGGAAACATATCAAAACAAAATTACTTTGTAGTTTCAGTTTTGATATTGGTTATCAAGAATGGTGTGTGGAACCCTCGTGCTTAACTCTTATAGGTTGCAAGTCTTTTGAGATTTGTAAGATCCTTTCGGTTTGTCTTTTATTTGCTCGTACCTTTGTCATTTTGTGACAAAAAGGGGGAGAAATATATGGAGTAAACAAGTGATTTGGTATCACTAAGGAAAGGACATTGGTGCTTAAACGTTATATCTAACGAATGAGTAAAGCATAGACTAAGGGGGAGTAGCATATCATATTGACTTGTAGTTATATGGACTACAAAGGGAATAACAAAGATGTGCGGATTGAAAATCTACCTATTTTACCTTTAGGGGGAGTATTAGCTTTGTTATTATAATGTCAATAGTGGCATTTATGGATTGAATGTATACAGGTTATTGTGCTGTTGAATTTGGGAATCAAGCGTATGTGTAATGAATTCTTGTAATTTGTTTATCCATATGATGTAAGAGTTTTATCACTAGAGGGGGATATTATTAGAGCATAGCTCGGTTGAACCCACCAAGCGTTGGTATGTCAAGTTTGGTTGTCATATTTTAGTGAACCAAAACTCATTTAATGAGTCGCTTGATTATTTACTAGAGTCAACTTTGTATAGGTTTACTAGAAAGTTATTATGATATGAGACTTACAAGTATTACGTGAAGACTTGAAGAATGTGAAGAAGTAAAGATCTACATCAACGACATCATCCTTCCTCTTGAGGTTAGTAATATTTGACTTGAACTGTTTCATTCCTAACATATCTTTCAAGTCGTGCATATTGAAAACATAACTGCGAAGCTGTGAATGATTATATTCTAGTTAGACATAGTATTAAGGAATTACAATACGAAGTATAACGTTTATCTTTTCGACTTCGAATATAAGACATCGACATAATCGTATGAATTCTATTGTGATTATGTATGGGTATGGGTGAAGATTTCGTCCTAGGAAACAATGTTTTACATTCGTTTAAAGGAAGTAAAATTCATAAACTTGTTTTTATGAATCGAAAGGGAAATCACTAGGCTTATTGGTATCATTATTCATTGCAAATCTTTGGATTACCAATATGTGTGTTTAGTATAACCGCTCATAACTTGTTTATGTATCTTGGTAAATCTATTCACAAGGCCTGACTTTTGTATTGGTATGAATTTTATTAGTGAAACCGATCTTAAGTAATCACATGAGGTGGTATGATCGATTTGTTGTAATTGGTATGACCAACTCTATACATTGGGGAATCGATCCTAGTAAGAGGTACAACCGATCACAAAATGGGAATTGATCCTTGTTGTTGATGGTGGTTTTTAGTTCAGGGCTAAATTTGTAAAACCCTGCATTTAATGTGTCGTTACTCTGCAAAGAAACGGAGCCATGTAAAAGTGATGAGTGTTCAACCTCTTCACTGGCGCATTTATTGAGCAACAAATATTCACATGAAATTTACCCAGAATGGTGCATGTAGCAACAATCCCAGATATTTTGTAAATTTTGGCACCTTGGCTGTATTATTTAGTTAATATAAGTTTCTTTGAATGCTTTATGTGTTATGTTCCCCGGCTGAACCCTTAATATTGGTATGGCATGACAATTTGTGTTCACTCACAGCAGAGTAGCACGAATTTCCAAGTATCAAGGTTAAGGTCCTTGCATAAAAGTATTCAATCAGAAAGCATACTGCTCTCTGGCAATAAACTTAAAGAACTCTGTGTCAACACATAAAATTCAATCAATTTTGTAATAGTTCACAAGATTCAGATATTCCCCTAACTAATTTACAAAATTAGGGTTTTGCGCCCTGCGCGGTATATTAGACCTCGCCTGTCGAAACTAAGCCTAGGCGAACTAGGAAATTAATCCGCCATAGATTAGTAGGTGCAAAATCCTACCCACAATCAGAAAATAAGGAATAAAAGGAGTAATGGAATAGGAGCAGCAACCAAGGGAGGTGTGGCCATGCCATAGGCCATTCGGTGCCACTTGCAAGTGGACACACCCCATGCTGCTCGAACCAGCCCCTATTTCCCGTCGACCAATCAAGTCACCTTAAACCCACTACACGCACATGAGTTGTGGCTGGGCCCATACTTGCCGGCCCTATTTCCCATCGACCAATCAGGTCGCTTTAAATCCTCCACACGCACTCTAGAAGTGTGTCGACACCCCATGCTTGGCCGGCCCCTCTTCTTAATCGACCAATCAGGTCGCTCTAAACCTCGCCACAATATCAAAAGAGGGAAAGTTGCTCCAGATGGTCACAATGCCAAATTGGCTTTCCAAAGTCGCGCAAATACGTTAATTGGCATGTCAAACGTGCCATTCCGCTCCGGCATGCTAGTGACATGTCGAACATGTCATGCCGCGCCAATAACCTAATTGGCATGCCAAACATGCCGAACGTGCCACTTTGCCGAAGTAGCATGCCGAACATGCCAAACGTGCCATTTTGCCGCAATAGCATGCCAATCATGTCAACATGCCATAAATAGCGTGCCAACGTGCTAACCCACTTCTTGTTCTTGGCCAAACGCCATGACATATTCCAATTAGGGTATTCCAAACATGGCTCTGCCTTAGTCGAAACCCTAGTTTCCAGTCGTGGCCCAATTACGCCATTTTTTCCCTACAACATGTCACGAGCCATGTGGGACCCGACAAACCCTAAAATGGCGTCATTCTATAATCACCCATGGCCATCCTTGCGCCTGTGGTTATTCCCATATTATGGCCTGTCATAATTTCTTCAATGTGGCCATGGCACCGATTGCATAAAACGCCAAGGTGCCGCGGCCATGCTACACGCGCTAATTAGGGTTTCGATATGCCAAACCTTAATTTAGCTAAGTTGCCACGCCAACTAAGTCAAGTAATTCTCCTAAGGCCTTAAGTTTGATATGGCAACAGGACCAATGTTGCCAGAGCCATATTTGGGTCTAACACCAATATGCCAAAATAGTTTCCATGGCTACGCCAGACGCCACTATTCCACGGCTACGCCAGGCACCACTATGCCACTAGCATGCCGCTATATGCCACCACACCATTGGCATGTGCCAATGGCGCCGCTGTGCTACCATCAGGCGCCAACATAATGTGGCCATAATCAATGACCACCATTTCTCATGAGTTACGATCTCAGCCATCCAAATTTGCCACAAAATTGACAGACCTGTGGCAAGTTTTGGGCGACCAACTAAGACAAGCCAAATAGCATCACGTGTTATTCTCCTGTGGCAAGCCTCCTGACTTTGACTTTCCATACATAGCAACCTGCTACATGTTTTCCATGAAAACACTCGAGACATCAAACATGTCACAAACTGGGGGATGCTCATCAGGGTATTGGTTTGGCGGTTTACATCGTGTGGCGTGCAATACAACCATTATAAGAAAGTGGCATAAAGCAAGGCAGTTAGTGGCGGCAAGAAGTAGTGGGTGTAAACTAACCAGTTTCCTCCATAGTGGGAACATGGTTTCTGACAGTTACACATAACCCAATTCTCCATCACTCAATCACTCCTACTTTCTACGAGATCAGGGTGCATTCAATATGACTTGTATAAATAGGTTTTACCTATTTTCGACCAAACAACAAGTTTTGGTTAGAACAACAACACAGTATCCATAAAAATACAAAATAACCGATAACTTTCATTCTGCAAGCCAGTTCCAAATTATGATACAAGTCATAAAATAGCCACACCTTCAGAATTAACCATTCTGGTCTCAACACCTTCTTCGCTTCCCTCCCTAAGACCAATCCTTCTCCTTCACTTTGTGACCGAAGCAAGACTGGAACAACCATTTCTTGGTTTAGCCCAGGATTGTACAGATTGATCTCTCGAATCTAAAGTACTCCCGTGCAGTGCATTTGTTTTAGGTTTACATTTATTTCTCATCCACACACCCAAATTTACCAAAACCAGCAGAAACAGTTTTTACCCATAAACAACTGGCGACCACAGTGGGATATTAATCTCTCAGTTGCAATTCAAATTTCAAAAAGATGGTCGGTCTTAGAACTGATTCCACAAATCCAAGTTCCGTTCAGATCTGGCGAATGGAGACATCCCTCCTCCCAACGCTATACCTAGTGGTACATCCAATGAAGAAATCCCAAGATTGGCCGAGTTGGCACGAGTCCAGGAGATCCACACAAGGAACACGGACCTGATGAAGGAAACGATAAATAACATACTCAGTTTTCTTATCAGATTAACGTCAGATTGGAGCGGCTCACCTGTTCCAGAAATTCCAGCGCTGGGGACTGACGCCCCGGATGATCGTCCTCAGATCAACAGTTTCACCACCAACCAGAGGCCGGTGGACCAGGAAGCAGCCTCTTTGGTAAAAAGTTTATGTGAACTTTTACACCTTTCAAAGGATCAACGAGTAGAGATGATTGCTGCAATCAATCAAATGGCCCTAGGCGCACGTTTGGCTCCTTCACGACCAGAGACTTCAAGAATATCAGTGATGTCAGTCAACAATGTTACATTTACTGAAGACGACATGATGGCAGAAGAAGGTCATAACAGAGCCCTACATGTCACTTCTCGCATCAAGGATTCAGAATTCAAAATAGCTCTCATTGACACGAGAGCATCCTCAAATGTTATCACCCTTAGAACACTCAGGACAGCCAAGGTGCGGCCAAGTAAAATCGTACGACAACCTACCATGATGGCAGATTTCGAAGGAAACCGAACCAGCACGTATGGGTACATCAGTCTGAATTTGTCAGTTGGACCAGTCCACTCGAAGGTGAAATTCGAAGTGATAGAGAAGGATCCAGACTACTACATGATACTGGGGAGACAGTGGCTCCATGATAACCTAATCGCCCCTTCAACGTATCACCGATGTCTGAAGACCACGCTGAATGAAGAAGTTGTCCGCATCCCCGCGTCATTGTCTCATTATGCACCAATTTGTGGTGTAGAGCTGTTCGAGCCGAAGGAGAATTCGTGAGACTCATTAGGCAAGGTTTACTGCACTCCGCTCCTCACATGGACCTCCATTAAAGAGGAGGACAGACTTGCGTCGGTAAACAAAAGAACCCAATCCTTCGGCACACCTCCGGCTACAGGACACCCTAATTCTCCCTCATCAACCAAGAGGGAGAGCGCTTTTGTTGCAAGTGGTGACGGAAAAGGGAAAACCGTATATCGGCGCCGCTGTTAGAAATTAGCAGGGGAGATTGCCACCCAGTCTCTCCGCATAATAGAGTGTAACCACAACAGCAAGCCACAAGAAGAAGCGCCGGACGCACCACGATAATTACAAGACAGAATCAACTCCACCACAGATGAACTCGAAGTTGTCAACATCAGAAGTGAAGAATTTCCACGGCCCGTCTCCATTAGCTCGGCTCTATGCACAGATGAGCGCACAAAACTTATGGACCTTCTTAAGGAATATCAAGATGTATTTGCATGGACGTACGAGGAAATGCCTGGTTTGGATGAAAAACTTGTCACTCATCATCCACATATATTACCTGGGTCCAAACCAGTCCAGCAATCCCCAAGGCAGTTCAGACACGACGTGGAAGAACAAATCAAGACTGAGATTCAGAAGTTGCTAGCTGCCGGTTTCATCAAACCTATTCACCATCCTACTTGGTTGTCCAATGTGGTTCCTGTAAAAAAGAAGAGCGGTCAATAGGTGTTGTGTTGATTTTAGAGATTTGAACAAATGCTGCCCCAAGGACGATTTTCCTCTTCCCAACATTGATATGCTAGTCGGCGCCACCAGTGGACATGGAATGTTCTCCTTCATGGACGGGCACAGCGGCTACAATCAGATAAAGATGTACGATCACGACGCAAGCAAGACAGCTTTTCGAACTCCTCTCGAAATTTTTATTATACTGTGATTCCTTTCGGTTTGAAAAATGCCGGCACAACCTACCAACGCGCCATGACTGCAATTTTCCACGATATGATGCACAAGCAAGATGAAGATTACGTGGATTACATAGTAGTCAAATCAAAAACCCGAGCGGCCCACACAGAGGTTCTGCGACAAGTGTTTGAAAGATGTCGCGAGTACAAACTGAAAATGAACCCTTTGAAGTGTGCCTTTGGCGTCTCCTCGGGCTAATTTCTAGGATTCTAGGTAACTGCTGAGGGAATAAAAGTTGATCCATCCAAGACCCAAGCCATCCTCACGATACCTCCTCCACGTACTGTGAAAGAACTCCAGAGCTTCATGGTCAAGGTAAACTACATTCGGCATTTTATACATGGTTTAGCCCAGCTTATTGCTGCACTCACCCCTTTACTGAAGAAGGGAGCAAGTTTTGTCTGGTCTACACCACAATAAGAGGTTTCGGAAGATCCAAAAAATATTGTCATCCCCAGCCGTCATGAGATCTCCTATATAAGGAAGACCATCGTGCCTCTACACTGCTTTCAGCGATGCTGCTGTTGGAGCTCTCCTTGCCCAAGAAGATGATGAGGGAATTGAACATCCTATATACTACTTTAGTCGAACTTTGAGGGATGCTGAACTCAGATATCCCAAAGCAGAAAAAGCGTGCTTGGCCCTAATTCACTCCATTCAGAAGTTCAAGCATTATTTGTTGTCAAACAAAGTGGTGCTGATATCTAAGGATGATCATGTGAAATTCATGCTTTCAAAACCGGCCTTGATAGGTAGGCCGGCCAAATGTCTCCTCCAAATGTCGGAGCTAGATATAACATGCGCTTCCCCAAGGGATATCAAAGGACAAGCAGTCGCGGATTTACTAGCAGCTTTCCCGGAAAAAGGAACCACCGCACTGCATGAAGAGCTTCCTGGGGAATTTCCGGAAATCTCTTTTGTCAAAGAAGAAGCGTGGATACTCTATTTCGATGGCTCCGCCACCCCTAGCAATAATACTGGAGGAGCGGGTGTAGTTCTGGTGTCTTCAGCTGGTGAAGTCTTTTCGTATTCCTTCAAGCTGGACTTTCAGTGCACCAATGATTCAACGGAATATGAGGCTTTTCTCATATGGTTGTCACTGGCCAAACAAGCAGGCGCTACGCACCTGGAAGTGAGAGACGACTCTAAATTACTGGTTAACCAAATGAATGGATTTTACGCATTAAAAGAGGTAACACTGGCGCCATATAGGTCTGAGGCACAAAAGTTATTGAATTATTTCGCTGGTGCGACCATAACTCATGTCGTTCGAAGCAACAATAAACACGCCGATTGCCTAGCCACATTAGCCTCGAAGCTGCAATTCGAAGGTTTAGAAGAAACCTTAGTGGTGAAGAGACGGATTGTAGCGTCGACATGGCTTTTGCAGTCTAAGGATACTAAAGCCAATGGATTAGAGGACCCCGATTATCCAAGAGCTTAACAGTTCGCTCTCCCAAGGAAAGGTTAGTCTCAAAACCCTACAAAATTTCTTCATGCTTCACGGAGGGTTATACCATCGAAACCCGGATGGCTCCCTATCAAGATATCTTGGAGACGAAGAAGCACAACTACAACTTACCATGTTCATGGCGAAATTTGTGGACAAACGTTGGTGGTGGCTCTTTATCGTCGCCTTCAACGCCTCGGCTACTATTAGCCAGATATGGAGACTCAATCTCGATTACTCCAAGGGTCTTGCCCCAATTTCCAAGCACCGCCACATCCATTGGAGGTCTTTAACATTGGCCATGCTGGGGACTGGCGAGATCCATACATTAATTACCTCTGCGACGGTGTACTCCCTGCCAATAAGAAGGACGCAGCCAAGATGAAGCAAAGATCCAAAATATTTGTGTTTCATGAAGGAACTCTGTATCGTAAAAGCTTTGGAGGTGATCTGCTACGATGTCTGGCAAAGGTGGAAATCCCAATTATGTTGAAAGAGACGCATGAAGGTGAACACTAAGGGAAGAAGAAACTATTCCTCCAGATACACGAGAAATATTACTGACCTACTATGGAAGATGATGCCACAGCGTTTGTTCAAAGGTGTCACGAGTTCCAAATTCACGGAATCCTCATCCACGCACCTTCTACTCCCCTGCACTCGGTGAGTAGTTCGTGGCCATTTTACAGCTAGGGACTTGATATCATTGGGAAGATTAACCCGCCATCGTCAAAGCAGAATGAATATATCATAACCGCAACAGAGTACTTTACTAAATGGGTTGAAGCCATTCCTCTGCTAGGGAGTACTGGAGTGACAATTGCAACATTTATTAAGGAATACATCATTTATCGTTTTGGAGTGCCTAAGCACATCATTACTGATAATGGTACTCCCTTCGCCAACAAGCAAGTACAAGAGTTACTCGAAGAATACGGAATTAAGCAAGTCTTCTCTACTCCTTACTATCCCAAAAGGAATGGGCAAGCCGAGAGTACCAACAAGACTTTAATTCGAATTTTCAGTCGAACAGTGCATGATAATCCACGGACATGGCACGACCAACTGCCTATAACACTATGGGCATATCGAGCGACACCTAGAAGCTCCACATGCGTCCCCCCCTATTCACTTGTCTATTGCGCGGATGCAGTTCTCTCAGCAGAGATTAAAATTCCGTCGACCAGAATTGCAGCAGCAAGTGGAGGTCAATGGGATGAAGCCGAAGCGTCAAGCGCCAGGATAGCATAGCTAGATACTCTGGACTCCAAAATAACTAAGGTGGAAGAACATGCTCAGGTATACAGAAATAGGGTTTCCAGAGCATACGATAAGGCCGTAAAACCTCGAATTTTTCAAACAAGAGATCTGGTATTGAAGACTGCTAAGCACATTCAACAAGACATGTCTGCACCAAAATTCTCTCTAAAATTGGAAGGACCTTATATGGTTACCAAAGCATACAACAGTGGGTACTACAAGATTGTCAAAGAAGATGGAGGCAAATTGGAAGCGGTCATTAATGGAAAATGGCTCAAGGAAAACTACGCGTGACCATCACTCCGTCTCTCGCCGTTTCACGACACGGCTAGCCAGGCATTATTCCGTTCCCCTCGTATTTGAGTTATCAAAATTTCATTTAGTCAGAACGTATTAATGAAAATTCCATTTGCTTTTCCAAAAAACCAATACAATTAAAAAAAAAAAATGTTCAGAACCCAAAAGAAAAACTAGACATTCTCATGGTTGCACATTCAAAATAACAACTCAGAAAAGACCATCCAATAAGTTGTAGTTTCTTGAAAGCATCTTCTTCATCCTGTTTTGGTACCTTTCAGTCCTACTCTTCAAATCCCGGATTGCCTGTTCCACCTTTTGAGATTCAGCAGTTAGAGCCTTTTCCTCTTCCAAAATGGCCTTTGTAGCAGGAACAACGTTGGCAAAGATGCCGGCTCGATCAACTTTGACAATGTCAAGACGGTGCCGCATCCAGCTTACGTTAAACTCCAGGGATTAGCAGGTAGATACCATGTTTTCCCACTTTTCAACAGTTGCTTCAGTGGCGTCGCGAATGGATGTCCCTTCCATTTCAACAATCATGGGAAGAAAGCAGTTCACTGTGATGACCAACGCAGACGAGCAGTGCTGCACCACGTTCCTGGTTGCAATGTGGCCGTATCTTCTCCATATTTTCGTGTACAAAACCACAAACTCCTTCCGCACTAAGAATCTACCTACACTTCGGTAGCTAGAAGATAAACACTTCATGTGGATATCGAACGTCAAACCTGCATTGGGATATTCGTAGCAAGAAATACCCAAAACAGCATTTTCCAGGTATGCAGCAGTTGGTGTACTCGAGTTTGAAGGAAGAGGTGTGGCCAGATCGTCGTCATCAACTACGGTCACGTATGTTCCAACTGGGTACCTATACACAAAAGAAAATCTATCTTTGTTAAATACTGATGGTGGCAAGCAAATATCTATTTGTCAGTGAAAAGCATACCAGAATGATCTTCTTGACTCGGATGATCCGGACGGGGGAGTTGTCACAAGACCCAGGAGTTAGCCCACTCTAAAAAAAAAAAGCAGCGATGTTATGTGGAAAAGAAGAATTATCACTTGAAAATCAGGATGTAATTAGAATCATACTCTGGAAGCGAGCCGCCTGCGTTTGACCAAGGAATCCGGCTAGCTCGAGGATGATTCACTTCTGTTCGACATGATGAAGATATATGAATTCAACAAGAAGAGTCTTTATTCTGAACCGATAAGAACAATCTAGTTTCACCTGCATATATATTGAGGAAACCCTAAGAAGAAACGGACGCCGAACAACCCAAACGGGACTTATCCGATAGCCAAGGATTCAACCCTGACCGGTTAACATTTCTCATCGAAACCCTAAGGAAGACCGGAAGAAAACGACCAGATAGTCAAAGGACGGATGCGTTTCTCCAGCTTGGATCCCTGGAAAAAAACACACCCTGAGGATATGAGGCAACCATTTTCTTGGAAATATTTACCTTTCAGCATGTTTGGTACCTTTCAGTCCTACTCTTCAAATCTCGGATTGCTTGTTCCACCTTTTGAGATTCAGCAGTCAGAGCCTTTTCCTCTTCCAAAATGTCCTTTGTAGCAGGAACAACATTGGAAAAGATGCCGGATCGATCAAATTGACAATGTAAAGACGGTGTCGTAGCCAGCTTACGTTAAACTCTAGGGATTCGCAGGTAGATACCATGTTTTTCCACTTTTAAACAGTTGCTTCAGTGACGTTGCGAATGGATGTGCCTTCCATTTCAACAATCACGGGTAGAAGGCAGTTCACTGTGGTGACCAACGTAGACGAGAAATGCCGCACCACGTTCCTGGTTGCAATGTGGTCGTATCTTCTCCATATTTTCGTGTACAAAACCACGAACTCCTTCCGCACTAAGAATCTACCTACACTTCGGTAGCTAGAAGATAAACACTTCATGTGGATATCGAGCGGCAAACCTGCATTGGGATATTTGTAGCAAGAAATACCCAAATCAGCATTTTCCATATCTGCAGCAGTTTGGGTACTCGAGTTTGAAGGAAGAGGTGTGACCAGATCGTCGTCATCAACCACGGTCATGCATGTTCCAACTAGGTACCTCTACACAAAAAAAAATCTCTCTTTGTTAACTACTGATGGTGGCAAGCAAATATATATTTGTCAGTGAAAAGCATACCGGAATGATCTTCTTGACTCGGATGATCCGAACCGGGGAGTTGTCACAAGACCCGGGAGTTTGCCCACTCTAAAAAAAAAGAAGAAGCAGTGATGTTATGAGGAAAAGAAGAATTATCACTTCAAAATCAGGATGTAATTAGAATCATACTCTGGAAGCGAGCCGCATGCATTTGACCGAGGAATCCGGCTAGCTCGAGGATGATTCAGTTCTGTTCGACATGATGAAGAGATATGAATTCAACAAGAAGAGTCTTTATTCTGAACCGAGAGGAACAATCTAGTTTCACCTGCATATATATTGAGGAAACCCTAAGAAGAAACGGATGCCGAACAACCCCAACGGGACTTATCCGATAACCAAGGATTCAACCCTGACCAAGTAACATTTCTCATCGAAACCCTAAGGAACACCGGAAGGAAATGGCCAGATAGTCAAAGGACGGATGCGTTTCTCCAGCTTGGAGCCCTGGAAAAAACACACCCTGAGGATATGAGGCATCCACTTTCTTGGTAATATTTACCTTTCAGCTTGTTTAGTACCTTTCAGTCTTACTCTTCAAATCCCGAATTTCCTGTTCCACCTTTTGAGATTAAGCAGTCAGAGCCTTTTCCTCTTCCAAAATGGCCTTTGTAGCAGGAACAACGTTGGCAAAGATGCCGGCTCGATCAACTTTGACAATGTCAAGACCGTGTCGCAGCCAGCTTACGTTAAACTCCAGGGATTCGCAGGTAGATACCATGTTTTCCCACTTTTCAACAGTTGCTTCAGTTACTTTGCGAATGGATGTGCCTTCCATTTCAACAATCATGGGTAGAAGGCAGTTCACCATGGTGACCAACGTAGACGAGAAATGTTGCACCATGTTCCTGGTTGCAATGTGGCCGTCTCTTTTCCATATTTTCGTGTACAAAACCACGAACTCCTTCCGCACTAAGAATCTACCTACACTTCGGTAGCTAGAAGATAAACACTTCATGTGGATATCGAGCGTCAAACCTGCATTGGGATATTCGTAGCAAGAAATACCCAAATCAGCATTTTCCAGGTCTGCAGCAGTTGGCGTACTCGAGTTTGGAGGAAGAGGTGTGGCCAGATCGTCGTCATCAACCACGGTCACGCATGTTCCAACTGGGTACCTCTACACAAAAGAAAATCTCTCTTTGTTAACTACCGATGGTGGCAAGCAATATCTATTTGTCAGTGAAAAGCATACCGGAATGATCTTCTTGACTCGGATGATCCGTACGGGGGAGTTGTCACAAGACCCAGGAGTTTGCCCACTCTAAAAAAAAAACAGCGATGTTATGAGGAAAAGAAGAATTATCACTTCAAAATCAGGAGGTAATTAGAATCATGCTCTAGAAGCGAGTCGCCTGCGTTTGACCGAGGAATCCGGCTAGATCGAGGATGATTCACTTCTGTTCGACATGATGAAGAGATATGAATTCAACAAGAAGAGTCTTTATTCTGAACCGAGAGGAACAATCTAGTTTCACCTGTATATATATTGAGGAAACCCTAAGAAGAAACAGATGCCAAACAACCCCAACGGGACTTATTCGATAGCCAAGGATTCAACCCTGACCGGGTAACATTTCTCATCGAAACCCTGAGGAAGACCGGAAGGAAACGACCAGATAGTCAAAGGACGGATGCGTTTCTCCAGCTTGAAGCCCTGGAAAAAAACACGCCCTGAGGATATGAGGCAGCCAGTTTCCTGGTAATATTTACTTACTCTAGCTTGGACTTTTATCGCTTGTCTGTCACCATCTCATGCTTACCCCGCAACAATGCCACTCTTACGTGCTAAGCAAGGGACTTAATGTTGATGATGGTTTTTAGTTCAGGGCTAAATTTGTAAAACCCTGCATTTAATGTGCCGTCACTCTGCAAAGAAACAGAGCCATGTAAAAGTGATGAGTGTTCAACCTCTTCACTGGCGCATTTATTGAGCAACAAATATTCACAAGAAATTTACCCAGAATGGTGCATGTAGCAACAATCCCAGATATTTTGTAAATTTTAGCACCTTGCATGTATTATTTAGTTAATATAAGTTGCTTTGAATGCTTTCTGTGCTATGTTCCCCGGCTGAACCCTTAATATTTGTATGGCATGAAAATTTGTGTTCACTCACAACAGAGTAGCACGAATTTCCAAGTATCAAGGTTAAGGTCCTTCCATAAAAGTATTCAATCGGAAAGCATACTGCTCTCTGGCAATAAACTTAAAGAACTCTGTTTCAACACATAGAATTCAATCAATTTTGTGATAATTCACAAGATTCAGATATTAACCTAACTAATTTATAAAATTAGGGTTTTGCGCCCTGTGCAGTATATTAGACCTCGCCTGTCGAAACTGAGCCTAGGCGAACTAGGAAATTAATCCGCCATGGATTAGTAGGTGCAAAATCCTACCCGCAATCAGAAAACAAGGAATAAAAGGAGTCACAGAATAGGAGCAGCAACAAAGGGAGGTGTGTCCATGCCATAGTCCAGCCGGCACCACTTGCAAGTGGCCACACCCCATGCTGCTCGAACCGGCTCCTATTTCCCGTCGACCAATCAGGTCGCCTTAAACCCGCCACACGCACATGAGTTGTGGCTAGGCCCATACTTGTCGGCCCTATTTCCCATCGACCAATCAGGTCGCTTTAAATCCGCCACATGTACACTAGAAGTGTGGCCACAGCCATGCTTGGCCGACCCCTATTCTTAATCGACCAATCAGGTCGCTCTAAACCTGCCACAGTATCAAAAGAGGCAGAGTTTTTCCGGATGGTCACAATGCCAAATTGGCTTTCCAAAGTCGCGCCAATACGCTAATTGGCATGCCAAACGTGTCATTCCGCTCCGGCTTGCTAGTGACATGCCGAACATGCCATGCCGCGCCAATACGCTAATTGGCATGCCAAACGTGCCACTTTGCCGCAGTAGCATGCCGAACATGCCAAACGTGCCACTTTGTCGTAGTAGCATGCCAATCGTGTCAACATGCCATAAATAGCTCGCCAACGTGCTAACCCACTTCTTGTTCGTGGTCAAACACCATGACATATTGCAATTAGGGTATTCCAAACACAGCTCTGCCTTAGTCGAAACCCTAGTTTCCAGTCGTGGCCCAATTACACCACTTTGGCCCTACAACATGCCACGAGCCATGTGGGATTTGACAAACCCTAAAAATGGCGTCATTCTATAATCACCCGTGGCCATCCTTGCGCCTGTGGTTATTCCCATAATATGGCCTTCCATAATTCCTTCAATGTGGACACGGCACCGATTGCATAAAGCGCCACCGTGCCGCGGCCATGCCACACGCGCTAATTAGGGTTTCGATATTCCAAACCCTTATTTAGTTAAAGTTTCCACGCCAACTAAGTCAAGTAATTCTCCTAAGGCCTTAATTTTGATATAGCAACAGGGCCAATGTTGCCAGAGCCATATTTGGGTCTAGCACCAATATGCCAAAATAGTTGCCATGGCTACGCCATGTGCCATTATGCCACGGCTATGCCATGCGCCACTATGCCACTAGCATGCCGCTATATGCCACCACACCATTGGCATGGCGCCACTGTGCTACCATCAGGCGCCAACAGAATGTGGCCATAATCAATGGCCACCCTTTGTCGTGAGCTACGATCTCAGACATCCAAATTCGCCACAGAATTGATAGACCTGTGGCAAGTTTTGGGCGACCGACTAAGACAAGCCAAATGGCATCACGTGTTATTCTTCTGTGGCAAGTTTCCTGACTTTGACTTTCCATACATAGCAACCTGCTGCATGTTTTCCATGAAAACACTCGAGACATCAAACATGTCACAAACTGGGAGATGCTCATCAGGGTATTGGTCTGGCGGTTTACAGCGTGCGGCGTGCAACACGCCCATTATAAGAAAGTGTCGGAAAGCATGGCAGTTAGTGGCGACAAGAAGTAGTGGGTGTAAACTAACCAGTTTCCTCCATAGTGCGAACATGGTTTCTGACAGTTACATATAACCCTACTTCTCCATCACTCAATCACTCCTACTTTCTATGAGATCAGGATGCGTTCAATATGACTTGTACAAATAGGTTTTACCTATTTTCGACAAAACAACAAGTTTTGGTTAGAACAACAACACAATATCCAGAAAAATACAAAAGAACTGATATATTTTATTCCGCAAGCCAGTTCCAAATTCTGATACAAGTCATAAAATAGTCACACCTTCAGAATTAACAATTCTGGTCTGAACACCTTCTTCGCTTCCCTCCCTAAGACCAACCTTCTCCTTCACTTTGTGACCGAATCAAGATTGAAACAACCATTTCTTGGTTTAGGACAGGATTGTACATATTGATCTCTCGAATCTAAAGTACTCCCGGGCAGTGGTTCAGATTTGTCTCTCATTGATCGCTGTCGTAGGCGTCAAAAATAATTACACTTTCTTACTACTCAAAATATATTATAAAGCAAGGGCAAGAAAGGATCGTTCCAAAGAGAGGTCTTAGGTTGCCAATATGTTTCGGTTTCTTATGTAAAGCCAGGGGGATTTTATGATTTTTATATACTAAAATAAAATAATAGCAAAACAAATAAATAAAGCAAAATCAATAAGATTATAATATTGGTCAAGGATTGGTTTTCATTCACAAACATGTATTTGAAACAATAACTAGAATTGATATTTAATCTCAATTTATTAAAAGTCCTAGGATACCTTGATCGCAAGAATATCCCGCTAATTTTCTCTTGTCATCAACAAACACATTAAAAGATGTGAATGTGAATTCTACCTAGAAAGCAACCTAAAGTGTAAAAGCACAATTAAGTTTAACTCCCTAAGAGCACTAAGTTCTATGAAATAAGACTAATCAATGCAAACGAACGTGTAAAAGCACTAATCCGTTTTAACAAAGGTTATGATCCACTTGTGACTACTAGGATGTATCACTACAAGCAATACTCACGATTATGCTACTTGCAATCAGGAATTATCACTTTTGCGTATAATAAACTTAATCTAGTAATAAAGATGAAAACTAATTCAATCAATTCGCGACAAGACTAAACATGCATTCAAATCATATAACAATATTAAAAGTGAATCATAAGCAACAAAATATGGAGACAAAACTAATTCATTTCATAAATATCATGGTTGAAACTCCAACTTATTCCTTAACCAAAAGAGAATTATCTAAACATGTGAGTGGAATTCATAACAAGAAGGAAAAGAAAACCTATCATGTTTCTAAACCCTAGGCAAAAATAGAAGAGAAGATTCCAAGAGATGTCTCCCATCGGATCTGTAGAGCTCTTTATATGAATAGCCTTTGTTGTGTTGTCCGGCCAATTTCCAAATCTAGGTAAGCCCATCGCCAAAATCAGTTTCTCACAGCCCACTGAGTCAAGCCCAGTCAAAACAGGTCCATGACTTGATATGCCAGTGAAACTGACAAGCAAACTTACCCTGAGCTAGCACCCCATACTTCCGCCAATAAGCAACTCATTCCCTGCATATTCATCCAAACATTTTTCACTGAAATTATTCATTGTAGCATTCATTCTCTGCACCACATTTTAGACGCAATAGCATCTCCTATTTACAGCACCAGCTCACGCCATTCAGTCATTGCTTTGGCTGCCATTTTCTTGTTCAATGCAACACCAATTTTCTGCAGCTCCAACTCCCAGTTCGATTCTCTGCTGCCAAAAACAGATTCTTCCTTCTCAGTGAGAGTGACATCATCTTACAATTGCATATTATAATCCCTTTACCAGAACCACCATCTCATGACTCAGCTGCAACACATTCTGCAATTTCAGTTCTTGAATTTCTCCTTCTCGCTGCAACACCAACACACACAATCAGCTCCATTCAGTCCATACTCTTTTTAATCTTCACTGCCTTCTACAGCCTTGTTTTTTCCATAGCATCATCAGTTCCTCATCTGCGCCCGAGCTCAAATATCTAGCTCATACATATGCAGCTCATGGAAACACAAAACTTGTCACTTCCCTACCCGCTTCAGTTCATCGCCATACTCCAACAACTCCAGCCTTCATTTGCAGCTCGTTGCAATACCAAACCAAGACCTACAGCCATCCATCTACCTTGATTTCAGTTGGCATCTGCTCAGACATCCATTCCATCAGAACAACACCACCAGGGCCTTCAACTCCATTTTATTACAGCATCACCAATAGTTCAGCTTCAACTTCAACAATACAACAACACCTGCAACTTCAATTTACAGACTGCAGCATCACTAAACCACCTGCTTCGGTTCCACAATCACCATAACCTCAAGACCTCAAGCCAACAGTTCACTTTTCTTTGTCGCTAATCCATTTCTCATCTTATCCCATTTAATACCACACAACAGCATCAGATCCATTGCACACTAGTTCACAAACCCCATCATCTGCGCCTCTATACCACTGTAACTTCCTTGCTCAGCTCATTAATACCAGAACCTCACTGCAGTTCAGTTGCACGGGCTCATTCTGCAATTTCCATATCTCAGCAGCTTCACTCATCCCTCCATTCGAACCACAACAACTTCCCTCCATAGCTCAGCCATATACATTTCCTTAAGCTGCAACCATAACTTCACTTGCACATCATTCTGAAATTCACAAACTTCAGAACTTCAGTTCATTCTTAAGCAGCATCGATTCCATTCGTATCTTCTTTTCAATTCCATGGGTGCCTGCAATATCCTTTGCCACAAACCCCAGAGCCATCTTCTACCACAACTGAAATGAACATCACAGGACCCCTATAGCTTCAAAATTGCTCCTCAAATTCCATCTTCGATTCACAAGCTCAGGCCTCAAACAAACCCATTCCTGCTTGCCAAATCCAGAACCAATTACTTCCTTGTTCTTCAATTGTAGCTCATATACCAGCAGCAAAACACAAAATTCTTCAGTTATAGAAAACCCCACTTCAATTCAATCATCATACTCTTCCATACTTCAATTTCAGGCAAACCCCGTTCATAAATTCATCCCAACAACCACAAAATCCGACATATCCTTCCAATTCTCCATATCAATCATCTTTCCACCTACAGCAGCCACAGATTCACTTCTACAAACCCTAACTCTTCCTGATATGTTCTTTGTTCTGTTTTACTTCTCAGATTCAATCTCGACTAAGAAAAAGCACCGGCTGTAACCCATCTTTCCTCCTTGTTTGATTTCTGTCTTCAATAGCTCACAGGAATAATTCCTCCGTTCCTGTCTCTGATCAGTCATGGTGCCGCCCTCAAAGTTTCAGGCGGAGAAGGAGAGATAACGGCTAATGATGAAAGAAATAATATCTTCTCTCGATTCTACGTTTTGTGTAGGAAATAAAATTACTCCAGACACCCACTCATCAGATAAGGGTTGGCCATATTTCATTTCGCATGTCGGTTTCACAGAACTGACAATTCATTCTTTACTCTTTTGTTGCATAACCTTCGCTGGTTCCAGTACCACTCGCCAGTGAATTGACCTTCTTTTCCCTTTTCGCTCTAAATGGACTTTTTCACCTTCTTTTGCTCATAATGACTCCAAAGTACCTATAACACTCAAAAGCAAACATAAGATACATAATTCACACGAAAACTCACAAAGAAAGCATAAACAATAGATAAATATTAAAGCGTTTACAACACCTATCAAATTCCCCCACACTTAGACTTTGCTAGTCCTCGAGCAAATCAAAAAAAATAATTCTAAAACATACATACAACTCCATGTCGGTTTACTAGAGATATACCCACAAAACCTACTTTTCCAACTTATTAGTTCTCCGTAATGATAGCATCCAACGCGCTAAGAAGACATAAAGATTCTGCACACTAGTCATAAGAAGTTAGACACATAAATGAACACAATCTCATCCTTAAAAGTTGAGAGAGAAATAACCATCCCTTATCGAAAGAAATTCGGGTTCAGAGTGATCAAAAGTCTCGACTCTGCCTCACAAGAAAGGGTTTTATGAAGTTGCTCTCAATAATAAACAGCTTTTTATGGGTCACACATGTGTCCAGGTAGGAATGAGAGAGAACCCTGAGACACGTTTGAATGGTGGGAAGGTAAAAACCCTCCGAATTGTTTTGAAAACCCACATCTTTTATTCATTTTGAAAACTATTTTTTCTGACGATCTCTAAGAAAGAAAATCAACCACTTAACGAAGGTGGGAATATGCTTACTTACCTCGTTATCCGTTCAACGTGCAGTTAGCACCACTCTCACAGCATCCATAGAAACGTCTTCGGTCTTCAATCCTTGTCTTCATCTTCATATTCGGTTTTCAACTCTTGATGATGAAATCTTGAACTTCGTAGAATCTTGACAATGTGATTCTTTCCTCTAATTCCTTGTTGCTTGAAACTTCATTATAGATATTCCTTCTTTCCATTGGCTTTATTGAAACAATAAAACTAAAAACAAACCAAAATATAATACGACACATTTTTCTTGTCTCTTTCTTCCCTATTTTTTTTATTGAGACAAGAAAAATAAAACAAATACAAAATAAAAACAAAACAAAATAAAATAACAAAACTAATAATGAACCTAAAGAAATTTTCTCTTGTCTTTTTTTTTTTTTTTTTTTTTTGACAAGAGAAAAAAATACAAATTAACAAATAAAAATAAAGATAAAATAAAAATGCAAGTACAAAGGCCATGGTGTAAGTACTTTACCGCTCGATTGTTCACAACTTGTATGTCTCGATATCATAAACTTCTTGAATTCTCCTCTTGATAATATTCGCTCTTGTACAATAGTCTTCAACTTGTAAGAATTCTGCTCCTTGTCTTGTTGCTTTACTTGAATCTGAAATCTTCTCATTTCTATACCGTTGCTTGTAAACCTTGAACGTCTTCAACTTTCCTTCGAATTTGTGATGCTCCTCTTGTTGATGATGATAGTGTTTCTATGGACCTGTTGGTGTAGAGAGAGATAAAGTGGATGGTGCTAACTGCGAACAAGATTACAGTGGTATATAAGTTAGCAATTCGATGTCACCATCATGATTGATAAAATAACATTCAAGAGATCAAATTGGTGGGAAATTGGGTAGCTCACCATTCTACCCGGAATTTACGTACGGTGACACACACTCTAAAAGCACATATTTAGACAGGTAAAAAGAATTGAAGGTCGGTGCCTCACATTATGTAACATGGGTAGTCTCCACTATACTGGACCACAACTCTAATACCGAATTCAGTCTGCACCTAATTTTCCACTGGGATGATTAAATCCAACTTTAACTCTCATACAAGTAAGAAACCCGATCATGTTCTCTGTCATCTCTAAGTTCAGTCACTCTTATGAGAATCTCGATGTAATCTTAGCGACATGTATACTATGTGACTCTAAACTAACTACAAGTTGGAGTTTTTATTCACTATTTTACAAAAAAGTTGAAATTTTTACAATGCAAATGCGCTTAACCACTCCCCCACACTTAAACTTTACATTGTCCTCAATGTAAATTGAGTCATCCAAAGTAAGTCAAGGTGGGAAATCCTAACATGATAAGTGACAAGAAATCAGAAAAAATAAAAACAAGACAAGAAAAAGCTAAAAACAAGACAGAACTACTCATCCTATGGGTTGCCTCCCATTTAGCGCTTGGTTTAAAGTCGTCAGCCCGACTTGCAAGACGAATTCCCCATACACCAATAATCTGAAAAGTTGGGGATCCTTCCATGTAACCTGTTTTTCAAATAGTAACTTCACACAAACATTAGTACAATAAAGCAAAAGTGAAGCTATATCCCAATAGAAGTTTCCCCCACACTTATTCTTGTCCACACTTGGAAGTGTATAAAGAACATAAAATTCAGGAACTTCTATGGTTTCTTCTATGCAAACATTCATAATATGAGAATCAAATGTTTCTAATGGTGGAAATCGAGAAACAAAGTCATTCAACAATATTCTCGAAGCACATACATTCAAACCAACAAGAGATAAAGGAGAAGAAACAACATGCAAAGGGTTAGACAAACCTTGCACAATCTCTTGTATCACATAATCCTCTTCATACTTGAAAAACTCAAGTGAATTACTCACTTCTTTTATATCATGGTCCTCTATCAAACCTTCCAACCATTCTTCATCCGTTTCTACCTTAACTAAAGTCTCGGCATTAACATCATCATTATAATCCTTTGGAAAATCAATTGGGTCTTCCACAATATTGGTCATATCGGTTTCATTCTCAACACACTCCTCTTCGTTGTAAGGCACATACTCTTTTCCGGCTCCAAATTTCGCTATAAGGAAATTTTTTAGAAGACTCAAAAATGCATCATCCTCAAGCTCCACCCTTTGAATAGGCTCTTAATTATTATAAAGATCAATGCTTGAGTAATCTACACAAGTGTCAACATAATCCTCTTCATCTTCATTTTGATCCCAAAAAGATTCTGTTGTACACCTTTGGTAAATGTCACCGTGAGTTGGTTCAAGCGATGTATCTTCATAATCATCATCACTTTCATAGTTAACATAAGATTGGTTCTCGCTGAATTTAGTGTTGCTAATCTCAATCTCATCATTTTGAATAGGTGAATGATCATTATTAAGATTAAGAGTTGAGGTAGCTACACAATTATCAACGAAAGACCCCAAAGGTTGGCCCTTTTCAACATTAGCATCAATCAAATATTCATCACAAACCATAGGCATATTAGAATAGTTATTGTTTTTATAGAAAAGTTCTTCTTCATACCTTTCTTCTTTGATTTGATCAATACCTCTTTGTAAGTTAGCAATACCTTCACGAAGTTCTTGGAGTTGCTCTTCTGTAGCCTCTTTATCTTTTTGGAACTCTTGTTGTATAAAGTTGGAAACTTTGTCTAGAAAGTCAGAGACTTTTTGTTCGCGAGCATAAGAATCCTCCCATCCTTGTGGTTGTTCACACACATACCCGCCATAAGGTTGTTGAGGAAAACCATAAGGATCCATGGAATATTGGTCATAGCCAATGAATTGGTTTTGATTATACCCCTGGAATTGTTGGAAGTTGTCATGTTGTTGAGATTGTTGGAAACCGTATCCATTGTTCCAATATGCTCCATCCATGAGAAATAAGTACCTGAAACACGACTCTCAAAACAAGGTTAAAAACCAGAAAATAAAACAAAACTAAAAACAAGAAAATAAGAAACCAAAAACAAGTGACAACCGCTGCCTCCCCGGCAACGGCGCCAAAATTTGATCGCTGTCGTAGGCGTCAAAAATAATTACACTTTCTTACTACTCAAAATATATTATGAAACAAGGGCAAGAAAGGATCGTTTCCACAGAGAGGTCTTAGGTTTCCAATGTGTTTCGGTTTCTTATGTAAAGCCAGGGGGATTTTATGATTTTTATATACTAAAATAAAATAATAGCAAAACAAATAAATAAAGCAAAATCAATAAGATTATAATATTGGTCAAGGATTGGTTTTCATTCACAAACATGTATTTGAAACAATAACTAGAATTGATATTTAATCTCAATTTATTAAAAGTCCTAGGATACCTTGATCGCAAGAATATCCCGCTAATTTTCTCTTGTCATCAACAAACACATTAAAAGATGTGAATGTGAATTCTACCTAGAAAGCAACCTAAAGTGTAAAAGCACAATTAAGTTTAACTCCCTAAGAGCACTAAGTTCTATGAAATAAGACTAATCAATGCAAACGAACGTGTAAAAGCACTAGTTTGTTTTAACAAAGGTTATGATCCACTTGTGACTACTAGGATGTATCACTACAAACAATACTCACAATTATACTACTTGCAATCAGGAATTATCACTTTTGCGTATAATAACCCTAATCTAGCAATAGAGATGAAAACTAATTCAATCGATTCGCGACTCGACTAAACATGCATTCAAATCAGATAACAATATTAAAAGTGAATCATAAGCAACAAAATATGGAGACAAAACTAATTCATTGCATAAATATCATGGTTGGAACTCCAACTTATTCCTTAACCAAAAGAGAATTATCTAAACATGTGAGTGGAATTCATAACAAGAAGGAAAAGAAAACCTATCATGTTTCTAAACCTTAGGAAAAAATAGAAGAGAAGATTCCAAGATATGTCTCCCATCGGATCTGTAGAGCTCTTTATATGAATAGCCTTTGTTGTGTTGTCCGGCCAATTTCCAAATCTAGGTAAGCCCATCGCCAAAATCAGTTTCTCACAGCCCACTGAGTCAAGCCCAGTCAAAACAGGTCCATGACTTGATATGCCAGTGAAACTGACAAGCAAACTTACCCTGAGCTAGCACCCCATACTTCCGCCAATAAGCAACTCATTCCCTGCATATTCATCCAAACATTTTTCACTGAAATTATTCATTGTAGCATTCATTCTCTGCACCACATTTTAGACGCAATAGCATCTCCTATTTACAGCACCAGCTCACGCCATTCAGCCATTGCTGTGGCTTCCACTTTCTTGTTCACTGCAGCACCAATTTTCTGCAGCTGCAACTCCCAGTTCGATTCTCTGCTGCCACAAACAGATTCTTCCTTCTCAGTGCCAGTGACATCATCTTACAATTGCACATTATAATCCCTTTACCAGCACCACCATCTCATGACTCAGCTGCAACACATTCTGCAATTTCAGTTCTTGAATTTCTCCTTCTCGCTGCGACGCCAACACACACAATCAGCTCCATTCATTCCATACTCTTTTTAATCTTCACTGCCTTCTACAGCCTTGCTTTTTCCATAGCATCATCAGTTCCTCATCTGCGGCCGAGCTCAAATATCTAGCTCATATATATGCAGCTCATGGCAACACAAAAATTGTCACTTCCCTACCCGCTTCTGTTCATTGCCATACTCCAACAACTCCAGCCTTCATTTGCAGCTCGTTGCAATACCAAACCAAGACCTACAACTATCCATCTACCTTGATTTCAGCTGGCATCTGCTCAGACATCCATTCCATCATAACAACACCACCAGGGCCTTCAACTCCATTTCATTACAGCATCACCAGTAGTTCAGCTTCAACTTCAACAACAAAACAACACCTGCAACTTCAATTTACAGACTGCAGCATCACTAAACCACCTGCTTCGGTTCCACAATCACCATAACCTCAATACCTCAAGCCAACAGTTCACTTTTCTTTGTCGCTAATACATTTCTCATCTTATCCCATTTAACACCGCACAACAGCATCAGATCCATTGCACACTAGTTCACAAACCCCATCATTTGCGCCTCTATACCACTGTAACTTCCTTGCTCAGCTCATTAATACCAGAACCTCACTGCAGTTCAGCTGCACGGGCTCATTCTGCAATTTCCATATCTCAGCAGCTTCACTCATCCCTACATTCGAACCACAACAACTTCCCTCCATAGCTCAGCCATATACATTTCCTTAAGCTGCAACCATAACTTCACTTGCACATCATTCTGAAATTCACAAACTTCAGAACTTCAGTTCATTCTTAAGCAGCATCGATTCCACTCATATCTTCTTTTCAATTCCATGGGTCCCTGCAATACCCTTTGCTACAAACCCCAGAGCCATCTTCTACCACAACTGAAATGAACATCACGGGACCCCTGTAACTTCAAAATTTCTCCTCAACTTCCATCTTCGATTCACAAGCTCAGGCCTCAAACAAACCCATTCCTGCTTGCCAAATCCAGAACCAATTACTGCCTTGTTCTTCAATTGTAGCTCATATACCAGTAGCAAAACACAAAATTCTTCAGTTATAGAAACCCCCACTTCAATTCAATCATCATCCTCTTCCATACTTCAATTTCAGGCAAAACCCGTTCATAAATTCATCCCAACAACCACAAAATCCGACATATCCTTCCAATTCTCCATCTCAATCATCTTTCCACCTACAGCAGCCACAGATTCACATCTACAAACCCTAACTCTTCCTGATCTGTTCATTGTTCTGTTTTACTTCTCAGATTCAATCTCGACTAAGAAACAACACCGGCTGTAACCCATCTTTCCTCCTTGTTTGATTTCTGTCTTCAATAGCTCACAGGAATAATTCCTCCGTTCCTGTCTCTGATCAGTCATGGTGCCGCCCTCAAAGTTTCAGGCGGAGAAGGAGAGATAACGGCTAATGATGAAAGAAATAATATCTTCTCTCGATTCTACGTTTTGTGTAGGAAATAAAATTACTCTAGACACCCACTCATCAGATAAGTGTTTCCATATTTCATTTGACCTGTCGGTTTCACAGAACTGACAATTCATTCTTTACTCTTCTGTTGCATAACCTTCGTTGGTTCCAGTACCACTCGCCAGTGAATTGACCTTCTTTTCCCTTTTCGCTCTAAATGGACTTCTTCACCTTCTTTTGCTCATAATGACTCCAAAGTACCTATAACACTCAAAAGCAAACATAAGATACATAATTCACACGAAAACTCGCAAAGAAAGCATAAACAATAGATAAATATTAAGGCGTTTACAACACCTATCACTCATCCACACACCCAAATTTACCAAAACCAGCAGAAACTGTTTTTACCCATAAACACTTGTAAGAGGTGCAACAAGTTTTTAGCTATTAGGGAACCGATCCTATGAACATGTGCAACAAATACAAGTTAGATACTATATATATGTGGGAACCGATCCTAGTACCTGGTCAACCAAATTTTGGAAAGCTAGCGTGACTAATTCTAGTACCCACATGGAGGTAGAACCGAAACTTGTTTTGGTTGAACCGTGAAACCCATGATTGGTGATTTGATAGGATAATCAATCACATAGTTTTTGGAATTCAAATGAACCAATTTTAAACTTGTTTGGAAGTGTGACAAAGCGGTTCCAAGATTGTAAATATGAAAAAGGATTTACAAAGTAAAGATGTCGACACACTTTGAACATGTGCAGTAACGCTTATCTTTTATTGTTCAAAGATATTCCTTAATAGCTAAAGGAGAATCCCGGATCGAAAACAATTGAGAATGTTTTAATTAAGGTTTTTAGTTTTATATGCTTTTAATTTCCAGCAATTAAAATGCATATCTTTAGAAAATAAAAAGGGATAATTGGAGTTTAGTACTCAGGTTTTGACCAACACTAGGGTTTGGTCTAACATTCGTCCAACGTTAGGACTTGGTACCTGGACCCGACTTTGACCAGCATTGACTAGGTTAAGTCCTAACTTCTGTTGAATAATTATTAGAAAAAGAATTAAAAAATTATTATTAAAAAATTTACTCTTATAACCTTCAGTTTTCTTAATATTTACAAAATTCTCAAACTTCTCCTCTTGATTCACCACTTCCCTTCTGAACATCACAACCAAAAGCAACAACCTTCGAAGCAATAGTTTCTTTACCTTCTTTTCTATCACTATTATCAAATTGAACAAGACCCATATTCTAATTTTTCTCATTGTCCACACCAACAACAACACCAGAACTGAACCCCCAGTTCATCATCAGAACCTTAAATCAACTACCATATTCGATTCAACCATAATACCATATTCGATTCAACCATCATCAGAATCCTAAATCAACTACCATAATCTCTGCAAACAGTAAAAACCAAATCAAAAAAATAAAAAACTTTCACCCAAAAGTAGCAAAATCTGAGCATTTGATATCAAAGGTACTCAAATTGAAATCTCATTAAAACCCTTATTGAATCTCAATTGGCACCAACAAACCCTAATGTAAATCTTCTGCAAACTTCAATCAAAATCTCAGTAACTTCATCTTCAAATCCATTTTACCCACTTGAACAACGACACAAATTTTCTCTTCTTCCATTGATTTCAGTATCATCAACAACACCAACTTTACAAATTCACTCAAATACATTTCAAGCCTAAAACTTTATTAAGTCCACCCACTTTCGATTCTTGAATGTTGATTTTAAAATCAACTCAATCTCATTGATAAAAAACGATTTATTTTTAAAACCCAATGGCATCAACCACTACCAGAACTCACGGCGTTCCTCGTTATCTTAACAACAATTCTCAATCAACAAAACCCTAGTTTTCTAAATCAAACAATATCGGAATTTCTGACTCAAACAAAACCCCAATTTACCGAATTAAATCCAACCCCAACTTCACTAAATGGAAACCCCCAAATTACTAAAGAAAAAGAGGTTGGAGAATGGAAGATCTGAAAATTTGAACGGGGAGTTCATCAATAAATTAGCGATGGGAAGAAAAAATAAGGGATGGATTAGATTTTGCTTGTGATGATGGTTGCATTCGTGATGCGAAAAAAATGAGACAGAGAATGTGATTTTTTTTTGAAGCATCACAGAGAAGGTGCTAGTTTGCTTGTTGTCCTATGAAGAAGAACGAGACAATGAAATCAATATGTAAATCTTAGGTAGAAGGTTATGATTGTAAATTCGTTATTTAATTTCATTTAATTTAATTATAGATTTTTGTTTTAAATTTATTTAATAATTTCTTGAAATAAGTCAATAGTTAACCTAGTCAATTATAGTCAACGTCGGGTCCAGGTACCAAGCCCTAACGTTGGACAAATGTTAGACCAAACCCTAGTGTTGGTTAAAACCCGAGTATTAAACTCCAATTATCCCAAAAAAAATTGGTAATGTGCATTTACTAATTGGAGATTTCCTACTGAGATTTTGGTAAATATTTGGACAAAGCATTTCCAGGAATTATGCATACCGAATTTGGAAATATATTGCATATATTGAGAATATTTTCGTTTTTGGAAATTCCTTGGTGTCCAAACTTCCTTGGTCTATAAATATGGAAGTTTGCATTTCGAGCAAACTAATCCTCAGAGCCAGCAAAACTCCATTGTTGTGTTGTTACTGGTGGAGCTGTCTATTCGGAGAGGAAAGTACCCTAATTAGGCGAAATCTCTTACGACTGCTCGTTTTAAAGACTTCTTTGGGATTGGGAAGCTCTGCGAGTACCATTGGTGGGAAACTAGATAATTGCAGTTTATTATTAGTTTTCGATTGAAGTGATTGACTAACGGTTGTTGAACTTTGATTGCACCTAGTTTATACTTGAGAATCTTCTCTTTTGATATAAGATTCACTCAAACTAGATCGAAGTTTCGACGGGGATCTTTAGACTGTTTGTAGTTTTAAAGACGTCTTGTGATAATCCATTGTTAACAGACTCCGTTCTGTGTGTGATTGATCACAAGAGATTCAAGTTGATTGTGTGCGGGTATTTATTGAAGATATAAGAAGATTTGAAGATGGAGAAGATTTCTGATTTGGGTTCATAATCTTTGGTGTGCACAAAACTTGATCGGCTGGGATCCAACTATAATCGGTTTATCTTTGTGATAGATTTGATTGATTGGTTGAGTAGATCGGCATCAATACAATTCTTTGTGATTCAAAGTATTGATTGCATAGTCTTAACAATTACTTTGGTAGTTGTTGAAAAGATAGATCTAAGGACCTGACAAAGGAGTTTATTGGGATAAACGGAAGAGTCTTTTGTCAAACTCATATCACTTGTTTGAAAAGAGTTTTTACCGAACAGATTTGTTATTTCTTTACTGTTTGGAATACGAACCAAAGGAATTGTTCCAAGTGTGTGACTTATTGCAAGTTGGAGGCGCAGGGATACAGACGGAACTAGGTGAACTATAGGTTTGGTTGCTTGGTCTCAACTATACGAAGTTGGTCTAGATTTTGTATAGCGGCTTAATCCTGAGAGTATTCAATTCTGGACAAGGTCCCGTGGTTTTTCTGCATTTGCGGTTTCCTTGTTAACAAAATCTTGTTGTGACTTTTACTTTTCTATTTCCGCAATTATAACTGTTTTTATTATAATTAGAAGTAAAGTACACAAACATTAATTTATATTTACTTGATAGCAATCATATTGTGTTTGGTTAAGTCTTAACCTATTATCAAGTAAACATACTTCGTTGTTGTATTATCTCGATCTTGTATCCATAGTCAATCACACAAGTTATTTTGTTGTCGTATTGTCTCGATCTCGTATCCATAGACGATCACACGATGTGTGAACCGATTAGTTGTATTGTCTCCACTCAGTCCATAGACAATCACTTTCGGAGAAAGGACTTATAGGTGGAAAAGTTTTAGATTGAGGTATATTTGGGTGCCCTCGTCTTTTCAAACTCTAGACGTAAATACTATATGTAACCAAACTCTAATACTGGCAAACTTGTTTCCCAAGTTTACTACACATTCACAATAACGCGTGACAACTTGTATTGGTTGTTTCCATAAACGACACCTACTTCCACTGGTTGCTTCCACTCAGATATCATTAACTTCTTCTAGTTACTTCACTTAGACAGCAACAACTCCACCTAGTTGCTTCCATTATACCACGTCAACTTCTCCAAGTTGCTTCCACTCATCAACATCAACTTCTATTAGTTTCTTCTATAAACTATATCTTGGTTTAATCTTTAACATCCTCCCTTAAACCAAGATATTCTTTACTGATCATTCCAAGTTTTCCACGCAATTAAATGAAAGTATTAGACTTCAAAGACTTGGTGAAAATATCAGCTACTTGATTCACACTTTCACAAAACTCCACAACTATTTCTTTGTTACTGACAAGTTCTATAATGTAATGATACTTAATATCAATGTGCTTACTCCTTCCATGAAGCACAAGATTCTTTGTTAATGAAATTGATGACTTATTATCACAAATTATTGTTGTAGGTGTTACTTGTTCATGGAAGAGAGATATCAGCATCATTCTTAGCCATACTGCTTGTATAGCATAATTTCCAGCAACAATATAGTCAGCTGTTGTTGTAGACAAAGCAACCACCTGTTGCTTCTTTGATGACCAAGAGAAAAATCATCTTCCTAAATGGAATGCCTGGAGTTCTCTTTCTTCCTTCTGTATCTCCATCCAAATCACTATTTATATAACCAACCAACTTTGGATCTTCTGAAATTTTATAAAAGATACCTAAACTAGTTGTTCATTTAACATATTTCAAAATACGTTTTGCATCTTGTAAGTGAGACTGTCCTGGTGATTCCATAAATCTGCTAACTAACCCAACTGCATATATAATGTCTGGTCTTGTAGCAGTTAAATATCTGAGACATCCAACAAGACACTTAAAATCTGTTGAATTCACAAGTTCTCCTGATCCATCTTTTGTTAATTCAACCTCTCCTCTATTGGTGTTAAAATTGGATTGCGATTATCCATATTGAATCTCTTCAATATTCCATCTGCATATCTCTGTTGATTAATAAAGATACCTCTTTCTGTTTTTTGTACTTCAATACCAAGAAAATATGACATTAATCCAAGATATGTCATTTCAAACTCCTTCACCATGTCCTCCCTGAATTCATTAGTCATCTTTGAGCTATTTACTATGAATATAAGATCATCCACATACAAACAAACTATAATATGATTGCTAAAAGAATCAGCTTTCAAATACAGTGTATGCTCATATGGGCATCTTGTAAAACCTTTCTCAATGAAGTATGAATTTATTCTTGTATACCAAGCACGTGGTGCTTGTTTTAAACCATACAAAGCTTTATTTAGCTTGTATAATTGATTCTCCTTTCCCTCCATAACATAACCTGTTGGTTGTTCAACATATACTTCTTCTTCTAGTATACCATTCAAGAATGCACTCTTCACATCCATCTGAAAAATCTTTCAGTGTTTCTGAGAAGCTAAAGCAATAATCATACATACCGTATCTAATCTTGCAACTGGTGCAAATACTTCTGATTAGCATATTCCTTGTTTTTGTCTATATCTCTTAGCAACTAATCTTGCCTTCAATCTATCTACTTTACCATCGGATTTATACTTAGTCTTGTAAACCTACTTAACACCTATTGTTTTCTTTCCTTGTGGAAGTTTAGTAAGCTCCCATGTATTATTTTTCTCAATAGACTTGAACTCTGCATCCATGGATTGTATCCACCCTTGTTCTTTAGAAGCTTCTTCATAAGATACAGGATCATAATCTCCAAACAAAGAAAAATTAATTACTTCTTCATCAGTATCTTTATCATCTTTTGTTAACACATAATTATTCATTCTTGCTGGTGTAACAATATTTCTTCTTGGTCTTGTATTTTCTTCTTGTTGTGGTGCAGCATCAATACTAACTTCTTCTTGATGTTCAACAACATCATTCTGAGTTCTTATTTCTTCTTCAACTATAACTGGTGTAGATGGTGGATTTTCGACAAGGGCTAAAATCGTAAAACCATAATTATACGTGCTCCTGATCCAGCAATTAGATGAATATTGAGGCTCATGTCTCTTATCGAAGCATGAAAGCTCATGCCACAAGAATCTATGACTGAGAATATTGTCTCTCAGAGTATATGTAGATGTGTAGTCTCTCAGCTGAGGCAACGACATATCTCATGAATACTGAGCAATTTCAGTAATTACTTCTATATAGAATCGAAAGATTGGACGACTCCTAAACAGCTTGCCTGCTAGTATAGAGCAATAACGTCTTCAGGATGTAATATTGTTTTCCCTGACTATATAAAAGAAATATGACACTTCAACAAGCTCATATCATTCAATTCCTGAATAATTAATGCTCGTAGACACTAGTATAGAGTCATCAATTAATTATTCCTAAATTATCAGATTCTTTAACTGGAAAATATTCCACATTATTCATAATATTTCGTTACTTCAATTCATGGTTTTTCCCAGCAGAATTCCATGAGTTAGTAATAAATATTCAGTGTACGGGCATCTGAGCCACTATCGAGTAATCCCCGACCAAAATGGTGCAAGTGTTCTCAGCAATAATGCACTAACGAGCACCTGAATGCACGAACGAGCATTCCAAAACACGAATGAACGATGAACCGATGCAAAAATAAGAAGAAAATAATAAATAATAAAATATTAATCAAGGCGCTGGGGGACTAGGCCCACCGGCCGGCCGGTCGTGCCGTGGCCAGTCCCACGCCTAATTTTATCATATTTTTATTATTTTCCTTGATCTCATGAAAATTCCCTCATTTGAACAAAATTCCTTCGTTTCAAGGAAACTCCTCAGTTTTATGGTGTTTCCTTCACATCAAGGAAATAATAAATAATTAGGAAAGGTGTGTGGGACCAAGCCTACTAGCCGGCGGGTCATGCCCTAGTTGTGGCCGGTCCCACACCTTGCATTCCTTATTATTTTATTATTATTATTTCCTTCATCCCATGAAATTCCTTGATTTCATGATGTTTCCTTCAAATCATGGAACTAATACATAAAATTAGGGAAAACTCACGAGACCGGTCCCTAGCCGGCCATGCCCTAGCCGTCCGGTCCCACATGCCCTTATTTTATTATTATTATTTTTGTTTGTTTCCCTCATCTCATGGAAACTCTTTCACTTTAAGGAAAACTCCTTTATTTCAACAAACTCCTTGATTTCATGGTATTTCCCTAAAATCATGAAAAATTATATAAAATTAGGAAAAAGTGCCATGGGACGGGCTTATCGGCCGGCCGGCCATGCCTTGGCCATAGTCGGTCCCACACTTCATGATTCCTTAAATTATTATTATTATTTCCTTCATATTATGAAGTTTCGTCAGTTTCAGCAAAATCCTTGATTTCTTCATATTTTCTCAAAATGTTGCTCAAACGCACATCAAAAAATATCAAAATTCTTAGGACTGAGACACGGACACTTTGGCGACGTGAGCATATTACCTTGACCGACCAAGGTTGGCTATTTGGCTTGCAAGAGGCTGGTCCCACATACTTTCATCATTTGACCTAATTTGTAAAACTCTTATCCTTAGGTAAAACTCTTGGTACACCTATTGTGGTGGATTCAAAAACTTTAAATCATGATTATGGTTATTTTGCATCTGTTTTGATTAATATTAATTTTGCTGAAAACGTTGTTGAAGAGATCATTCTCACATCTGGTGGGAGGAAATTTCACAATCAGTGGATATTCCTAAGAAGCCTTCATATTGTAAACATTGCAATATCATAGGACATGCCTATGCTGACTGTAAAAAGGCATGCAAGCTGTTTGGGAAGGCTATAATCAATAATAATAACGATGCTAAAGAGTCAATCAGGTAACAACCCTTTGGTTGTGCAAGAAGGTGCTGGTAATAAGGTTAATGACGTTTCAACAAATACTGGTGGGGAGAAGGGAACTACTGCTTGTGCAGCTGCTAAGAAGAATTCGCAAGCTACCAACCAATCTTTGGAATGGAGACAACGTCAGAAAAGTGCAGCTAATGTTACTTCTGATGACGTTCAAAAAGATGCGTCAAATCATGGTAATACTCAGCAATTGCAAGATGCAAATGACTGGCAGCAAGTAGGGGATAAAAATAAGGGTTCGCCTTTTAAATTTACTCCGCTTGCGGATGATTTATTCAGTTCTGAGTTGGTTGTTCATCGGAATAGTTTTGATATTCTTACCAGCGAATTAGGCCTTGCTAATGAGAATAATAGCGAGGAGAAGGAGAATGTCGTGGAAAAAGAACTTGAGGAGGAGAATGATTTTTCTGAAGGGAGTATTTGGTTCTAAGGATTGGGCGGAAGTAGATGAGGATATTCGTGCTAGAAGGGAAGCAAAAAGACTGTCTAAGAAGGCTAAAAGCGTTCTAGCAAAGCGCAATCAATTGGACTTCAGTCAAGACACGGAAAGCATACCAATCTTGGTAACTGAACGTGATGGGAATTTAGAGAAATCCAAGGAATTTGAAGTTTGCTCGGACTCTTGTTCTGTCAGTAATAAGGAGGCTACAGATTCTTGTTTGAACACGGAGGCTATAAAATCCAATTTGGATTTGGAGAATAATAGTCGTGATTTGGATTTGGATGGTGAATCCAATTTGGATACGGACAAGGGAATACATTATATGGACAATGGAATTCAGGCCACGTCAAGTCATATTGGGCCTGATGTACCATGACCGGATTTGGAATTAAAAAAGAGCTCGGAGGCTTTTCATGCTCGTTTGGATGCTATAAAATCCCAGCGAGAACTTTCTCTCCTTGGCCATGCAATGTTGGAGGGTAGGACTGATTTGGAGGGGAATATTTTGGATGTTGTGAACACGCAGATCAAAGTCATCTGAGTATTCACAAACAATGCGCGCAGACTCATGACAATATAATAAATAGGATGCGCCTGAAGGGAACGGATTGGTTATGTCGAATCCTTGACTCAGAGTTCTAATACTCTTCCTCGTCTCATCAATTACAATCATTGTCCTTAGCTCATACAATAAGATAAATAATGGACGAAGTATAAAATGTACGAACATGATATGAGATAAGTAACGAATTGAATATATAAAGTATGGATGTATGAACATAGACAAAACGATTAACTTATATGATTCTCACTCAGATCCCTGTCTCCGAGATTGGGTTTTTCATTATATGGTGGGGATTACCGAAATATTCGAATGGCTTTGAGACTAATATAAGCCTGCGTAGCAGGAGGAACCTCACTTACACTTTCTCTATTTCTCTGTCTCTCTCCTCTTCTCTTCTCAATGTTTTCCCCCCTCCCTTTTTCCTCCCTCTTCACTTGGGAGAGAGGGGTATTTATAGGATGGTTACATGGGGTTCACTTCTGAAGCCCGTTATAACCTTATCCTCTTGTGTCTTGTGCCGCTTACGCAGAGGTCTTCGTGTTCTTCGTCTTCTCTGCGTGTTCCGTTTGAATATTCAGTGCTATCTGCACTTCCTCCACAGGCTGACTAACACGTATGCTGTTTGAGGGTATTTAATGCGGGTAGTTGAGATGTCTGTACGCGGTAGACAGTTTTCCTCTGCCCCTGTCTTGTCTGCGTCAGTCTGACTATCCGCAGCCGTAGATCTTAGATCTTTCTGGGGATAGGATAAAGTGAATCTCGGGTTATCCTTCAGTGCTTCGCAGTGTTCTAGTGTTTCCGTCTTCCTCGATCCCCTACCGTTGGATCTGGTGGGTGGCGACGCTACCTTGATAAGGCGCGTCTCTTGGCTATCCACGTGTGATATCATATCTTGATGTTCTCAGCCGCATGTCCTCCACGTTTGTCTTTGTGGACACGTGGCGGAAGATGAAATGTGTACCTATAATTTGCCCCTTTTCATCCTACTGGGCGGTTAGTCGAAGTGGGAAGAAAAAACGTGTTACTCTCTTCATCTTCTCTTTATTATTTTCTTAGATTTTAGGGCACGTTCCCCACTATTTGCAATAACTTCTTCTTGGGTAGTGGGGCGGTTTTATTTCTCTTTGTATATATATATGAGAAGGAATATGAAAATTCTCTAGTCATAAATTTCATTCCTTCTCTTTCCTCAGAACTTTTGTTTCCTTGTTATTAATTGTTGTTGCTGCTGCTGTTGTTTTTGTCTTTGTTGATGTTGCTGTTGTCGTTCCTCGGAGCTTTTCTGTTGTTGTTGTTGTTGTTCCTCGAAGCTTTCTTTACGACCCTGATTTTTCCTTTATAGGTAAGTGGTTCAACTGTGTATGATTATCTTTTGAAAAATATATTCGTTTTCTGTTGCTGTTATATGTGTTTGTGATGAAGAACATATATATAGATGTGTGTATGATTGCCCCTGTTCGTCATTATAAACAGTAATGATATCGTTTTTCGTGTATGGTTGCCCCTATTTGTTATTTCCTCTTTTTATTTAGGTTTTGTTCTTATTTTCCATCTGGTTCATGATTATGAAGAACTGGGTGAAATTGGGTTTTTTGATTTTCGTTTTGTATCCGCGGAAATCTGAAACTTGTTTGTGTACTACGCAGACATGGCTGATCATCCGCGGGTTTCTTATCAAACTCCATTGCCTAGTCCGCGTAGATCTCCTCCGCGTAGGGGTCCTGATGTTTCTCCGCCTGGTGGAGGTTCGTCTAAATCTTCCCAAGGTGATGCCCGCGTTCATAGGGTTTCGTCTACTTTTGGTCAGAGGCGCTTAACTTCTAAGAGGAGTGAGTCGCATAGAGGGAATACGCAGAAGGGGGACCGGCCAAAAGAGACTCCTGGCTCCCGGTATGCTGTTTCTCGTCCCTCAGCTAATCCGCATGATGATCCTAAGAGAATGCGGGATGTCCTACCTCTTCGGTCAGTGGCGCCTCCTTCCGCGTCCCACCAACATCCTCTACCTCCCCCTCCAGTGTCTCAACCCAAGGGGAGGTCTTCGAAAGAAGTGATTTCGAAGACTGATGTATCTAAGGTTCAGCCTAAGAGAAAAGCTTCCGATAGAAACCCTTCGAAGGATTCTGCGCCTGATCCCGTGGAGGAGGAGGATATTTCTCAGGAGATACGCAGCGTCGCTGTTGGGGAGAAGAAAGTGACCTTCAAACATATTGATCTGGAGGTTTTCAAGGAAAAACATGGTCTTCAACTATTCGATGTTAGTTTTCACGCTGCTGATGATGATATTACTTATGAGATGATATCGACGTATAAGTTTGATGAATTTCATCTGCTGACCATGGTGGGGGCCTTTGAAGCGGGTCTTATGTTTCCTTTGTACAAGTCTGGGGATTCTTTTTATTATGATGTGCTGGATGGTCGAGAGGGTTCTTCGAAGAGCACACACTGTCGCTCTATTTCCCAACTTCATGGGAATTATCTTCGTGCACTGAGGGAGTGTTATCTTCGGAGCAAAGGAGAGACAATGATGACTCTTTATGTTCCCAACCCTGAGGAAAGGGAGTGGTATACGCCTGAGAATTTTAACAAGTCTTTCGGTGACTATGTTAACAGTAGGAATCGTAAACCGTGGAGTGTGAGTCTTCGGAATATTGCCGCTCCTCGTGGTGAGATACGCCTTCTGAGTGAAGTAAGTGGTGCTAAGGTGAAGTACGTCCCGGGTACAGAGAATTCTACTAACAAACTGGTGTTTCCTACTCGTGAGCGGATCAAGCGTGATCATGACTATGAATGGCACGCAACTGTTATTGAGGTTGTTGGTCCCTGGGCTTGGGGGTGGGTTCCAGGTCCGCAAGGATGGCGTCCTACCGCAGATAGCCAGATACGTACGGCTCCTCCTGCTCGTTATGGGAATTTCCGTCCTTGGCATTTGAATTTTGAGGGCATGAATTTCCAATATGCCCTCGATGTTGTTGATGGAGATGACGAAGAGAGTTCCGATGCTGATCTTCAGGCGAAGAATGCTGCGGTTGTCAAGGTAAGATTTCTATATGCCTTGTCCTTTAGTTGAGGCAGTTTTAATTCTTTTCAAAGTTAGGGATTTTTATTCTTGTGCCTTGTCTTTTTAGGCGACGAAGAAGAGGAGGATAAATCCCAAGCAGTCCACCACCGCAACAATCGAGGAGGCGGAGGTTTATGAAGAAGTTAACAGTCCTGTGACTGAGCTTGGCGAGGATGAAGATGTGTCTGACATAGAAGAGCGTACTGATACATCCCCTCCCGGTCATGATGTTGATGAATTTGTTGAAGGGAATACTACCGCGGTGGCAGCGGTATTGGTGGTGAGATTAATCCCGCAGGGTGTTATGATGCTGGTGCCGAAGCTAATCCTGCGGGTTGCAGTGATGCTGGTGATGATAGCACTGGCCTTGGTGATGAGGGTGCTGGTGGTGAAATTCCTGCTATGTCTCAGGAGTTTTCCTTTGGTCGGATTTATTCTGCGGAGGATGGTTTTGACATAAACGCTGCCCTGGGCCTGGCTTCTGAGTTCAACCTGCTTTCCCCCAACGATGATTGGGATGTGCTTGGTAATTCTAACAAGGTGGACGGGAAGGGTAAGGGAGTCGTGGATGCTAGTGATGTTCCAGAGGGGAGCGGTGCTAGAGACCTTCCAGATTTGGACGCAAGAGTAGCCTCGAACTCTTCGGATGCTAAATTCACGGACATGGGAAAGGCCTCGGTTGGGTCTCCTGGAGATGATTTTCCTCAGTCACTGATCCTGGAGGGTGATGATGCCATCTTAGCTTGGTTTACGAAGAAAAAATTGATGTTCGTACCCAATCCAGCCCCTGTGGTGGAGGGTGAGAAGAACTCTGATGCCTATACCCGTAAGATGATGCAATTGTCTCCCAAGGACCAGGTTGCAGTAGCGTGGGATAAGAATCTTAGGGCCTCGGAGGCTGCTCTAGTAGTCGATGCTCCCTCGACTGTTGCTGATATGATGGCGTTGGCTGATGGGTATCGGTATGGATTTCCCCAACAGCGGATGTTAGAGGTGAGTTCTCTTATCATTTTTCCTGGTATCAATTTTAGCAATTTTTAGAGTCAGGGTGTTCTAATCTTCTGATTCGCAGATGATGAGGAGTGAGCATTGCAATCACATGTTGTACCAGTTTTTTAAGGCCAAATCCCTTAAGTTGGAGGCTAAGCTTCGTCTTCGGGAAGAGGAGCTTACTGCGGCTGAGACTGTCATCGCTGATAGGGATAGGGAGATATGTGAGTTGAAGAGTCTCCTCAAGGCTAAGGAGCAAATAGGCAAGGAGGAGAAGCTTCGTATGGATCTTGCTATGGTTCGTAGTGAATTGGAGGAGGCCAAGAAGAATTCTTCGGTTGTTACAGGTTTGATTATCTGTTCTCTTCCTTGCTGTTGTCCTTTACCGTAATTAGTGTTTTGTCTGAGTCTCCCTCCCCCACCCTATCTTCAGTGGGTGGAGTTCCTGAGTTAGTATGGCTTCGGAAAGAGCGGCAGCGTCAGAAATCTCGCATCGCAGAGTTGGTAGAGAAGATAAAGAGCGAGGCTGATAAGTGGAATGCTCGTGCCGATGAACATAATACTCTGGCAGAGAAGTGGCGGGTCAGGCGAGTCCAAATGATTGATTTGCAGAACCAATATAACAATGATCGTCATTTGTTTGATGGAACGTTGTTGTGGACGCATGATAATCTTCGTGAATCCCGAGAACAAGTCTCATCATTGGAAGCTAAAATAAATCTCTTGGAAGAAGAATTGTGTCAAGATCGTTCTTCTCAGACCTCTGATGTTAAAGATTACCTTCAGCGTCTTGCTAGGGAGAGAGATGATGCTAGGGCTGAGGCTGGTGCTCTCAGCAAAGCTTTAGCTGCGTCTAGGGCTGATGTGGTACGCCAAGCTGAGGCTGAGAGGAATCTTGAATTAAATATGTACCGGCTCAACAAGGGTCTGGAGGGTTTAAACAATGAGGTCAATCATCTTCGTCACTTGGATTCAATGAAACAGGTAGAATTAGATGCGAGTCAGTACGCCCTTTCAATCCTTCAAGCGGATTATAAGAAGTTGTCAGATGAGTATGATTTTCTTGGTGAAGCCCGTGATGCTTCTGTTTAACGAATATGAAATAGCTTCGGTGAGATTCGAAGGTATATGCTTATATTATCGAGTGTGATTCTGCAATTTCCTGGACCTAACCATCTGCGTTTGTCTTTTCCTTGCAGAGCTCCAGGGACAGCTTCGTACTGCAAATGAAGAGCTTGCGGAGGCTCAATCTCAATTAGTACATCAGGAAAGTCAGATTGATTATCATAAAGGTTTAGCTACATCAAGGGACGAGGCTGCCCAAGCCGCTTCGAAGGAAGTGAGTCGCCTTTCCTCGTTGTTGTCAAAGGCTGAGATGATGAATACTGTTATTGCGTACAAGGCTCGGTGTCAACTAGTGGAAGAGACCAACAAAATTCTGGATAGCATTGAGTATGATCAGAAGACCGAGCATGGATTATCAGGAGCTATCCGCGCCGTGAGAAACTCCCTCCCCCTATATCTGGTTCTTCAGGCCCTTCCTCAGGTGGGAGCGTACCTTCAACGCAGAAGGGGAAGATTGCTAAACCTGCTGGTGGGGTTGAATCATCCGAGTAGATTTTTTTTGAAAGTTGATCTTTGTTGATTATGACGCTTCGTGAGATTCCTTTTGTATTTTCTTGTTTCCGCGTACCATTGCCAAGCCTGTAATCAACTTTTAATGAATTGATAATTGTTATGGTTAATTAGGAATATAACCGACTGTAACCAGGGATAGTGAAGTGTTTGGGTGCGAACCCTAAGATGTGTATTTCTTCGTGAACGTCTTGAGACCTGTCACCCCGCTGGCTAATCATGGGCAGTGGATTCCCAGACGGTGGAGGTCGGGGCAGTTTTCTAGGATATGAGTTGTTTGGAATGTACGTTCATTCCGTCGACCCGCTGCCATAAGTGTAAGTGAAGTGTTTGAGTGTGAACCCGAAGATATGTGTATCTTCGTGAACGTCTTGAGACCTGTCACCCCGCTGGCTAATCCTGGGCCAGAGGATTCCCAGACGGTGGGGGTCGGGGCAGCGTTCTAGGATATGAGTTGTTTGGATCGTATGTTCATTCCGTCAACCCGCTGCCATAAGATTGGTTGGGTATCTCTTTCTGCTGGATGCCTTCCCCATGGTCCTACACTTATAGACGCTGATAGGGGAGTCCCGAGAGATTGTAGGTGACTACTTTCCCCAAGTAAAATAGAACAATTAACATCAGCGTTTACGTGGTTCGACAGCAGAGTGTCTACGTCCACGGGTGAAAGAGGGTTAAAGTGTCTATTCAGTTGAGTTACATTTAGAATAATTCCATTGATGGAACCTCTGAGGTAGTAAATAGTAAAAAACAGGAGGATGAAGTATTGACGCGGAGGCTGTATTTACAGGTGTAGGGTTCTCGTGAGGTGTTATATTTACACGCAGTCGTCTTGTTATATGTTGCTCCATGTATTGCCTATTTTTTGCCAAAATTTTGCTTGATTGATAGGTTGAGGTTTGCTATTCCTCTCTCAGAGATAGAAACATGTCGATCGCAAGCGTCGTTTTCTTCTTCTGGTGCTCTTCACGTAGATGCAGGTCTGCGTTGCCCTGTACGGGTAATATGGCTTGAGATATTTTGCATTCCATGGGTGTTTTAGGATCTCCCCTTTTAGGTTGCGTAAATAATAAGACCCATTTCCTGCAACATCATGTATGACGAAGGGTCTCACCCATGTTGGTGTTAATTTTCCCCACTTCTTTTCTCGTTGGTATTGGGGAATGGTCCTCAGCACATACTGCCCTTCTACGAAATTTCTAAGCTTAACCCTCTTATTATACTCCCTTGCTAGTTTCCTTTGATAGTTTTCCATTTTTTGTAGTGCTGCCTCCCTTCTCTCTTCTAGATCATCCAACCTTTCCAACATCATGTCCGTTGTGAGGTTCTTTTCCCATGCTTCAGTCGTCGTAGTTGGCATGATTATTTCTGTTGGGATGATAACTTCGGCTCCATAGGTGAGTAAGAATGGGGATTTTCCCGTGGATGATCTTCGAGTTGTCCTATAAGCCCACAAAACGTTGTGTAGTTGCTCACACCAACGCTTCTTGTATTCGTCCAACTGCTTTTTGAGGATGAGTGCGAGGGTTTTGTTTGTGGCTTCTGCCTGACCATTGCTTTGAGGGTAAATTGGTGTTGACTTGTTCTTTCGAATTTTGAAAGTATCGAAGAGTAAGTCGATGTTTTTTCCCTGGAATTGCTTGCCATTGTCAGATACAATCTCAGATGGTATGCCAAACCTGCAAATGATGTTTTGAAAAATGAATGTGAAGACGTCTGCGTCTCGAATGCTTTCCAGGGCTTTAGCCTCTACCCATTTGCTTAAATAGTCTGTGGCCACTATCAAGAATCTTCTCTTCCCTGATCCTTCGATTAGGGGACCCACGATGTCTATGCCCCATTTTGAGAATGGCTGATGAGTGCCAAATATTGTATATATTTGCACCTTTTTATTGGCATTTAACTCATCATTTGTGCACTAACGCTCCATTTTATCCCATATTCTGTGTTTTCGTTGTTTTCAAGAATAAATACTTTTCTCAATTAATTTGCATTTTTAGGTACTAAATAAAGCCTGGTTAACTCACGAAGCGAAAAGAGCAAAGAAACGGCAAAGACTCCCGCAGAAAGGCAGCGAAGAATGATGTTTGCAAAAGCCGGATCAACTAGAAGTGGGCTTGAAGAGTAAGAATTGTCCTTAAAGAAGATATGGGCTTGGCATACCCAAGGCCCAAAACCCATACTCAAATCCATTTCCTAAGCCTAAATTCAAAATCCAAACCCGTTTCCCTTCTTAACCGTCAGATTGGATCCATTCCATCGTCTAACGGTCGCTTCATCAGAGTACATCGAGCTTTGAAGTTCCTGTCTAACATCATAGTACCTAACTCCATCTTGGACCGTCAGTTTTGATGTATTCCATATCCAACGGTCACTCCACATCCACTTCCATCGCGCCGTTGGATCATTCTCTCATCTTCTCATCCTACGGATTCCCCTCACCAATCATCAAAACTTGATGATCCCGCTCAACACCACAACACCCAAATCTATTTCACCCCAAACCAAACACATCCTAACCCTAATCCCATCGACCCCAACTTCTTCTTCTTCCCCCTTTCCTTCTCTTCACAGCAGAACCACCACCTGCTCCGCCACCAACTTTCTGCCGCCTCAACCACCACCACTCGAGCTCTCAAATCACTAACCCATCACTACCCCCATCATTATTACCACTTTCACCAACTCTATGGACTCCTAATATCTCAATTTCACGCCTCACCCATGTCAGGAACCCTAAAGATGAAATTGATAAATTAGGTCAGAATAGAGTTGTAATCACAGCATGGGAAAAGCAGGAGAAGACGAGGAGGAAGCATGGGTCAAAGCTCTCAAGTGTTTTCAGTGATTAGGTAAAACTTAATTTCAATTTTTGGTAAACCCTAATTTCACTGTTTTAGGGGTTTTTGGGGGAAAGTTGTTATATGTATAAATTGACGTCTTGGGTGTGAGATTGGATATGCCCGGGCTAGTCGGTGCACCAAGCTGTAGTAGTATATTGTGTTCATCATGTTCTACTTACTTTTGCTAGGGTTGAGATGAAACCATTAATTTACTGCTAAGTTTGATTCATGTTTCTGATATTGTTCTTGTTGTGCTTTACTTGTTTAGGATAAATATAATTTGAGCTCTTCATCATTTTACTATCACAGTGTATGTCATGCATCCATTGTAGTTAGAATACTTCTGTGGTGAATGTGCTGCAATTCATGCTTCATTGTCTGTTATTGATCCCTTGACTAATTGTGCCCTGAAAAGACAGTTAGTGCTTTGGAAAGATACCCTAATTGCGATTAGAGTATCCATCTTAGGAAAGGTTTAATTATCTAAGTTATCAAATTGATCTGCGATTAGTTGTACTGTGAGAAGACGGCTAATACTAGGGATTAGTTAGTTAACTTAGTTGATATTAATCCATCCATTGAGACCCTGGATAAACGACAAACTTGCATCTTGTCCGGTGTCCATAAAAAGGGACAAGAACATTATTGAAACTGAACTGACTTAGCTGAGATTAGGTGGTGGATTCGACTGCCCTAGTGTCCTTTAATATGCATTCTTGTTTTCTATTTTGTGTTACATAACCAACATCTAGCCGTATCGGCAAACAAAACCCACTATTTGTGTTACTTCTTGTTCTGAAATCAGTTGTAGTGAGACCATAGTTTCCAAGATGCACCCACCTTGTCCCCGAGGACAAACCCTTTCTTACTCCACCTATCTACAACAACCATGTATACTTGCAGGTGTAGTTGTAGGTTCTTTTAAAACCTCACCAAGTTTTTGGCGCCGCTGCCGGGGACTTGGTTGCTGTGTGGTTGAAGCTTTGTGTATCTTGCTTTGCTGTTTTCTGTTTTCCTTGCTGTTCATCTTAGTTTTTCTTTACTTACATCTTAGCTAACTTACTGTGCATTTAGTGTAAGCATATTTGCTGTTTTTTTTGTAACTGCATTTTAGTTTCTCATCTGTAGCTGCACCTGCATCTCATACTCTTTGCTCACTGTTTGCTCTTGATCTTGATCTTTACTATCCTGTTCTTGCTGTACATTCCCTTGTCTTGCTGTTTCTTGCATCTTATTTGCATTATATCATCTTGCAGTCTTCACTGCATCATTTTCTTGCATTTATTCATCTGCATCTTCTCTGCTCTAGTAGCATTTGTATTTTGCATCTTCACTGCATATTGTTCTTGCATTTATCTTTGCATACTGTTCTGCATCATAACTTGCATCTTTCAATTAATCTTACTGCCTCCTGCATTCACATAATCTCTGCCTTCTTGTTGTGCATCTCATTGCATTTCACTGAACTTGCAAATTTTGCTGCTGCTGTGGTGCTGTGGAGCTGGTGTTGCTGCTGCTGCTCTTGGTTGTGCTGCTGCTGGTGCTGTGCTGCTGCTGCTGGTGGTGCTGTTGCTGCTGTGAACCAAAGCCCAACTGGGCTGTGCAACAAAAGAAAAGGGGACCAAAGCCCAACTGGGCTTCCCTCCCAAAAGGTAAACCTAAACCCATTAAGAGAACCCAAATTGTGGGCTTCCATTTTCTGTTGGGTTTGTAATTTTAATTATTTGTGGGCTTGTAGTTTTACATTGATGTGGGCTTGTGGTTTTAATTGATAACTGCTGTGGGCTTAGCAATTGAAAACTGCACTGTGGGCCTGTGGGCTTGTTTTAAATTGAAAATTAAACTTTTGAATAGTTTTTAAAAGCCCAACTGGGCCTCAAAACCAAAGTCTCCAAACAAAAACAGTGGGCTTCCCTTTCAAATTTGAAACCAAAAGTTTCAAAACCCATTGGAACAAAACTTTTTGAAACCCACTTCCAAACCCAACAGTGGGCTTATCAAAAATTCAAAGTTTTAAAAACAAATTTTGGGCTTCACCAAAAGTGGGCCTACAAAATTCAAAGTTTTAAAACAACTCCCAAACCCAACAGCTAGGGCCTTGTCACCAAAACTCTTTCTCCCACCAATGTGGGCTTGCTCCCAATTTTAAAACCAAATTTGCTCTCAATAACCAAAAATTTTCTCCCACATTCAAACCAAATTTTCTTTTCAAAACCCAACAAATCCAAAAAAATTCAAAACCCATCAAAACCAAATTTTTCTGAAAACAATGGGCGAGTATGTGAATAAACCCCGTAATCTCCATGAATACATGTACTCTAACAGAATAATTCAGTTATCATGTATCGTCTTACCCCAGACTGATGGCCCATTTGAACTAAACGCAAGCATGATACAAATACTTCCTATATTTCGAGGGTTCGATTATGAGAATCCCTATAATCATGTAAGAGAGTTTGAACAAATTGTCCGGGCTATACAACCTGACTATATGTCTGAAGACTCTTTGAAATTGCGTTTGTTTACATTTTCTTTAAAGGAAAGGGATAAAACATGGTTTTACAGTCTGAGACCGCAGTCAATCACCACTTGGGACCAACTCACAAATCAATTTGTCAAAAAGTTCTTTCCCCATCATAGGACCATCTCTATTCGTCAAAGTATTAATTGTTTTGTCCGGTTAGATGGAGAGACACTTTTTCATTATTTTGAACGGTTTAATGATTTGTTGTTTGAGTGTCCTCACCATGGCCTAGAGAAGTGGAGACTGGTCTCCATTCTTTATGAGGGACTAGACTTTAAGTATCGAGCCTTGGTTGAATCTATGTGTAATGGTGAGTTCATTGATAAAACTGTGGACGATGCATGGTCATTTCTAGCTGAAGTTGCAGAGAAAACCCATCAGTGGGAAACCTATAGGGAAACTAGGACCATGCCACATGATATGGGTAATCACCATGAGTCAGATGTTGATTTTCCCAATGAGATTAATTCTGGATATAGTGTTTCATACCCTATTGCTGAAAATGTCAATCCATATTCACCTATTTTAGAGGCAGAAGTATGGACGAAAAACACTAATGGTTTTGACAAAGTAGGATTTTCATGTATTTGTGATGACGATGATGATGATGATGTTATGTTAGAAGAACATGTCTATGCTGAAAATGTTATGGAACCTTTGGGTTCAAATACATTAGGCTTTTCTACCCCGACCTTCATGAATGATGTTTCTTCTAGTATTCCATATACATGTGATGAGGCTACTGATTTAGATATTGTGCAGTTATCCTGTGAAGAGCATGACTTAGGTAATGTTGAATCTTCTGTTAACACTAATGATCCTATGCATGAAAATATAGTTGATGTGTATGATTCCATATTTAAGCCACAATATATTACTTCTTTTGATGCTGATTTGGATATTTCGGATAACCATGATTCTGAATTTGGACTTGTGCAATTGTTTTGTGATGATAAGCATGCTACACAACTTGATTATGAATTAGAAAATGCTGATGTGACTGATAATATTGCTACTCTTGATCTCATGCATGTGAGAAACTTAGATGTCACCTTCCTACTTAAGTCACAATCTGATAGCCTTCCACCCAACCTAGATTTGGTTTGTAACAATATTGTAAAACCAACTTTTCTGAGAATACCTAATCTAGGCCTGGAACTGTGTGCCTCCCAAGTCCTCTTGGACTATTTTGCATCTAAATACAATACCTTTAAGGAGCCACAGTTGGAATATGCATGTTTGCCCGTCCCTAGCAAAGTCCATTTCGAGTTAGACCTTGTGCATGATGAACCCCCAAAACTGCGAGATTTTGTATCCAATAGTATATCTAGTGTAAAATCCAGGTTTAGGGGTATCTCATTTGGTTTTTCACTCTTACTCGCATTTCAGTCCAACTATAGTTGTTTGAAACTGTCTATGTTTCAACACTTTCTCTTTTGGGTTGATCCTCAACTCTTTAGACTGTATGTATATAGTGAATTGTTTGTATATAATCTGGTAGGTAATGTTTAATGGAATCATATGTTTCTTGTATATATTGTGCTAACCCAATGTGAATTCAGTTGAGTTACTGTTGGGTTTTTCCTTGAATAATGGAGTTCAAAACTTGCTTTCGCCAATATCCGGTAATCTCTTTCCTTTTTCTACACTTAGCATCGTTCTCATGGTATGTGTTATAATCATGTTTATCTTTTGAAACATTGAGGACAATGTTAGTTTAGGTTTGTGGGTGAAAAGTAGATACTTTGATAACATGCTATAATTGAAAACAGAACTCTTTCTTTTTGAAACAAAAAAAAAAAAAAATCAAAAAAAAAATTGAAAAAAAACATAAAAATGGAGCTCATTTACCTTGAAATGTTGACTCTTGTGCATGTATGTAAACATAAGGATTCTTAGTCTAGATATTTAGGCACCCTGATTCTAGCACAATTCACATAGTGATAAGAAACTTGCACGCACACGATCTACCAATACATGTATAGCCTCATCCTTGAGGTGTTCTATCGGAAGTCACGATTGCCAATCACTTTAGAATACTGAACGAAACTTGACTAGCTTGTTCTTTGGTTGGTTGGGATAGAAGGTGGAGGTTATGTTAAGAAAGACAACCATCGAATTTAACTGGGTGCATCAAAAATGGCTACCTCTTGCAAAGTGTCATGTAATTTTTTGTTTCTTTTTGCTTATGTATCAAAAGAGTTACCATGTTGTAATTTTTTTTTTTTTTCAAAAAAAAAAAAAATGATGTTTATATTCAGAAACATATCAAAAAAAAAAAAATCAAGTATTTATCAATTCCATCCTCTCTTGTTCCAAAAATAAAAGAGAATAGTCAATGTAAATAAGAGTCATGTAAAGAGTCATCTTTTGTGTTTTTGTGTTATAAGCAAGGAAGGGTGTATGCCATTGATGTACAACGCGAGTAATTGTGAAATACCTCCAACTCATTCACAATTCTCGTAAAGTCCGGACAGCTAGCTAGATTTCGACCTCGGTTCTTAGCCTGAGAAACTATCTCTTGGTGATTAGTAGTCATAACATCTGATCTTTCTTTACACATGTGTAGATACACTTTACACTCTTATCACATGTTTTTATTTGTTATCAGTGCTAGGATTGTGCCTTTGATAGCTAGATTGACATCTCCATTTTGCTGTGAGCTTCTACTGTCTTGCACATGTCACATTTCATGGAATCTGAGCTTATATTTTGTCCTAGAACTTTGTAGGTACGTTCTAAGCAAACCTTCACGAGACTTCAACTCGTCCACTAGGGACACTTAGTGGTTTAAAAGGCTTATTGCATTCGCTAAATGCAATCGAGAGACCAGCGACAGTGGTATAGGTAGGATTTCCTTAGTTTTGTTTTACTTGAGGACAAGTAAAATTCAGGTTTGGGGGTATTTGATGAGTGCCAAATATTGTATATATTTGCACCTTTTTATTGGCATTTTACTCATCATTTGTGCACTAACGCTCCATTTTATCCCATATTCTGTGTTTTCGTTGTTTTCAAGAATAAATACTTTTCTCAATTAATTTTGCATTTTTAGGTACTAAATAAATCCTGGTTAACTCACGAAGCGAAAAGAGAAAAGAAACGGCAAAGACTCCCGCAGAAAGGCAGCGAAGAATGATGTTTGCAAGAGCCGGATCAACTAGAAGTGGGCTTGAAGAGGAAGAATTGTCCTTAAAGAAGATATGGGCTTGGCATACCCAAGGCCCAAAACCCTTACTCAAATCCATTTCTTAAGCCTAAATTCAAAACCCAAACCCGTTTCCCTTCTTAACCGTCAGATTGGATCCATTCCATCATCTAACGGTCGCTTCATCAGAGTACATCGAGCTTTGCATTTCCTGTCTAACATCATAGTACCTAACTCCATCTTAGACCGTCAGTTTTGATGTATTTCATATCCAAAGGTCGCTCCACATCCACTTCCATCGCGCTGTTGGATCATTCTCTCATCTTCTCATCCTACGGATTCCCCTCACCAATCATCAAAACTTGATGATCCCGCTCAACACCACAACACCAAAATCTATTTCACCCCAAACCAAACACATCCTAACCCTAATCCCATCGACCCCAACTTCTTCTTCTTCCCACTTTCCTTCTCTTCACAGCAGAACCACCACCTGCTCCGCCACCAACTTCCTGCTGCCTCAACCACCACCACTCGAGCTCTCAAATCACTAACCCATCACTACCCCCATCATTATTACCACTTTCACCAACTATATGGCCTCCTAATCTCTCAATTTCTCGCCTCACCCATGTCAGGAACCCTAGAGGTGAAATTGATAAATTAGGTCGGAATAGAGTTGTAATCACAGCATGGGAAAAGCAGGAGAAGAAGAGGAGGAAGCATGGGTCAAAGCTCTCAAGTGTTTTCAGTGATTAGGTAAAACTTAATTTCAATTTTTGGTAAACCCTAATTTCACTGTTTTAGGGGTTTTGGGGGGAAAGTTGTTATATGTATAAATTGACGTCTTGGGTGTGAGATTGGATATGCCCGGGCTAGCCGGTGCACCAAGCTGTAGTAGTATATTGTGTTCATCATGTTCTAATTACTTTTGCTAGGGTTGAGATGAAACCAATAATTTACAGCTAAGTTTGATTCATGTTTCTGATATTGTTCTTGTTGTGCTTTACTTGTTTAGGATAAATATAATCTGAGCTCTTCATCATTTTATTATCACAGTGTATGTCATGCATCCATTGTAGTTAGAATACGTCTGTGATGAATGTGCTGCAATTCATGCTTCATTGTATGTTATTGATCCCTTGACTAATTGTGCCCTGAAAAGACAGTTAGTGTTTTGGAAAGATACCCTAATTGAGATTAGAATATCCATCTTTGGAAAGGTTTAATTATCTAAGTTATCGAATTGATCTGTGATTAGTTGTACTGTGATAAGACAGCTAATACTAGGGATTAGTTAGTTGGCTTAGTTGATATTAATCCATCCATTGAGACCCTGGATAAACGGCAGACTTGCATCTTGTCCAGTGTCCATAAAAAGGGACAAGAACATTATTGAAACTGAACTGACTTAGCTGAGATTAGGTGGTGGATTTGACTGCCCTAGTGTCCTTTAATATGCATTCTTGTTTTCTATTTTGTGTTACATAACCAACATATAGCCGTATCGCCAAACAAAACCCCCTATTTGTGTTACTTCTTGTTTTGAAATCAGTTGTAGTGAGACCATAGTTTCCAAGCTGCACCCACCTTGTCCCTGAGGACAAACCCTTTCTTACTCCACCTATCTACAACAACCCTGTATACTTGCAGGTGTAGTTGTAGGTTCTTTTAAAACCTCACCAATGTCCAAGGGCTATCTACTGGGTTTAACATTGTTGCTGGTGCGTGGATTTTTTTGGCGAAACGCTGGCATTCTTCGCATCTTCGTGACATTCTTGCAGCGTATCGTATCATTGTTGGCCAGTAATATCCTGGATTTTTCGCCTTATCTGCTAGGGATCTCATTCTATTGTGATTGCCTGCGTCGCCGCGGTGTATGTCTTTCAAAATCAAATGTCCTTCGGATCTGGATAGGCAACGTAATAATGGTCCGAGAAAAGATTTTTTGTACAAAATTTCTTTTCTCAGATCATATCTTCCTGCCTTTGACTGTATTTTTCTGGCTTGCTTTAGATCTGAGGGTAGATTTCTTTCTTTTAGGAAAAGATGAATCTCAGATCTCCAATCTTATTCTTTGCTGAAGTCTTCATCTTGATCTGCCTTAGCCATGATGTCGTCTTCTTGGAAATCATCCGCGATGAATTCTCCCACGTCATCATCTGCCATATCTTCTTCTGCGTGGTTCCTCTGCTGTGCAGCGGAGAGTTCTTGAATATCAATTGAAGGCTCGTAAATCCTAGTTACTTTGATTGCTTTGACGTCCTCGTTTCTGAGCATCGATGATATGTAGGCCAGGGCGTCCGCGTGCCTGAGTTCCTTCCTTTCCAGGTGTCGGAATTTGATGTTTGGGATTTGTGATGCCAGTGTTTGCACCAATTCCATGTATGCTGACAATGTTCTGTCATAAACATTATATTGCAACCCTATTTTTCGGATGACTAGCTGTGAATCGCTTGTCAGACGCACGTCAGTTATGCCCATTTATATTATCAACTTAAGGGCATGCACCACTGCTTCATATTCAACTATGTTGTTGGTATGCCCCTTGAATTCTAACCTGAAAGCATGTATGATCCTGTCTCCTGTTTGGGCGGTGATTACGATGCCTATCCCCACCCTTCTTTATTTTTCGACCCATCTACGAAGACTTCCCATTTCCTAGGATTTTTTGGTTCCAAGATGTCTATAGTGTCTTTACCTTCGTCCATCTCTGGTAGTCCTGCTACCTTTCGTCCTTCGATGATGACTTCTTCGCAGTTATCCAATGGTAAGTCTGCTAGGAAATCTGCTAATACTTGTGACTTCTGAGAGTGCTGTAGTTCATGGATGATATTGAACTGATCTAGGTGAGTATTCCATTTTGCAATTCTGCCTACTTTTCCTGCGTTTTTAAGGAATGCTTCTAGCGGAGCTTTGCATGGGACGCGGACGTAGTGAGTCAAAAAGTAAGTTCTGAGTTTCAGGGTTGCCCATACTAACGCCAAGATGAGCTGCTCGATCTTCGTGTAGTTTCTTTCTGCTTCGTTCAGAGTCTTGCTGATATAATCGATGGGATGCTCTATCTTCGTGTTGGTTTTAACCAATACTGCGCTGACTGCATCTTCTGTTGCTCCTATGTATAGTGCCAACACTTCATCAGGGTCTGGTTTTTGTAATATAGGGATCTCAGCCAGGTATTCTTTGATATTTCGAAAAGCTTCCTCGCACTTTGTCGTCCATTCGAATTTGCTTCCTTTCTTGAGAATGTTAAAAAAGTGCTTGCATCTGTCCGAGGACCTGGATATGAACCTCCACAGCACTGCCAGCGAACCATTGAGTTTTTGAACCTCTTTTAAACTCTTTGGGGATGGCATTCTTACGATGGCTTCAATTTTAGCGGGATCGACTTCAATGCCCCTCTTGGTCACCAAATATCCGAGGAGCTTTCCGGAAGTGACACCAAACGTGCACTTCTATGGGTTTACCTTCATGTTGTGCACTGTCATTGCTTGGAAAATATCTTTTAGGTCTTGGTGATGATCTTTGTGCAGCTTGCTTTTAACGAGCATATCATCCACATATACTTCCAGCGTACTTCCAATCCATGGTTTGAAAATTGCATCCACCATTCTTTGGTAGGTTTCCCCTGCGTTTCGCAATCCAAAGGGCATCCTTACGTATCAATAGAGGTCGTGTGGTGTATAGAATGTTGTATGTTGTTGATCTTCTTCTGCTAGGAATAATTGATTGTATCCAGAGTATCCATCCATGAATGACATTTCTTCGTATCCTTCAACTGCCTCAACAAGTTGGTCAAAGCTTGGCAGTGGATAGCTATCTTTAGGGCAAGCCTTATTGAGGTTGGTGAAGTCGATGCATATCCTTACTCCGCCATTTTTCTTCGGTACGATGACCATGTTAGAGATCCATGTTGGGTACTTAACTTCTTTGATGAATCATGCGTCCAGTAGTTTGTGGAGTTCCACTTCAACTGCTCGATGGTATTCTGGAGCTACTTTGCACACCTTATGCCTAAAATGGGGGGTACCTGGTTTTATTCGAAGTTCGTGATGAACTAACTTTGGGTCAATTCCCGGCATGTCCCCTAATTTCCAAGCAAAGATGTCCGCGTATTCCTTTAGAAGTTTCATTAGCGCGGCTTCTCTTTCTTCATCCATCAAGGTGCCTATTCTGATAATCTTCGGATTTCCCTCAGTACCTATGTTGATTTCTTTAGCTGCTTCGACAGGCATAAACGTGGGTTTTGGTTCCCCCAAGAGAGGAACATTCTTTGATTGCTATTTGGTGTGCTCTCCGTTTTCTTTTGTCGCGGAGGTGCTGGCTTCTGCGCTGCCAGTGGTGCTCACGTTCAGAAGGTTTTTTCCGGAGATTTCTTCCAAATATGTATCTATGGCTATTTCCTTATTTTTGGATCTTCGGGACTGGTGGTTTTCTTCCCGCTCGTTATTGATCTGATTCTGTGAGGTCTGACATTCCCGCGCAGTTACTTGGTCTCCTTTAATTTCCATGACTCCCTGGGGTGTTGGGAATCTGAGATATTGATGGTAAGTTGCCGCTACTCCTTTGAGCTTGTGAACCCATCTTCTTCCGATGATGGAGTTGTAAGGTGAAGGTGCATCTACGACGCTGAATCGAGTTTCCACTTTCATGGGCCCTGCGTCTACTTGTAAGACAATGTCCCCTAGGGGCTTTGTAGTTGCGCCGTTGAATCCGTAGATGGTGTAGTAAGATGACAGCAGTTGCTCGTCGTTGAGTTCCATACGTTTGAACGTGTCATAGAACAGGACGTTGACTGAGCTTCCTCCATCGATGAGAATTTTCTTGACATTGCACCCTGCTATTGGGAGTGTGAGGACTGGAGGATCATTATGGTCTTCCATGTCTTCTTCCACATCGTCTGCGTCGAAGGTCATGGGCGCGTCCATCCATTGTTCGTGCTCGTTTACCTCTTTCCCATCGATCTTATAAATCTCACAATAATCTTCGAATTGTTTTCTTAATCTCTTCCCAATATGTGTGGTTAGGGATGGTCCTTGAATCTCTGAACATGAAATTGTGTTGAGGGTGCGGTTGCCTTCTGTAATTGAACCTGCTTGCCTCTCTTGGTTCTATCTTCGTTATCAATCTTCCGTATATATTGCTTTAGGTCTCCTGCGTCGATTAGTTTTTGAATCATTATCTTGAGATTTTTGCACTTTTCTGTTTGATGACCGTTGAAACAGTGGTATTCACAGTATTCCTTGGATTTTTCTGATTTAGGAGGCTGCTTTCCCTTGGACCATGGCCAATCGAAGTTCTCCCTCCCTTTGATCTCTCTCAGGATGCGCGAATAACTGGTATTCAGCTTGGTATAGACTTGATCTTCAAATTTTCGATCATCTCTTCGTCTATCATCCCTTCGTTCTTTCCTTTCTGCGTTGGGATGCTCTTCTGTGATTCCTCTTTTGGACCCGCTGGCTTGATCCACGGAATTTGTGCGTGTGGGACGTTGAGTATGAGCTCTGGGATTTTCACGCTGAATTTCTTCTAACCTTGCATGATTTTCTATGATTATCCAGAGATCTCCTTCGGTGGTAGGGATGGTCCCGTGGATCTCCACAAACAAAGGACTCATCCTGTCCATCCCCCATTTGTAGCAGTTGATACTAACCACAGGATCTACGTTGCCAATAGCTTGGCAAATCTTGTGCCATCTGTCAGTATATTATCTGATGGTCTCTTTGTAATTCATCTCCAGTGAGAATAGCTTGTCCATGCCGGTATTGACAACCTTGTTGTACATGTATGTTGCTAGAAATTTTTCTGTGAGTTGGTCGTAGGAATCGATGGAGTTTGAAGGCAGGTTATCGAACCATGATAACACAGACCCTTTTAGACTTGATGGGAAGTATATGCACAGTATGGAGTCTTCATTATCCCAACGGGCCATCATTCGATTATAATATCGAAGATGAGCCGCAGGATCAGCTGACCCGTCATAGCAATCGAAAGCAGGAACCGAACATTTCTGCGGTATGGAAGCCCTGGCCAAGTGTGGCGTCAGCGGGGTAGTGTTTGCTTCCTTCATCACTTGCTTTAGTCTTTCGCCTCCCTGCCTAGTTTTTAGCTCCTTGATTTCTTCCAGCATTTCAGCATGCAGATTTTCCATTGCGATCTGGCGCTCTTCACGAATGGTAGATTTTTCTCTTAGGAGGGTGGTACCGTCGTAGTAGTCCGAGTTCTCGGGATTGTACTCAGGGTCTGATCTTTGGCTGCTCCTTGCTCCTCTTCGGTTCAATGAAATCGGGTTGTTTGCGATCACCATTCTTCTATCTTGATTGGGTGCTACAACCTCGGAGTTAGCTTCGTCGCGTTGGTTTTCTACCTCTGCGCTGTGAATGATTCTTTCCTTGAGTGTTTGGTTATCTTTTGCTAATATCGCCACAGCATCTGCGTATGCCTTCTGGTTCTTCCTTAATTCTGCTAGTTCGTCCATCATCTGAGCGGAATGATTTGACCCTTGATTTGGTGTTCCTGCCCACAATCGCTCATCCGCGGCTATGGTCTGTTCCTCATACACGATCTGTATTACTGGCTCTGGTGGATACAACCTGCACCCCGGGACCCCGACGGTTGTTGTGAGGGTTGACCCGCTATTAGAAGCGGTTGCTTGGTCGGGAAAGGTATGTTATGTTCGTTGGTTAAGGGCATCCCATAGAGGGGTTGTTGTATTCCTGACTCTGCTACGACTTCCTGATGTTCCTGTAGTTGAGCATTGGTTATTCTGGGAGCTCCAACCTTGGATCCGCCAGCTCTTGAGGCTCCTGCTTTGGCTGCCGCGGCATTTACTGCGTTTGTTGCGATGATGTTGGCATTGATGGGGGGCCGTGCTTTCCGCATTATCCTGCGCCCTATCTGCTGCCTTCAGCTTTTCACCTCTCTGCTTACTCCTAGTTACCACTAGGGTCGTCCTTGGCATCTCTTTTGACGAAGCTTTTGCCTTCCCGATATCTTTGCTTTTCTCCATCTTTTAATATTTTCCTGAAAAAGAGAAAAAAAATCACGAAGACAATGGGTACCACGTGATATCTATTAGCATTTTGAGTTCTCAAAGGCGTAAAATCTTGAAGATACGAAAGGCATCCATCTATGTAGACGACCGCAGATCCGTTCGAAGTTTTGATTTTCAAGGACGTGAAAACTTAGAAAATGCATGAAAAATCAGATCTACTTAGATGAGCGCGGATATGCTTATAATTTTAGTTTTCAAACGTGTGAAAACTTAGAAAATGCATGAAGAATCAGATCTACTTAGATAAACGCGAATCTGCTCATAATTTTGGTTTTTGAAATCATGAACGGAAAAAACCGTAGTGTTCCATACATCGTTACTTTCAGAAAACGAAGCCTGAAACAAGTCACAGGAGAAGATAAATCTTTTACCGGGATGAATATCCCTGTTTCTAGCGCCAGATTGTGAACACGCAGATCAAAGTCATCTGAGTATTCACAAACAATGCGCGCAGACTCATGACAATACAATAAATAGGCTGCGCCTGAAGGGAACGGATTGGTTATGTTGAATCCTTGACTCAGAGTTCTAATACTCTTCCTCGTCTCATCAATTACAATCATTGTCCTTAGCTCATACAATAATATAAATAATGGATGAAGTATAAAATGTACGAACATGATATGCTATAAGTAAAGAATTGAATATATAAAGTATGGATGTATGAACATAGACGAAATGATTAACTTATATGATTCTCACTCACATCCCTGTCTCCGAGATTGGGTTTTTCATTATATGGTGGGGATTACCGAAATAGTCGAATGACTTTGAGACTAATATAAGCCTGCGTAGCATGAGGAACCTCACTTGCACTTTCTCTATTTCTCTGTCTCTCTCCTCTTCTCTTCTTAATGTTTTTCCCCCTCCCTTTTTCCCCCCTCTTCACTTGGGAGAGAGGGGTATTTATAAGGTGGTTACATGGGGTTCACTTCTGAAGCCCGTTATAACCTTATCCTCTTGTGTCTTGTGCCGCTTACGCAGAGGTCTTCGTGTTCTTGGTCTTCTCTGCGTGTTCCGTTTGAATATTTAGTGTTATCTGCGCTTCCTCCACAGGATGACTGACACGTATGCTGTTTGAGGGTATTTAATGCGGGTAGTTGAGATGTCTGTCCGCGGTAGACAGTTTTCCTCTGCCCCTGTCTTGTCTGCGTCAGTCTGATTATCCCCAGTCGTAGATCTTAGATCTTTCTGGGGATAGGATAAAGTGAATCTCGGGTTATCCTTCAGTGCTTCGCAGTGTTCTAGTGTTTCCGTCTTCCTCGATCCCCTACCGTTGGATCTGGTGGGTGGCGACGCTATCTTGATAAGGCGTGTCTCTTGGCTGTCCACGTGTGATATCATATCTTGATGTTCTCAGTCGCATGTCCTCCACGTGTGTCTTTGTGGACACGTGGCGGAAGATGAAATGTGTACCTACAGATGCTTCTCCAAATATTAGTAGTTTAGGTCTCAAGGTTCAAAAGGGAAGGTCGCCTAGGCCTTCTCAATCTAGCCAAGCTCAAACTCCTATTAAGCTTGTTCCTGGTAATTATGCTTAGGAAGAAGATGAATATGATGATGCTTATGAAGAATGTGAAGATTATAGAGACACTGATTTGACTCAAATAATTGCTGGTCTTTTACCTAAGAAGAGGAATTTTAGAGTTGGAAATAAGGGACGTAAACGTTTTTAATGTTTTCTAGTTTTCCTCTTTTGTTATTTTTTTGTTTTTAGAAGCTTATTTTACGAGCTTTTAGTGTTATTTTGTTGCTATTTTTTGTGCCCCTTTGGTTTATGGGGGTGGGGAGGCCTCGATCCTCCCATTTTGTAATTCTTGTAATTACGTTTTTTTGCTTCAATAAACCATTTTGACCTAGCAAAAAAAAAATAATTTGTTCACATTAGGTTTAGACTCTTCAACACAATTTTGGAATTTCATAAAACGGTCGTCAGTCGATCCCATGACCAACCAGGACCGGTTTCATGACCCCTTGGTCGGTCCTTCATCTCTTCATAATTTATTAGGTTTTATCACCTAAGGTTCAGACGAACATTGTTTGAATAAATGATTAAACCAGCATTTAATCATTTTTTTCACCTACTGGTCGTTAAGAGACTTTGGTATTTTGTTCACTCGAGCATCTGGGCGCTACATGGTCGATCCATCATCCCATTTATCCGGTCCCTCCTTTATTCAGTGGTTGATTTTCAATAAATCATCAATTGATCAGCAATTGATCAAAATTAGGGTTTCGAATCCAAAGCTCTGCAAAACATAATTCTGAGCAGATTCAAACACTAATAATTTTACGTTGATCCCGTGATCAACATTCTAATACTCGGTTCCAGTATTTTAAATTAATATTTTATTTGGTCATGTTACCAATATTTCATCAAACGAGCAACATTCGTTCAAATGAGCAATATTTTCTCAGACTAAGGAATATTGGTTCAACTATCAATATTCAACAATTCATCAAGTGAACAATATTTGTTCACCTCAACTATCAACATTTATTCGACAATTATTCTTCTGTCTCAACATACACGTTCAATTCATGAGTCCTAGCACATTTGTTCGACTCAGCAATGCAAGGACTCATCGTCCCACGAAGTCAGCAACTGACTAACTAAATACACGTCTGCCTTGCAGACTCCACAATCACGAGACGTCAATCGTGTCACATGGGGGGATATTAACTAGGGTTTTGGTCTGGAGGTCTACGACACGTGTGTTCATACACACAATGAGAATGTGAGCAAGTCGTGCAATCAGTTGAAGGAGTTAGCAAAGTAGTGGGTAGAAAATCAACCAAGTCTCCGCACGATGAGAAACTGGTTTTAACACGATTTCCACTTCCCCACTCTTTGACTCTAGCAACTGTCACACTTCATGGGATCAAGGTGTTTACAATTCTAGCAATATAAATAAGTCTCTGAATCATGATTGAAAGGAGGACAATCTTTCATCAAATAGACAACACGAGATTAACAACTCAACGTCTGAGCATTTACTCTCAACAGAGCAAATTCAATCAATCAGAGCTTATTTTATTTCTTTACACGGAATACACAACAGACCTACAATCTTCGATCACCATTGATCTCATACATTTCTCAGACTCCCTCCTACAGATCGACCCATCCTCTCTTGTGACCGAATTGACTCTGGAACGCCAATTGTCTTGGTTTAGGCCGGAGTCCTACAGATTGATCTCTCGAATTCAAAGCACTCCCTTATTGCAGTGCATCTGTGTGAGGTTTAACAGTTCGCTCGGTTCAAGGAGTTTCCTCCGCACGGTCGTCTTCTCAATTCCGTAAAAACTAGCAACTCATTTTGACTACAGATTGGTGACCACAGTGGGAGATCATTCTCTCGGTTGCAATCTCAATTCTCACAAAGATGGTCGGTCTTAGGTCTGCTTCAGTTATCAATTCGGGTTCAACACCCGACCCCAATATTGCAAGCTCTAGTGGTACTGCCAACACCACTCCTCCGGCGCAACCTGCCACTACCACTCCTCTGGCACAACCTGCCACTAATACTCCTTTAGCGCAACCTGCCACCACTGATCCTCCAAGTGCTTCGGTGATCACCTCTGCAAGTGACGGCACTGGCGCCATCAACAATCCACTCTTTGGTCGGTCTCCCGAAGAAATCAGAGAAAATACACCTACCATTGGTGATCTCATGAAGGTGCAAGAGACTCTTGCCAAAAATCAGACTGACATGGCTGCAGAAGGAACTATGCAATTATCTCAAGACTCTTACAGACAAGATGTCAGAGAAAATTCAGGAGAAAGGAAAAGCTAAAGAAACGTCTTCAGATGCTGATCTCGAGGTCACTTCGATCCATGTAGTAGATGATGAAGAAATCCCTAAGGTTGCAGACAATCCACCAGCGAATGAACCATCCAGTTTTATCACTCGTGAAGACCTGGAACGCCTTTTGGAGGATCGTGGAAAAGATAAGACTTCTTCTGTCCACCGTCACTAACCTCCATACTCTGCTGTTACGCAAAGGATTCCTCTGCCAAAAGGTTACACCTCTCTAACATTCACCCTTTATGATGGAACGGGAAATGCTCGAGAACATGTCTCTCGATTCTTGGAAGCATTGGGTGAACATGAGCACAACCATATTGTCCGACTGAAGGAATTATCAAAGTCTCTGAAAGGCAAGGCATATACCTGGTACAACAACATCGCACCAGGAAGTATCAAGAGTTGGGGAGAAATGGTTAATACTTTCTACAAAAAGTATTTCTTCGTTTCAGAGAAAATCACCCTCTCTGATCTCGGAAGGATGTTTCAAAGTAGCAACAAACATCCTAACGATTATGTGAAAAGGTTCAGAGTTCAAGCTTTGGACTGCCATGATCCAAATGTCACATAACAACAACTTGTGGAATTGTGCATCAATAGAATGATTCCAGTCTATAGGGCTTTACTGGAAAATCTCAGGTTCTATACTTTCTCCGAACTTCATGAAGCGGCTAAGAGGTCGGAAACTAAAAGCCGTTGCAAAAGGGGGCAAACGAAAAGCCGAGCCACAACGTAAGCATACTTCCTCAACTCTTTCAAAGATACAAATGAAGGATAATACGCAAGTTCCTGCACAACACACAGAAGCTGATCCAGAGGCTCCTGACTTCCCCTTTTCCAGTGAAGAAGTTATTGAACTGCTAGATGCCTGGGTTCAAGACGGCGCAATCAAGTTGTCGTATGTCAAGAAAGAACCAACTGAAGAATCCATGGAAAATCCTCGTTACTGTCGCTTTCATAGGTTCGTCAACCATTCCACAAGTGATTGCAGAACCTTAAAACACATATTTAAGGAAAATATTGAATAAGGAGAGCTTAACTTGGGGACTGAAGGAGTCCACGGAGATCCTCTCCCAGTCAGAACCTGCACTCTTTTTGAACCACCTGTCAAGAAAGCAGTTCAATCTTTAATCGAGCATGTTTGCGAATTGCTATATTTATCAAAATCTCAAAGGGGAGACATGTTTACTGCGTTGAACCACATCGTGTCAGGAAAGCGCTTATTCATTCAGGAGACGCCTCATGAGCCTTCAGCAACAGAGAAAGAAATGTACGACTGGGGACTTCTCACCACAGTCCATCTCAAAGGAAACGAAGTCAAACGAGCATTAATAGATGTCAGCACTGCTGTCAATGTTATCCCTCTGAGACTCTCAGAGCCACCGGTATCACACGTCAAGAATCCATTCATGCTCCAGCATCAATTATGGATCATGAAGGAATGCCCACAGAGACTTATGGTCACATTACTCTCAAGGTGAACATAAACTCAACCTGGACAGAAACAAAGTTTTACATAATCCGAAAATATCCAGGATATGATATGATCTTAGGGTGTACGTGGATTCGTGCTGGAAAGTTAACACCAACACCTTCAATTGCACACTTCTGCGTTGAAGAAACTTCTGATTCAGAAGAAGAAAAAGAAGATATTTCATCGTTCGAGTATCTGGAGGAGGTCAAGGCCTTGACAGAGCTGATACAAAAGCCTGAAGAAAATGAAAATGCTTTCATCAAAAGGTTCCGCGCTCAGGAAAGTCTTATTCCTCCTCGTGTGTCTATATTATCAGTTTTCAAACATGTTGCTCTGGTTCGAGGGCTTTACTCCACCAACCACTTAGCTATTGCAAAATGCTATGAATGGATAACCTTACCACAGCAATATTTCACTAAGTGGTTAGACACAAAACCTCTCCAAATCGAACAACTCATTAATACAGTCATTGTTGGAATAATGGCTGAATTTGACAAGCAGTATCCCAAGTATTTTCCTTTGCGTGAACGTCCATACGTGCCACAAAATTGGAAGGATTCAACAACATGGAATTCCATTGCATGGAGAATTCCAAACCATCAGAAGATATTCAGGGCACGGACGATCAAGTCTAACAAGTTCCAGGAAGGAGACTTAGTTCTCAAAGCGACTAAGCGTAACTTTCATTCTGCAAAGAACTCCAACTGGGAAGGACCTTTTGTGATCTCTAAGTCAGTCGCTGGTGGATACTAAAAATTAACCAACGTGGACAACAAGGAGAACGTGGTTGTAATTCACGAGAACTGGCTCAAGGCCTTTGACGCCTAAGGTCTTAGACGTTTGGGGTATTGGGTGTTCAAAGCACGAACGCCAAAAATATTTGACATTTAGGATTTTCTTTCATTATATTTCAATTCCTCCAAAATGTTTGCAATACTTGGATTCAATAATTTAAATCCAGCAATTTATCAAAATTCAAATTACTTAAAGAAAATCTCTATCAAATCCAAAAAAAAATCCACAATCATCTACTTGTCCAAAACCAATCAAGACCAAAAATAAAAACTCATATCTCTTAGAAGTTCAGAAGTTCAAGAGATTATGAAAGGAAATAAAAAAAATCAACAAAGAAAGACTTTTGCTCCTCAGCATCCTTCAAGACTTGTAAGGCCGCCTTCTCCATGTTCAGCTCTTCAGTCAGCCTAGCAATCTTGTCTTCCTTCTCCATCATAGAATCATTTGGAAAGGGTATGTCCTTCTCACATGAGTCCTTGATAGCATTTATCTTCTTACGAAGCCACTTCACGTTGAAGCCAAGTCTCTCAGAATTCTCCAAGTTGAACTCCCAATCAAAGAGTACACTGGAATAACAGTATTTCTGGCCCTGGCGCATATATCACTTACAACACGCAATATAACACTTACTTGCATTGTTAAAGAATAAGCACGCTTCGGATCTCTGGTGACGATGATGTGACCAAATTTCCTCCATATCTTCTGTACAAGTTGGCATATCCAATATGAACACTGAATCCACCAACCAGTTCGTGGTATGGGAGTGATGCATCAAATGGAGGGTTAAAATCAATCCCTGCACTCAGGTATTCATGCACTACTATACGATTCTCGATTACTGGAGCAACTTCCACGGTCATGGCAACAGTTTCTTCAGTTTCTTCTACTCGTAGTTCAGCTCCTTCCACCACTGAAGCAATAACTATGGAAGTCTCAACATCAGTGATAACCCTCTCATGGACTTGAAGTGCATATATGGTTGTCTCTCCATCAATAACCCCAAGGTTGCTCGAGTTATCATTATTAGCTCCTTCATTCTCAACTTCGGTATTTGACACCTAATACGAAGATTACATGAGATTAAGATCATCCAAGCATGAAACCAAAGGAAATAATAAAGTTTGGCATGAAATTGAACTAATGATACTTAAGTTCTTAATTTTACATGATAGACATCAGCAAATAACGTGAAAGTCACAAAAACACGTTTTACAACAAGCTCGTCTGAGAAGATTTTACACTGCCATGTACAAAACGACGAACTAGGAGCAATTGCTGAAATAGTAAACCTTTAGATGTGCTAAAGATAGATATGAAAGGTGTAAAACCATAAATGGGCCTAGAACTATTAGATAGTTCACTTAGCTTATAACTAGAGAATGGTATGAGATTATGTTATGAGCCATGTGTGAGCCTTTTGGCTACCCTTTAGAATGCTTGTGTGATTAGCAGTTAGTCATTTTTAACAACGATCGATTCAAAGGATGATCCAGTGGATTTAACATCTCGAGGTAGGCGAGGCTTGTCATCAAAAGAGGTGGGAATCGATAACAAACTCTCTTGTATTCATTATTGTTTTAAAAATCTATCTTTTGTGAAATCCATGCATATCTTTATTACTATATGATAGTGTATGCATGTATTATCTGTGTGTAATACAAACTAGTTTTATTTTACACTTTGGGATGGGATTGGATCTTTAGAAACAACTAATATCTGTGTTTTGGGGAGTATTTACTTATTTTTAAAAAAGTGATTCTTTCCATTGACTGGAAAGTGGTTACAATCTTTATTTGTTGTTAGCATGAAAGGTAGAAGTTTTACTTTTGATTGGTGTGAGATGTGTGCTCCCAAATGTTATATCTATTTATTGCAAACCTAGATAGGCCTCGTTGGGCTGAATATTATATAGGTCTGGTTTTAATTTGGCCATTATATTTTCCCTATTTCTGTACGGGGGCAACGCATGTCTCATACATGGATGTTTAATGTTCTTTTAAATTACTTTAAAGAGCTATTATATTATGTTTTGGTGTTTAGAGTAAGTGATGTTGAGAATCTTATATAAGATTGTTGGATTTACGCGGTGTATGTGGCTCTGCACTGTGTAAGCACTTCGGTCGGATATAATGTTGTTACCATTTGTTTCCTTCGAATACTTGCTATGTAGAGTGCGTGTATAATAAGGTACTGGTAAGGTACATATAGTTTATGACTTGAGGACGGAAACTTCATGGGCGCTTTAATGATCATTGAAGAATCCGCAACATTCATGCCTTGCTACTCCGAAGGAAGACGTCGCTCAACTATTATTTATGTTGTGAATGTGTGCCGGTTTATTGGTTGGTGAAACTTTACATTTTCAGTACTACTATTATTTTAATATGCTTTACTGTATTTCCGTGTTTTATCGGTTTTTAACAAAACTTGCATTGTTTACAAATCATTCTAGTGATTACTTGAAAGTTAGTTGTTATTTCTATTGGGCATCCTTCGGGATGATGTGCTCACTCAATTCCCACTTTCAGTTTCAGAGACAGATTCAGTTCAAGTGGTGCACGTGGCGATGAAAGCTTCGAGGAGTTGGTTACGTTAGTTGGTTAGCTACCGTTATGTTTATTTTGTGTTTATATTCTACTTGTAAACCAACTCACTACTGAATATGTATCATATGAGAGGAGTTCTTGTAATTATTTCAGAAAGGGTTTAGATTCGGGTTAATCTTTGATTATAACTTATTTCTTACTGTTTAAATAGATGTTTTAGATCGTTAGTGCCTCACTTTATAGTTAAACTCTTGGATTGGTCAGCTGCTAGCTTTGGGGGCGCTACACTAACGATCGAACGAACATACGTTTTCAAACAAGGGTTTTTCTACAAAACTCACACTCACACTCATATATATATATATATGTACATAAATTTGACATCAACAAAACATGAACAACTCATGAAGCAGCAAACTTCTGGGGGGGGGGGAAGTTTCGCTTACCTGGTCGGTGCCGGTCGGATATGGCCGGACGGTCGGACGGCGACGACAGTTCCGGCGAAATTTTTCTTTTGCTTTCCTCTGTGCTCAAGCGTGAAGACGATGAAGGGAGGAAGGTGGTGGTCGGTAAAAAAGAAAGAGGATTAATCCCTTTTATATCAAATTTTATTTCCAAAACCTAATTTCACAAGGATTTCCTTTTTGGGCCCGGACCCGTGAATCCTAAACCGACCAAGGTTCCATCACCAAACCAGCGGTTCTACATCAATTTGGGCTCATTAGGCGATGCTCTATCATGCCACTGGGATCTCCGTTCAAGCCGTGGTCTGCTCGCGCAATCGAAAATCTGGTAACATCTTATCTTACGACTAAGTTCAATTACTTGTTTCGTTCATAATTGGAAAATCACCCTCCAATGCTGACTGAGGAACATGACTGTCCCTCACTAAGCAGGGGACTTAATGTAGATGGTGGATTTTCGACAAGGGCTAAAATCGTAAAACCATAATTATACGTGCTTCTGATCCAGCAATCAGATGAATATTGAGGCTCATGTCTCTTATCGAAGCATCAAAGCTCATACCACAAGAATCTCTGACTGGGAATATTGTCTCTCAAAGTATATGTAGATGTGTAATCTCTCAGCTGAGGAAATGACATATCTCATGAATACTGAGTAATTTCAGTAATTACTTCTATATAGAATCGAAAGATTGGACGGCTCCTAGACAACTTGCCTGCTAGCATAGAGCAATAACGTCTTCAGGATGTAACAATGTTTTCCCTGACTATATAAAAGAAATATGACGCTTCAACAAGCTCATATCACTCAATTCCTGAATAATTAATCCTCCGAGACACTAGCATAGAGTCATCAATTAATTATTCCTAAATTATCAGATTCATTAACTGAATCTCTGGAAAACATTCCACATTATTCATAATATTTCGTTACTTCAATTCATGGTTTTTCCCAGCAAAATTCCATGGGTTGGTAATAAATATTCAGCGTACGGGCATCTGAGCCACTATCGAGTAAGCCCCGACCAAAATGGTGCAAGTGTATTCAGCAATAATGCACTAACGAGCACCTGAATGCACGAACGAGCATTCCAAAACACGAAGGAACGATGAACCTATGCAAAAATAGGAAGCAAATAATAAATAATAAAATATTAATCAAGGCGCTGGGGGACTGAGCGAACGACCGGCCGATCGTGCAGTGGCCAGTCCCACGCCCAATTTTATATTTTATCATATTTTTATTATTTTCCTTGATCTCATGAAAATTCCCTCATTTGAACAAAATTCCTTCGTTTCAAGGAAACTCCTCAGTTTTATGTTGTTTCCTTCACATCAAGGAAATAATAAATAATTAGGAAAGATGTGTGGGACCAAGCCTACTAGGCGGCCGGTCATGCCCTAGTTGTGGCCGGTCCCACACCTTGCATTCCTTATTATTTTAATATTATTATTTCCTTCATCCCATGAAATTCCTTGATTTCATGATGTTTCCTTCAAATCATGGAACTAATACATAAAATTACATAAACTTGCGGGACCGGGCCCTAGTCGGCCGGTCCTACACGCCCTTATTTTATTATTATTATTTGTTTCCCTGATCGCATGGAAACTCCTTCACTTTAAAGAAAACTCCTTTATTTCAACAAAGTCCTTGATTTCATGGTATTTCCCTAAAATCATGAAAAATAATATTAAATTAGGAAAAAGTGCCATGGGACGGGCTTATTGGACGGCTGGCCATGCCTTGGCCATAGCCGGTCCCACACTTTATGATTCCTTAATTTATTATTATTATTATTTCCTTCATCTTATGAAGTTTCGTCAGTTTCAGCAAAATCCTTGATTTCTTCATATTTTCTCAAAATGTTGCTCAAACGCACATCAGAAAATATCAAAATTCTCAGGACTGAGACATAGACACTTTGGCGACGTGATCATATTACCTTGATCGACCAAGGTTCTCTCTTTGGCTTGCAAGAGGCCGTCCCCACATACTTTCATCATTTGACTTAATTTGTTCACATTAGGTTCAAACTTTTCAAAACAATTTTGGAATTTCATAAAACGGTCCTCAGTCGATCCCGTGACCAACCAGCGACGGTTTCATGACCCCTTGGTCGGTCCTTCATCTCTTCGTAATTTATTAGATTTTATCACCTAAGGTTCAGACGAACATTGTTTGAATAAATGATTAAACCAACATTTAATCATCTTTTCACCAACTGGTCTTCAAGAGACTTTGGTATTTTGTTCACTCGAGCATCTGGGCGCTACATGGTCGATCCATCATCCCATGTATCTGGTCCCTCCTTCACTCCGTGGTTGGTTTCCAATAAATCATCAATTGATCAGCAATTGATCAAAATTAGGGTTTCGAATCCAAAGCTCTGCAAAACATAATTTTGAGTAGATTCAAACACTAATAATTTTACGTTGATCCCGTGATCAACATTCTAATACTCGGTTCCAGTATTTTAAATTAATATTTTATTTGGTCATGTTACCAATAATTCATCAAACGAGCAACATTCGTTCAAATGAGCAATATTTGCTCAGACTAAGGAATATTGGTTCAACTATCAATATTCAACAATTCATCAAGTGAAAAATATTTGTTCACCTTAAATATCAACATTTATTCGACAATTATACTTCTGTCTCAACATACACGTTCAATTCATGAGTCCTAGCACATTTGTTCGACTCAGCAATGCAAGGACTCATCGTCCCACGAAGTCAGCAACTGACTAACTAAATACACGTCTGCCTTGCAGACTCCACAATCACGAGAAATCAATCGTGTCACATGGGGGGATATTAACTAGGGTTTTGGAATGTGTCACATGATGAGAATGTGAGCAAGTCGTGCAATCAGTTGAAGGAGTTAGCAAAGTAGTGGGTAGAAAATCAACAAAGTCTTTGCACGATGAGCAACTGGTTTTAACACGATTTCCACTTCCCCACTCTTTGACTCCATAAACTGTCACACTTCATGGGATCAAGGTGTTTACAATTCTAGCAATATAAATAAGTCTCTGAATCATGATTGAAAGGAGGACAATCTTTCGTCAAACAGACAACACGAGATTAACAACTCAACGTCTGAGAATTTACTCTCAACAGAGCAAATTCAATCAATCAGAGCTTATTTTATTTCTTTACACATAATACACAACACACCTACAATCTTCGATCACCATTGATCTCACACATTTCTCAGTTTCCTTCCTACAGATCGACGCATCCTCTCTTGTGACCGAATTGACCCTGGAACGACCATTGTCTTGGTTTAGGCCGGAGTCCTACAGATTGATATCTCGAATTCAAAGCACTCCCTTCTTGCAGTGCATGTGTGAGGTTTAACAGTTCGCTCGGTTCAAGGAGTTTCCTCCGCACGGTCGTCTTCTTAAGTACGTAAAAACCAGCAACTTGTTTTGCCCCATCTACAACTGATACTGTTCTGACAGTTTCTTTTGTTGTTGTAACATTCCAATCCCATTGTTGAAACTGAGAAATGTGTGAGATCAAAAATCACATCTCTGCTAATAATTATTTTCCCTGTTTCTGGATTATAGAGCTTGTATCCTTTGGTTACTGAGCTATAACCAACAAGAATACACTTCTCACTCTTATCATCCAATTTCTTCCTAAGTTCTTTAGGTACATGTGCATATGTGATGCACCCAAAAATTCTCAAATGTCTTACACTTGGTCTTATTCCTCTCCAAGCTTCTTCTGGTGTCTTATTGTTCAAGTTATTTGTAGGACATCTGTTAAGTAAATATACTGCCATATCAACTGCATAACTCCAAAAATTCTTAGATAAATCCTTTGTTCTTCTTATAGTCCTTGCCATATCCATTATAGTTCTGTTTTTTCTCTCAGCAACACCATTCTGTTGAGGTGTATATCTAGATGTTAACTGATGTAGAATACCATGTTCTTCCATGAAACTATCAACAACAGTATATTCTGTTCCTCAGTCCGTTCTCAATATCTTGATGCTCTCACCAATTTGTTTCCCACCATATGTTTTAAAACTTATAAAAGCATCATTTTTTTGTCTAAGCAAACACACCCAAGCTTTTCTACTGAAATTATCAATGAAACTTATGAAATAGTTATTACCTCCATGTGATGTAACTTCAATAGGACCACACAAGTCACTGTGTATAATCTCCAAATGTTGTTCTGCTCTTAGCTTTGTTCACTGGAAATGGATCTATGTGTTGCTTGCCAAAGATACAATTCTCACATCTTGACTATGGAAGCTCTATAATTGGTAGACCTGACACCATCTCCTTCTTAGATAAAACTTGTAAACTATTAAAGTTTACATGACCCATTCTCTTGTGCCTTAACCAACTATCATTATGCATATGAAAACTGAAACAACTTTCCTTCTGATGCTGAATATTCAAAGGAAATAATATGTTTTTGGTCATCTGTACTTTTGCTATCAGTCTTCTTCTTCTATCTCTAATGAAACAGATACCATTGTAAATGTTCATAGAGTATCCTCTCTCTGATAATTTCCCCATGCTCAGAAAATTCTGATGTAAACCAGGTACATAAAATACATCCATTATATATGCCTTTTTTTTTGTTAGGTCAAAATGGTTTATTAAAGCAAAAAAAAACGTAATTACAAGAATTACAAAATGGGAGGCTCTAGGCTTCCCCACCCCCATAAACCAAAGGGGAATAAAACTCTAAAAACTCATAAAATAAGCTCATAAACACTAAAAAAATAGCATAAAGAAGAGAACTAGAAAATTAAAAACGTTTCGTCCCTTATTTCCAACTCTAAAATTCTTCTTCTTGGGAATGAGACCAACAATTATTTGAGTCAAATCATAGTCTCCATAAGACTCCTTGTATTAATCTTCATAATCATCATAGGTTTCACCATAGTCATATTCTTCTCCATTTTCATCTGAATCATAATTACCACCCGGAACAAGCTTAATAGGAGATTGAGCTTTCTTCTTAGTTAACATTCTATCCATTTGCTCCTTTTTTTTCCTTGAGATAGTCTTGTCTAAAGGCTGGATCTCTAATAAAATTAGCACGCAGTTCATCAATCTGAATAGTACTTGCCTCCTTTAGTTCCTCCTTAGACAAAATATTATCCATATCAAAAACATTTTCCTCCAACCCCGCTTGAATATCCTTGTTTTGCTCACGGCTTGGAATTTCCTCATTAGACTTTGAATTCATAGCCATGATCTTGGCAGCTTGCTTGGCCACTTTTCTAACTTGTTTCCTTGCTAGAATATCTGCATCAACTTCACCCCAATCCTTCGAACCCATACTATTATCTGAGTCACTAGAATCAACTTGTTCCTCCTCCATCAAAGCCTCACTGGAATCATTAGCAAGGCCTAACTCTGAAGCTAGAGCACCATACTTGTTATTCACCACTAATTCAGTTTGAAAAAGCTCATCCACAAAAGGTGTTTCAAAAGATTTAAATTTAAAAGGTGTACCCTTAGTAAGGGAGTTCTTACCCTTAATTGTTTTCCAATCCTCTTTAGATGACCCCGGCTTAGAATTAGAAGCAGAAGTGGAATCCAAAACTGAGTTACTCTTGTTCACGGGATTTGGGTTAGTTTCCAAAACTAAGTTTGGTACGGACCCTAGCTTTGTATTCAAACCATGAGAGATATTCACGGCCTGAGTATGACATTGCACGGACATAACCTCAGAGTTCTTCTTGGTCACAGACTTTTGCTGAGTTTCCAAAACTGAGTTTGTTTTTACGGGACCTGTATTTGGATTTGCATTCAAACCCTGAGAACCACTGATGGAATATTACTTACCTGATTCTGTTTGGATACGGATTCAGAGTTCTTTTTAGACACGGATATTGGCTAAATAACCAAATTCTGCACAAACAAACCAGATTCCACAGACTGACCATTTGGTTGCTTTTCTGGCGGAACATCTGCATGGGATGCATGAATAGAACTTTTACGTGCAGCAACATCTTTTTTGGCTGCAATAACGTTTTCACAACGAATCAATTTGAGCTGAGCTTCTCTATATTCAATAAAAGCGTTATTAAGCTCTTTTTCCATCTGAGTATCTTCAGCACACTCTTGAAGTGAAACAACATTAGAAGCAACGCTGGTAGTTGTTTCAATTCCAGCAATATTCCCTTTTTCTTTTGCTGCAATATCATGAGTTTTGCAAGCAATATCATCAGATTGGCTAACTCTAGTGAGCCAAAATTAGCATGATCAGTGTTCTCATGAATTGAAACGATAATCTCCTTCCCAGACTGCACATTATTGACGTTACTTGCATGATCTCCATGGGAAATTTTACGTACTTCTTTCCAAACAGATTTGATTGTTTTTCCTTCTTTGCCATCCTTAATATCATAGCAGATGACTTCTTTTCAGCATTAGAACCTTCCAGAATTTTCTTTGCAGCAAAGAAATTCTCAAATTTGTGACCCATAAACTTACAGTGAGTGCAAAATTTGACGTTCTCTAAGTCCTGAATTTCAATATACTGCCAGAACTCCTTTCCATTTGCTTTCAAACGAATTCTTTTAGGAATCAGTTTAGCAAATTCAATATCAATCAGTACGGCAGCATAGTTTCCAACATCGTGATCCAATGTCTTTTGATCAATAACAATCGGTTTCCCAATAATTTTAGCAATGGAAAGAAGAATTTTCTTTGTCCATAACTCAACGTACAAACTAGGGAAACTTACCCAAACTGAAGATTGTGTAGTTTGTTGTCTTTCTGGATCAAAGTTTGGGTAAAAATTAAAAACCCTAAGCTGCTGATTCTGTATAACCCAAGTATCACCATGCCATACACGTTCCTTGTCATCAGCTGAAGTTAACTTTATGACAAAAAACCCTTTTGTCATTGGAACTAACTTACATCTTCCAACACCAAAACCCCATTGTTATTTCAAACTCTTTTGAACATCATCAAGTTTTAAACCCTTAAAGTTCTCTCCCAATGAGACTGAACTGAAATATATCACGTCCCTATTGAAGAAGATCATTAGGCAAAACCAAAGCTGGTTCTTCTAAATATGTTGACGCCTCAGGGAGAGATAAGAAGTCTGGATCTGTTAACATATAGGGTTTTTTACTCTTAACCGAATCAGCAAAAGATACCGTTTTGTTCCCATGAGCATTCACGTTTGAATCAGGGTTTTCCCCCATCCTAAATCACTAAAGATGATCTAGAATGAAGGAAAAAACATCGAAGAAAGTTGAAAACCCTAAAGAAAAAAGTCGCCAATTTTTTGGAGAGAAAAAAACGCACATCACCTTTGAACCATTCTTAAGAACAATTCATATTCTCCCTTTTGCCATAACAGGAATTGTAGAATTATTACCAAACTTCACAGTTGATCTTATAGACTCATCAATATTATCAAATAAGTCTTTTCTGCTAAACATATGATTGCTACAACCAGTATCTAAGTACCACTTAAGTTGAGGTTGTTCTTCTACAGTATGACAAGCAAGTAGCATGTTTTCAGCTTTCTGTTCTTCTTCTTCTTTTTTCTCTTGACTCTCAGCTACGTTTGCTTTAAAGTTGGCTTTGCAATTATTTTCTGTTGTCTTTCTAGGATTTGGACAATCAAAAGAAAAATGTCCAAAATCTCCACAATTATAACACTGAAGTTTTGCTTTATCTACTGGTTTTCTTCCTTGATAACCTCCATTATTTGATCTTCCTCCAAAATTATATCTTCCCTGATAACTTCCATTATTTGATCTTCCTCCAGAGCTAGAATTTCCTTGATTATTAGTCCATCTGACTTGGCTTTGTAATGCTTCTTCTACTGTTTTTGCAGCAGCTGTTTTTTCAAGTAATCTCTGTTCATAAGCCTGTAATGAGCCTAATAACTCATTAAGAGTCATAGTTGCAGCAGTGTTACACTCCTCTATAGCAGTTACTTTTGCTTCAAACTTCTCAGGTAAGATTCTTAGAATCTTTTCAACAATTGCTGAGTCTTCTATGGTATCACCATTAACTTTCATCTCATTGACAAGATTTAATGTCTTTGAGAAGAACTCTGATATTGTCTCTAATGATTCCATCTGTAACAGTTCATATTTACGCTTCAAAGTTTGTAATCTTACCTTCTTAACTTTGTCAGAACCTTTGTAATAGTTTACCAAACCATCCCATGCCGCTTTAGCTTATGTAATATAGATAAATCTATCCATAAGAGACTCATGAATACCCTGATGAAGAATATATGTTGCTTTAGAGTTATTCTTCCTGGTTGTTGTCAAAGCAGTTTGTTGTTCTGCTGTTAAAATAGCTCCTGCTGTCATAACCATCTTTCACAATATCCCACACCTCTTGATATATGAAATATTCTTCATCTGTAACCTTCAGTGTTCAAAGTTTTTACCTTCAAACACCGGTACCTTGATTGAACTTAAACTCGTCATCTTCTTATTCTTAACAACTCATACCCACAACCCTAGAATCTGATACCAGTGCTCTGATACCATATGTAGAAAATCTGATATCAAAGACTTAATGAACACAAAACGTAACTCAAACACTTCTCTCTATTGATGTAATTAATCTCATGGATCAACAACCTATTTATAGTTTAACAAAATTGACTCTCAAGCAAAGACACTTTCCTAACATATCAAACTTTAAATCAAAGACACTTCTAGAATATTCTAAACTCTTTACGTAAATACTATACGTAACCAAACTCTAATACTGGCGAGCTTGTTTCCCAAGTTTACTACACGTTCACAATAACACGTGATAACTTGTACTGGTTGTTTCCATAAACGATACCAACTTCCACTGGTTGCTTCCACTCAGACAGAATTAACTTCTTCTAGTTACTTCACTCAGACAGCAGCAACTCCACTTAGTTGCTTCCATTATACCACGTCAACTTCTCCAAGTTGCTTCCACTCATCAACATCAACTTATATTAGTTTCTTCCATAAACTATATCTTGGTTTAATCTTCAACAAAGATTCCAGTGACTGGCAGACAACTTTCTGGTCGGATTCTGGTGATGGAAAACGGAATTCCGGCACCCCATAATAACAAAAATTTGTGTGAGTTTCTCTCATGGGTGTGAAGCCTTGGATTTGGAAATGGATGTGGAATTTGACTTGAAATTGAATTTGGAAGAGAAGAGGAATTTTACAAACAGAAGGACTTTGAGATTAAATGGAAAAAAGATCCTAATCCTAAGGAGATTGCAAGAAAATTGAAGACTATAAATAAAGAAGTTATCTACTTACACCTCCACACCTCAACACACAACACTTTTCATTTTGTTTGCTTTTCACATCTTTTCTTCTTTTAATTATTTATGTGAACTTCAAAAGTCTTCTTTGGGGAATTTTGTGTCCCCTCAAAAAAGATGGCTATTTTACATTACCCCTTTTAAAATCACTAATAGGTGAAATCCCTTTTTGATTAACTTTTTCGTAAACACTCCGTTAACTTTGCACGTGCAATTCACGTGTGTCGTAGTAATAATATTGAATTACAAAAATCCAAAAATACTTTTTATTAGAAACAGAATGAGCGGTAGATCTGTATTCTTATCCCATCCGACGGTCTAAAACAAGATCCTAACTGTACCCTAAAAAAATCATCGTCATCTTCTTCACCTCCATCAATCTATTCTCCGCCGCCTCCAAATAAACTAACAACACTGCTGTGAAATTAAGGGTCCGTTGTTTTCCTTGTCTTTTTATAATACCAAAAAAACTGGCTATCGAGAAGATTAGGGTTTTAAATCCCATTAGAAAAAAGTAATGGTGACTCTTGAATATCAACAAATGAGATCGTTGAGATTGCTCATCTTTGAGTTTTGTTTTTGGGTTTGAATTTGTTTTTGGGTTTAAATGGAGTTTTAGTATTGATATTTGTTTGTTTTTGTGTGTTTCTTAATGGAATCTCAATGGTCATGATTCCCATTTATAAGTCTGTAATTGGGTGTCGATCACTCCCGTCGATGAAGTAAATGGGAACTGGGAGTCGATGATTTTGATTATAGAGAGTGAATCGAGTGATATAGGAGGGTATTTTGCTATAATGTAATTGGATCATCTTACTGCTAGCGGGGGCAGAAGGTTTCATTAACAAATGGAAGAAATTTAGACTGTGTTGTTATTAATGGCGTCGGTGGTGGGATATTCATGAAACTTGTGGTGTTGTTAAAGAATGAAAGGGTGGAGACAAACCGATTGAATAATAAACCAACACCTCTTTTTATTTTTTATTTTTTTGCACTAAAGGGTGTTTAACATTTTCCGAATTTATATTTATTTTATTATAACATACACGTTTCAGGAGAACTGGAGGCCATACCCTTTCAGGAGAGTTTTTCCAAAACCCTTTCCAAATAATTTTCTATTAATCAGGTATTCCTTTGCCTATAATATGTAGTTATGTTAATTCAAGTTACCCCAATTCTTGGTCTGATAGCTTGATTTTGTCCTTTCTTGGATTTAATTTTGATGACATAAGGGACGTTAATCTTGGTTTTTTATTGGGTCAATTTGGTTTTTTTCTGTTGGTTTATCTACTAGAAGCCTTTCAATCACCCATCTCCTCTGCTATTTTAACCCTTGAATTTGGTTTTAACTTCTTATTGTGTTGTGCATCTCAATCCTGGTTTACTCTGTTGTTACACCCTTTTCTATTTTCCGATTCGTGTTGATTTTCTGTAGCTTCTCAGCCGGGTCTTTGTATCACCATGTCTTCCGTCTGACATGGGGATGTGACACTTTTAACCACAAGAAGAGAAAAAAAATAAATAAATAAATAAATAAACTCCCTGTGACCCTTGAACTTGTGCAGGTTAGACAATTTGTCATTGTTTTGTTTGGACAAATTGTGTGATAGGTAGCTTTGTCTCAAGAAGATGGAAACAGTTTTACTGTTGGAATCCTTTTGCGTTTAGAAAAGGAAGATCAAGGGGGTGGTCTTTTTGAATATTTAATCCTAAGGTGTATTTGTTTTGGTTTCCTTTTCATCTTGAGATGCATAGTTTCTTTGCTTCCGCCTCTAGAAAGGTCTTTGGAGATTTGATTTTGTTTTAAAAAGTAGGTGGTTTTGATAGGCCTTTGGTTTGGTTTCCATTTGATCGTCTATACCCTGTTTTAAATCGATAGTGAAAATCTTATTAGCTTTTAGATTGTAATGGTGTTTTTAAGACGTAATTTAACCATCCTTCCGGACAGCCTTTTGGTTTAGTTTTTCGTCTCTATCAAGCAAACTCTAGGATCAGAAAACCCATTACCAGTGTTATTTTGATAATGAAATGGGGTTTTGATTATTGGGGTGATTTTTGAATTTCCATAACTTCCTCCTCTCCATATATTCGATGGCTTTTGTGACCTGATAGAGCATAAGTTAAGTGAAAGTATCAGAATTTCAGCAAGCAGAGACACATTATTTACCGACGGCAATGCAACAAGAAATGACAGATGATGATGTACAATGCCTAAGACAATGGTGCAACCCGATATTTTTGTTCCGAAGACAGTCTATCTAGCTCATCATCAGACACACAGGCATATGAGTCATTTGTTGCAGGAAATTTTTGGAAAATGAGTTAGTTGGTGGTCTTCATCTATCTGGATAACTATTCATATCCTAAAGATTCGGCGGTTTTTCTTACAAGTGAACTTATCGTAACCAGAAGCTATCAGAGCCTATGAGCTCCTTTTCATTCGGGTTTGTTTTCTTTACTGTGTTTCTGAATTCTCTAGTTTAAGTTTTTTCTACGAGTAATCTGTAATTGCTATCTTATAGTTTAGTTTTCCTTTACCTCTTTTGTAATTCTCACATTCTTATTTCTTCTTTTACCATTTCCTTTGCTTGGATTGTCTGTATTCCTTGTTGCAAACAGTGTACTTTCTTTCAATATTCAGGTAGCTTTTATTTTGTGGGTCTTTTTCCTAAATGCAAGATAGAATCTCCTCAATTACTCTCAAGGCCTTGGTTTTTGTTACTCATATTACTCCTAGTTCCCTTCCTTCTAACTTTTGATTTTTGTGTCTTTTCTTGGGGATTAGCGTTTTAGTTTTCAGGGGTATTTGTCTCCCAAAGTTTCTAATCTGTAGCAAAATTTCTAAATTCCTATTTGGTCTTTCCGCGTTTTATAAGCTTTCCTAAATCTTGTCCATTCCTGTCCTGAATTTAGTTTATCTTCACTCACAATGAAACTGCTCTCCTGGAACGTCCAAGGAATTGGGACGCCTATAACTAAAGATCATCTTAATCACCTATGTCAATATTACAAACCAGATATTGTCTTTTATCAGAGACAAAGGCCCCATTAGACAGAATGGACCTTATTTTGAAAAAATATGACTTTCATGATTAGTTTATAGTTCCTTCGGTAGGTATAGCTAAGGGGTTAGCAATAGCCTGGCACAATAATGTAGACTTGAAATTAGCCTCATCTCATCTAAATGTCTGTCATTTTGAAATGTTAATTGGTGACAAAGAAATAGAAATACTTGCGTTTATGGTGCAGTGGAAGAAGATGACAAAATAACTCAATGGTCATATATTTCAGATCTTGCCAAACAAATTCAAAAGCCTTGGGTTCTAATTGGAGATCTAAATATCATCTTGGATCCGGGAGAAAAACAAGGTGGCAATAATTCGAGCTCTAGCATCAAGGCTTTTGTTACTCAAGTGATCGACTCTTTGGGTCTCCAAGATGTGGGATATGAAGGAACACCCATTTACTTGGTCAAATAACAGAAGCGGAGATGCTAATATTTGTGAAAGGATTGATAGAGCTTTAATTTCTTACCAGTGGATTCAGATTTTCCATAACACAAAGGTAAGTCATCTAACAAGAGTTGGTTCTGACCATACCCCTATACTCTTTGACTCCAACCCGGAAACAAAAAACTTAGCAAACCATTTAGATGTCTCAGATCCTGTCTTGCGCACCCTACGTTACCCACAGTAGTGGCAGCGTCTTGGAACCTCCATTCCTCAAAATACCCTGACAGGAACTTAGCCTCCAATCTAAAATCTCTCTCCTCAGACCTAGCTCAATGGAATGCAAATGTTTTCGGAAATATTCATAAGAATATTAAAATTCTTAATAACAAAATAGAAAACATACACAAATCCGGGAACTTCTCTTCTAAAATTGATACTCTCAAGAACCTCCAAGCGGAACTGAGGAAATGGTACAAGATTAAAAATAATTATTACCATCAACTATCTAGGGACAAATTCTTTAAAGAATATGATCAAAACACCGAATATTTCCATGCTTCCGCCTCCAATAGGAAAAGGGTCAATGCAATTCACTCCCTTAGAGAACCTTCTGGTCTTTGGATCTCAGACCGAGACCAAACAAATGATTTATTGATCAATCATTTCACCCAAATTGGAACCTCTCAAATGGGTAGCTACAATGTCGATCTCTCAGAAATAATCCAACCTTGTATTTCAGATTCGGAAAATTCTTCTCTAACCCAAATTTCATCCAAAGAAGAAATTTGGTCTACTCTCTCGAAAATGAACCCTTCGGGAGCTCCTGGCCCGGACGGATTTCAACCGGGCTTTTTTAAAAGCCAATTGGGAGATCTTGGGGTCTGATATTACAAACACCATGCAAGAATTTTTTAGAACAAGGATTATGACACAAGAATTTAACCATTCTTTTATTACTCTTATCCCAAAAATATCAACACCTCAAACCCCAGCGGATTTCAGACCGATCAGCCTCAACAACACGATTTACAAACTTATTTCCAAGATCTTAGCCAATAGATTAAAACCCTTATTGAATAGGATTATTTCACCCAATCAATCGGCCTTTCTCCCAGGGAGACAAATTACAGACAACATTATTATATCCCATGAACTGATTCATTCAATGAAAACTTCCAAAAAAAAAGAAGGGATTTTTTGCTCTTAAGATCGATCTTTACAAAGCTTTTGATAGAGTCGAGTGGCCTTTTATTAGAAAAGCTTTATCCTCATTCGGCTTCAGTGATGACTGGGTTAATCTCATCTTTCAATGCATCTCCACTACCTCTTGTGCTATCCTTCTAAATGGATCCCCAGGCCCAACCTTTTCCAATTCAAGGGGTCTAAGACAAAGTGATCCCTTATCCCCTTATCTTTTCTTAATTTGCATGGAGATCCTCTCAAGACTCCTTAAAAAATCAATAAGAGAAAATAAAATATCGGGGCTTCAAATAAATAAACCCCCCCACCATATCCCGTCTATTATTTTCCGATGATTGCTTTCTTTTCACCAAAGCGGACATGGGAGAAGCTAAGGACTTGTTGGATATCTTATCTAAATTTGGGGAAATTACAGGCCAAATGGTTAATCTTCAAAAATCGGTAATCTTTTTTAGCCTCAAAATTCATCCCAAACATCGGAAAATAATAGCAAAAATCCTTAAAGTCCAGTTGATGACTAAAAAAGATAGGTATCTGGGAACGCCCCTTTTCTTTGATAAAAACAAGAAGGAGAATTTCGAACCGCTACTTCAAAAATACTATAACACCTTACAAGGTTGGAAGTCCAAGTTGCTTTCTCAAGCGGGCAGAACAGTCTTAATTCAATACATTCTCCAAGCGTACCCGACACACCAGATGCAGATGCTAGCTCTTCCTAAAGAAACCTTGGATAAATTAGATAAAATCCAGAGAGATTTTTGGTGGTAGAAAGATAGGTCAAAAGGAAAAGGTGGTTATATAAAGGCGTGGAAAGGCATGTGTAAGCCAAAAACACAAGGGGGTTTGGGAATAAAAAGTACTCATAATTTCAATATAGCCCTTTTAACAAAATTAGCTAGCAGATTAATAATGAAAAAATATCAGTTGTGGGTTAAACTCCTAGAAGCGGAATACTTCTACAACTCCAATCCTTTCGATCCTACAAGAAACTATGAGCTATCATGGATTTGGACAAGCATTCATAAAGGCCTAAGTATCATTAAAGGCAATTATATTTGGCAAGTGAAAAATGGAGCTACTGCGAAGATTTGGGAGGACAATTGGATTCCGAACTCGGAAAGATTAAATATACCAGGGGACAGAGATGATAATTTGCCGCAAAAAGTTGAAGAGCTAATAAATAATGAAGGATATTGGGATACGGAAAAGCTAGATGATTTGTTCTCTTCGGACATAAAATAAAAAATTCTAGCTATTACCCCAAATAAAGAAGATAGTGACAGGATAAGATGGGCGCACCACCAGTCAGGAGATTTCTCGGCAAAAAATATATATAACTTTCTCATTAATCGTAATTATGATAACGAGAATGATATTGATTTCTCGTGGAAAAAACTCTGGAAGTTACAGACTCTGCCTCGGATCAGGTTATTTATTTGGAAATTAATTCAGAAAGCTTTACCGACCTTGAGAAGACTAGCAGCTCATAACCCAGAGGTATCCCCAGAGTGTCAAATGTGCAATAACCAAGCGATGGAAACGAAAAATCATTTGTTTAGAACATGCCCTTTTGCCAGAGCAGTTTGGTTTGGTTGCTCATTGGAAGTGGTCAATTAGCAAGATAACACAGATGGGATTAGCAGATGGGTGGAAGTTTGGATCGTTGATCAAAACTTCTCGCAATTTAGGGAAAAAATTGCAATCATTCTTTGGTTCATATGGAAATATAGATCCGAGGTTGTTTTCAGGAAAACCGTTCTGGATCCCTCCTATTTAATTCAGCAGATAAAAACCTTCATCCAGTCTTCAGTTATCAAGAAGAGACTAAATCTCAAGGCATACGAAAAATGAAGATTATCAAGCACGTGTGGAACAACATAAGGTCGGATTGGATAATTTTCATTGATGCGTCCTTTAAAAAACAAAATCTTTCCATGGGTTATGCCTTCATTCTATACTCGGCAGACCAAGAAGCTTTCCTATATATTTCAGCAGGCTCTGATTGGGCTTCCTCGGCGTTACATGCGGAAGCAAAAGCCATGGTAAATTCTTTAAAGTGGCTAAAAAATAATATCCTTTCTAGCGTCTGTATAGTCACAGACTGTAAGATCCTTTGGGATTCTATCACCAAAAAGGATTCAGAAGCTTCATGGGTTGCAGAGAATACTATGAAAGAAGTAATTTGCTTGTTGGATAACCTTCCTCAAGCTCAAGTTAAATTTATAAACAGGGAGTTCAATGCTGATGCGGACTCCGTTGCAAAAGAAGCGAGGATCAGAAGACTTCATCACATGTCAACACACTTGTGTCAACGTGTGCGAAAAGAGAATATTACTTCTAATATTTTTGATGAATATGAAATTGTAGATCTTCTGTATTACATTGCTTAAGTTAATATATTAACCCTTTCCATAAAAAAAAATATTATAACATACACGTGAGTTGCAGGTGCTTATTTAACCAGGTGTTCACGGCAAAGTTAACCGAAAGGGGGTTTCACCCATTAATGATTTTAAAAGGGGGTAATGCAAAATAGCCATCTTTTTTGAGGGGGAAACACAAAATCCCCCTTCTTCTTTTAATTATTGGTGTTGATTTCAAAAACATGAGTAGCTAATTTTATTATTGATTGAGGATGAATTCCTAGTTCTTAATATGGTTTGAGTTTTTGTTTTAAATCTACTTCTAAGTTTTTCACCTGATTTTCGTTTGTTTTTAAGAATATTATTGTTTATGCTTGGTTGATAGATCGTTTAGGTGGCCAACTAAATTTATTTGTTAATTGATCTAAAGTTAGTAAAAGTTTGGGGATAAGTAATCGTTTCTTGACTCTTTACATAATTAGAAAACACGAGACCTTGCGGAGGGATTCTGTGGAGCAATTTTGTGTGAAAACAACGTTAGCAAGTATACCTTGATTTAAGAGTCTAACTACTAATATCAACCTAATAAATTCATAAATCTTAATGTGTTTAACTAAATTACATCTTGAGTGATCTACTACTAGGTGGTTTGGTAAATAGAATCTGGTAGTCGAGAACTTTTGTATCCGGTGATACTAGGAATTTAGGGGTTAGCACTGATCTAGCTGCTATACCTACGGTTGGTGATAATCTGTGACTAATAATAAGTGGATGAAAAACATAACTTGAATCATTGTTTTGCAACGAAGAATTCCTTGATCTAATCTCTCTTATTGATTTCAACTTACACTTTTGATTACTTTATTTACTTTCTTTTTGCAAACTTAAAATAACACCCCCCCCCCCCCCCCCGTTTGTGACAATCTTACAACTAAAACCTCTTCCTCCTCATGGGAACGAACTTGACTACATTATATTACTTAATAATTAGATGGAAAAATAATAATTAATTTTTTGTGGTTACGACACGCATCAAATTTTGGCGCCGCTGCCTGGGAGCAGCGGACGGTTATAATTGTTTTCTTTTTACTTTTTGGTTTAGTCTTGCTTTGTTAGATTCTATTATCGTATCTAACTTGGTTTCTGAGAATCTTGTTTCAGGTATTTGATCTCTGACACATAAACAGTGGGATTACCAACGTTGTGGGATTATAACTCGCAAGGGAACAATACCACAAATATCTCAGAACTTGCAAGAAGATCCTTTTACGTCAACAATGGTAGACGGTACAAATCCTCCACTACCTCCACCTGCGGAGAAGAACCTGGGAGAATTGACATCTCCATGTTTAGATTCGCAACCATTGTGTATTCCTCTAACTGATACAGTGGAGCTGGAGTCGAATATCATTAACTATCTACCGAAGTTCAAGGGACTACCTGGTGAAGATCTAAACCGTCATCTTCAAGTATTTCAACACAAGATGACAAGTCTTAGGCAAAGTACCGAAGACGAGGATAGGGATATGGCTATGTTACAAGCCTTTCCATTCTCTATACAAGACTTAGCCTAAGAATGGTTGTATTATCTACCCTCAAGGAGCATTACAACATGGACTGAGATGAAAAAGCTATTTCTAGATAAGTATTTTCCAGCTTCCAAGGAAGCTATTGTTCGTAAGGAGATTAGTGGTTTGTTCTACAAATTTCAGGGGAATCACTCCATGAGTATTGGGAAATGTACAACAAGTTGTTAGCAAGCTTTCCACATCACAACATATCACCAACACTCATCATTCAATATTTTTATGAAGGATTACTTCCGGAGCAACTTAACTTGATTGATGCAGCTGCGGGTGGTTCACTTGCTGAGAAGACGCTTTCCCAAGCAACTAGTTTGATTGAGAGTATGGTTGCAAATGCACAACAATTTTATACAAGACATGATTCTAATATTCGAAGAGTCAACGATATGGGAGATTTCTCGCATATAGAACATCGAATGGGTAATGTGGAAAAGATGGTCCAACGTATAGCTTATGTAGTTGTTCCTTCATACGAAGACGAGACCGAACAAGTGAATGCTTTGTTTCCGAATCAAAGGCCAAAGTACGATCCATACTCAAATACTTATAATCCCAGTTGGAAGGATCATCCTAACTTTAATTATGCAAACAAGCAAGCGGCGGCTCCTAATCCATATGTGCAACAAGGTGGATTCCAACAATCACGCTTCCAACCTCAACAACAATTCCAACCACAACAAGTCAAGGAGAAAGATTCTTCGAATGACGACAAGTTCAATGTGATAATGCAAGGCATGCAAGGTCTCACTTCTATGTAACAACAAAATCAACAAAAAACCGATTCTGTAATCAAGGCTTTGGAAATTCAAGTGGGGCAATTGGAGACCGATGTGAACCTATTGGAAGCTCAAGCATCCACAAAGCTTCCTTCACAACCATTTGTGAATCCAAGAGAGTGTTAATGTGATTACTTTGAGGAGTGGAAAAAAAGTTGACCAACCAAATCAACAAGATGAGGTGCATGAAGAGTTAGTGGAAGACAAAGAGGAATCCACACCAAAGGAGAATTCCAAGGAAACGGTTCCTACCTTCACCATTCCACCCATGTTTCCTAGACGATTTTCTAAGTCGAAGAAATAGTTGGAATACAAGGATATTTGGGACATCCTTAAGAAAGTACAAGTCAATATTCCACTCATTAAAGATATTCGTCAAATTCCTCGCTATGTGAAGTTCTTAAAGGATTTGTGCATGAAAAATAAAAGGTTGAAAGGGAATGAAGTCATGAGTGTGGGGGAGAATGCTTCAGCGTTCATTCTCAAGAAACTCCCACCAAAATTAAAAGACCCCAGTAGTTTCACTATACCTTTCACAATCGGTAAAACAAGGTTTACTCCAGCTTTGCTAGATTTAGGAGCATCGGTTAGTGTTATGCCTTCCTCGATTTATGATTCTTTGAATCTTGGTCCTCTTAAGGAGACCGGGGTAGTTCTTGAAATTGCTAACCGATCTAATGTTTACCCGAAAGGGACTGTTGAGAATGTCTTGGTGCAGGTTAATGAGCTTGTATTCCCAGCCGATTTCTATGTCTTAGACATGAATGATGAGAACTCTCCCAAGTCTACACATTTGATATTGGGTATACCATTCTTGAGTACCGCTGGAACGAAGATTGATGTCCAAAATGGCGCTTTGACTATGGAGTTTGATGGTGAAGTCGTCCGCTTCAATATCTTTGAGACGATGAGATACCCAAGTGATGCAAAGTCATGTTTTGACGTTGAAGAGATTGATGCAAGCTAATGAATCTTGCAAGAGCTAATCCGGGAAGACGACATTTAACCAAGCGCTTAATGGGAGGAAACCCATTGGTTTTGTATTTCTGATCCTTTTGTTTTTTATTTTCTTTTTGTTTCGTTTGTTTATTTTTCTTGTTCTATATCATCTTAGGATTTCCCATCTTGACTTTACTAGGAGGATTCAATTACATTGAGGACAATGTAAGGTTTAAGTGTGGGGGAGTGGCTAAGCAAATATTTAATTAAAATGCATAAACCCTCCAACTTGTAGACATTTCAGAGTCACTAGTATACTTCTAGCTATGTTTACATAAGGAATTCTCGACTGAAATAATGGAACTTATAATTGCTAGAGAATACTAAAAATTAGGTGTCATTAATCTTTGCGAGAAGTCATTACTGTTTGTGGCTCAACTTAACCATGCCGGTGGCAAATAAGGTGCAGGAATATATTTAGTTATAGAGTTGTTGATCAATCATTAGTGGAGACTACCCATATTTACATCCAGTGAGGCACCGACCTTAAATTCTAGCTTACTAAAAAATCTTTTTAGAGTGTGTGTTAGCTTACGTCAATTCCGGGTAGAATGGTGAGCTACCTCACTTCGCACCAATTTCAGCATTATTTTTGAACTCTTGAGTGCTAATTTTGTCAATCATGAGGGTGACGTCTATAGATGAAAGCCTCCTTCTTTTAGTTTGATTTGCAGTTAGCACCATTCTCTCGACAACACAGGTCCATGGAAACACCATTATCATCAACAAGTGGAGCAGCACAAGTTCGAAGGAAAGTTGAAGACGTTCAAGGTTTACAAGCAACAACGGAACAAGAAAAGAGCAAATTTCATATTCAAGTAAAGCAACATACCATAAGCAAATTTTTACATACATGTTAAAGACTTACAAGACAAGGAGCGTAATTATACGTACAAGTTGAAAACTTATATACAAGAGCAAAGAAAATCAAAAGATGAGAATTATTGGAGTTTATGATTTTGAGACAATACAAGTTGTGAAGAATCAAGCGGTAAAGTACTTTTCCCACGGTCATGGTTTGTTTTATTTTTACTTTGTTTTGTATTATTTTTCTTGTCTTAAAAAATTTTATATATAAATAAAAAAAAGGAATGAAAAAATAAAAAAAATATGGGACAAGAAAAAATTGTTATTTTGTTTTTATTTTATAAGTCGTGGGGAAGGAGAAAAATATATCAAGAAGTTTCAAGCGACAAGGATTTAAGGAAAAAGGTTACAAATTGTCAAGGATCTAAAAGTTCAAGAGTTTTTCATCAAAAGTTGAAGCCGAAGACGAGGATCGAGAAGATGAAGACGAGGAGCCGAAGACGTTTCTATTGGATGTTGTGAGAGTGGTGTAATCATCATTGCCGATCGGATGCGAAGGTAAGTAAGTAATCTCATCCTCGATAATAATGGTTGATTTCCTTTCTTAGAGATCATCAGAAAAATATTTTTACTTCCCACGATTTTGTGGGGTCTCCAGAAATTATTCGGAAGGTTTCTTAAAAGACGAGGGTACCCAAATATACCTCAATCTAAAATTTTTCCACCTATAAGTCCTTTCTCTGAAAGTGATTGTCTATAGACCGAGTCGAGACAATAAAACAAATTGGTTCACACTTCGTGTGATCGTCTATGGATACGAGATCGAGACAATACGACAACAAGATAACTTGTGTGATTGACTATGGATACAATATCGAGACAATACAACAACGAAGTATGTTTAGATAAAAGGTTCAGACTTAACCAAACACAATAGGATTACTATCAAGTAAACAGGAATTAACGTTTGTTTGTTTTACTTCTAATTTAAATAAAAACAATTATAATTGCGGAAATAGAAAAGTAAAAGACACAACAAGATTTTGTTAACGAGGAAACCGCAAATGCAGAAAAACCCCGAGACCTTGTCCAGAATTGAATACTCTCAGTATTAAGTCGCTATACAAAATAAAACCAACTTCGTATAGTTGAGACCAAGCAACTAAAACTATAGTTCACCTAGTTTCGTCTGTATTCCCACGCCTCCAACTTGTAATAAGTCACGTACTTGGAACAATTCCTTTGGTTCGTATTCCAAACAGTAAAGGAACAACAAATCTGTTTGGTAACAACTCTTTTCAACCAAGTGATGTGAGTTCGACAAAAGGCTCTTCCGTTTATCCCAATAAACTCCTTTGTCAGGTCCTGAGATCTATCTAATAACAACTACAAAAGTAATTGTCAAGATTTTGCAATCAATACTTTGAATCACAAAGAATTGTATTGATACTGATCTACTCAACTAATCAATCCAATCTACCACAAGGATAAACCGATTATAGTTGGATCCACTTTAACCGAAACAAGTGTTGTGCACACCAAAGATTATGCACCCAAATCAGAAATCTTCTTCGTCTTCAAATCTTCTTATATCTTCAATAAATACCTGCACACAATCAACTTGAATCTCTTGTGATCAATCACACACAGAACGGAGTCTGTTAACAAAGGATTATCACAAGACGTCTTTAGATCTGCAAACAGTCTAAAGATCCCCGTCGAAACTTCGATCTAGTTTGAGTGAATCTTATATCAGAAGAGAAGATTCTCAAGCATAAACAAACTAGGTGCAATCAAAGTTCAACAACCGTTAGTCAATCAAATCAATCGAAAATTAATAATAAACCGCAATTATTTAGTTTCCCACCAACGGTACTAATAGAGCTTCTCAATCCCAAAGAAGTCCTTAAACTGAGCGGTCGTAAGAGATTTCGCCTAATTAGGTTGGAGAGGCGGCTCCACCAGTAACAACACAACTAGGTAGTTTTGCTGGCTCTGAGGATTAGTTTGCTCGAAATGCAAAATTTGATATTTACAGACCAAGGAAGTTTGGACACCAAGGAATTTGCAAAACCGAAAATATTCTCAAGATATGCAATATATTTCCAAATTCGGTTTCCATAATTATTGGAAATGCTTTGTCCAAACATTGACCAAAAATCTCTTAGAAAATCTCCAACTAGTAAATGCACATTACTAATTTTCATTTTCCAAAAATAAACTTAAAAACCTTAATTAAAATATTCTCAATTTATTTTTCGATCTGGGATTTTTTCCTTTAGCTATTAAGGAATATCTTTGAACAATTAAAGATAGGCGTTACTGCACATGTTCAAAGTATGTCGACATCTTTACTTTGTAAGTCCTCTTTCATACTTACAATCTTGAAACTGATTTAGTACACTTCCAAACAAGTTTAAAATTGGTTCATCTGACTTCCAAGAACTATGTGATTGATTAAGAACACTCAATCACCAAACATGGGTTTCACAGTTCTACCAAAACAAGTTTCGGTTCTACCTGCATGTGGGTACTGGAATTAGTCACACTAGCTTTCCAAATTCGGTTGACTAGGTACTAGGATCGGTTCCCACCATATGGTATCCAACTTATATTTGTTGCACATGTCCATAGGATCGGTTCCCAATATCTAAAAACGTGTTGCACATGTTCATAGGATCGGTTCCCAATAACTAGAAACTTGTTATACCTCTTACAAGGATCGATTCCCCTTTGTGATCGGTTGCACCTCTTACTAGGATCGGTTCCCCTTTGCCTAGAGTTGGTCATACCAATTACAACAAATCGATCATACCATCTCAGGTGATTACTTAATATCGGTTTCACTAATAAAAGTCATACCAATACAAAAGTCAGGCCTTGTGAATAGTTTTACCAAGAACATAAACAAGCCATGAGCGGTTATACTAGTCACACATATTGGTAGTTCAAAAGATATGCAATGAATAACAATACCAATAAGCCTAGCGATTTCCCTTTCGATTCACAAAACAAGTTCATGAATTTACTTCCTTTAAAAAAATGTAAAACATTGTTTCCTAGGATGAAATCTTCACCTCATACCCATACATAATCATAATAGCATTCAAACGATTATGTCGATGTCTTATATACGAAGTTCAAAAGATAAGCGTTATACTTCGTATTGTATTCCTTAATACTACGTCTAACTAGAGTATAATCATTCATGCTTCGCAGTTTTGTTTTCAATATGCACGACTTGAAAGATACGTTAGGGAATGAAGCAGTTCAATTCAAATGTTACTAACCTTAAGTGGAAGGATGATGTTGTCGTTGTAGTTCCTTACTTCTTTACTTCTTCAAGTCTTCACGTAATACTTGTAATGTCTCATATCTTAATACTTTCAAGCTAACCTATACGAAGTTGACTCTAGTACATAATCAAGCGACTCTTTAAATGAGTTCTGGATCACTAAAATATGACAACCAAACTTGACATACCAACGTTTGGTGGGTTCAACCGATCTATGCTCTAACAATCTCCCCCTTTGTCAATTTTAGTAACAAAACTCTTATATCATATGGATAAACAAATTACAAGAATTCATTACACATACGCTTGATTCCCAAATTCAACAACACAATAACCTGTATACATTCAATCCATAAATGCCGTTGTTGGCATTATAATTGTTAGAGCACTGCTCGGTCAAACTCGCATGCGTTTCTATCTCAAGCATGTTTGTCAATGTTAGTGATCAAAACTATAATTCTTGATTTCTAGCCTATTTATAGATGTCTAGGACTAGGACATAGATAGTTTAGTTGAGCTTAGATTTCACAGAGTTCATCATTTGAAGACGAAGAACTACTAAGGGGAGCTTGTGGAACTTCTTCGACAAAAGGTATGTGGAGACTTGAACTCATTTATCACTTAGAAAATCTATTTCTAATATCTCCTATATTGAGACATAAGTCGTGTTACGATATAGTTTTCTCTATACACATTTGAGATTTCGAGCTGAGTATATCTCGCTTAATATGTATTGGTAAGCTTTCGCTTCGACCAAGTTCATCTTATATCATGAGTAAATTGCCGAGTAACAACTTACATGGTTTGTGTGATACAATCATTTGATGTAGGCTTGGAATGTTTCGATAATGATTATTTCAATATCTTGAAAATTGGTTTGATGCCTAATAGTGTGTGAGAACGGCTATTGTCATTATAGAAGAATGTTTCAATGATTGAAATAAAGAGTTGAGAATGTAACCATGTTTGGATATAAGCATATATAGTGTGTTCGCACATTAGTGTATAAATCCACAAACCGGGAACCAAGTGTATGCATATGTGTGTATACCAAATTGGTGAAGGAGACAAGATATTTATGCGTACCCTACGCATACTTGCGGAAGTTTTCGAACCGAAAATATCTGCTGAGTTTGGGAATTACAAACTCCTAAACTAGTCACCTTCGAAAATTTCTGCTGAGTTTGGAAACTTAACAAACTCAAATCCGGTTGCTTAAGTACGCATACCCATACACATACTTAAGTTGGTTACTTTGGCAAATCGGTCAGTTCATAGACTTAAACATTTAAATCATAAGGAATGCAATCTTTGAAAACTGTGGCTATAATGTTCATGATTGATTCAAGTGAATCAAACCGATTTGGTTTCAATTGTGTTTTCTATTACAATTGAACAACTCTTTAACTAGTTTCATTTGAGTCACTTGAACTAGTTATGGTTGAGATGAATAAGGTTGATATGAGACTAATCATATGGCTAACCTTGGTTAACTATTTATGAACCAACATGGTGTACATGATTAGGTACGGTTACATAAACCTAAATGAGGGTACATTTTATTTGTGTGTAACAAGCTAAGTTGGATCTAACGGTTGAAAGATATTAGCTTGGTTGAATCAAGTTTTTCATCTAACGGTGATTATTGAATGCTTTGTTATAACTTGGATTGCAAACCCTGATTTGAAAACTATATAAAAGAGAACTCTAGAAACTTGGAAACCTAATCCCCACACCTCATGTGTGTTACTAGTTGCATAACTAGAGTCGATTTTCCTTTAACCTTAGGTTTCTTCTCGATACCCTGTAGGTTAACGACTTGAAGACTTCATTAGGATTGTGAAGCCAGACCCAACTATTATTTTTGTAGTTGCGTGATCTGATCTTGCTGTTTCTATTGTGTTGAGTACAATTGAAATAATTGGCTCGAGATTTTATATCTCCGATAGGAAATATATAAAAGTAATCACAAACACCTTCGTCTCATCGTTTGTGATTCCACAATAACTTGTTTCGCTAGTCGATTAAGTTTATTGTTAGGTGATTGATAATACTAGGTTGTTCTTCGGGAATATAAGTCCGGTTTATCAATTGGTTCATGTTCACTTTGATTTATCAAAAGAAGGAACAAAAACTCTTGGGTATTTTTGTGGGAGACAAATTTATTCAATCCTATAGACTTTTTAGTGTGAGACAGATTTGTCTATCAAGTCTTTGACTTTGGGTCGTAGCAACTATTGGTCGTGGGTGAGATCAACAAAGGGAATCAAGTGCGTAGTATCCTGCTGGGATCAGAGACGTAAGGAGCGCAACTGCACCTTGAATCAGTGCGAGATTGATTAGGGTTCAACTACAGTCCAGTCCGTAGTTAATTGGAAGTAGGCTAGTGTCTGTAGCGGCTTAATACAGTGTGGTGTTCAATCTGGACTAGGTCCCGAGGTTTTTCTGCATTTGCGGTTTCCTCGTTAACAAAATTCTGGTGTCTGTGTTATTTCTTTTGCGCATTATATTTTGTCATATAATTTAAATATCACAGGTTGTGCGTTAAGATCAATCAATTAGAATATCCAACCTTGGGTTGTTGATTAACATTGATTGACTCTTGAACATTGGTCTTTGGTACCGTTCAAGTACTTCCTCTTATATTCAATCGGGCTCGCATATTTCTATTTGCTGATTGCGGATTGAATTAAGAGTTAGAGATATTAAACTCTTTGATATACTTTATTCTAGATTGAGTCTGACTGTCTAGTTGATTCTCTAGAAAGTGTATTGGAGTAAGTCCTCTCAGATTGCCAAACGAATTTTTGGGTGTGGTTGTTGGACCCCCCGCATTTTCAATTGGTATCAGAGCAGGCAAACGCGTTAAAGACCTTACGAGTCTGTGTTTGTAGTGATCTGAGGATGGACGATATTGTCTCTGATAAACAAATCGCCAGAAATAAAAGTTATGTTTCTATAAAGTCTATTAAAGAGAAAGATTTGTCAATCTCGAATATAGAAGAACCTTGTGTTCCAAAGAAACATACATACATTGACAAGTGTTACCCTGACTACTTTACTGACGAGTCTGACTCTGAAGTTAAAAGGAATACATCCAAAGAGAGTACAGTGATTCTGAAACTTTTAGAATCCAGGATGATAAAGTCAATCGGTTGAAATACAAAGTCAATGTCCTTGTTGGTATGGTAAACGAGTGTGACTCTCTTCTAAAAATCCTTTGTGAGGAAAATGCCTTTGTTTATCCTTCACATAACTCTCATGAGGAAAACATCATAGAGGGTGATTTGGAAATTGAACTTATTTTGAGTAAACTCTCTGTTCAAGAATGTTCGAAAGAGTCCACAATACCAACTGCTTCTGATAAAATTGTAAAAGTATCTGTCTCAGAAGCAAAACAAAAATCCCTTCATGTTGGAAATTGTTAAGTTAATAACAACTGGTAAGAACCCTAACAGGACTAGAAGAACAAATCTACTAGAATAGCAGCCTCTCTTATCTTTTCATTTCATAAAAATAGCAAGGAGATACAATAACCAAATAAATAACCCTCACAAAACCCTAGACGAGATCTGGACACATCACAACCGTCCGCTGCTAGCACTACTTACTACTTAATTAAAAGGCTATTACAGTAATTAATAACTAGATACCACTAATTAAACTGTACGGAACAGTTATAATTCTCACCCACTTTTATCGATTGAGGCACCCAACTGTATTGTCGTGCTATGACAATACCTTCCCCTAAAGAACATCTTTGACCTCAAGGATTAAAGTTAGGAAAGTGAGACTTGATATTGCTGGAATCTTCCCAGGTGCTGGCTTCTGGAGGAGAGTTGGACCATTGAATGAATAACTGAGGGACAGAGCAGTTGTTACAGACTATAACCCTTTCTCCCAATAGAGCAATGGGCTTCATGATTATTTGTCCATGTTGATCAACCAAAGGAAGTTGTGGAGAGGGAGTCACTGCAGTCTCAATCTTCTTTTTAAGCTGAGAGACGTGAAAAACTGGATGTATCTTCGATTCAGATGGAAATTGCAGTTTATAAGCTACTGAGCCGATCTTCTCAATGACCTTAAAGGGACCATAGTACTTTGCAGATAGCTTCTGGTTTCTCCTCAATGACACTGAGGTTTGCATGTAGGGTTGGAGCCTAAGATAAACCATGTCATCCAGTCGAAAAATCCTATCAGTCCTCTTCATATCAGCAAAATACTTCATCCTCTCCTGTGACTTCTGCAAGGATTCCTTAAGCATGCTGATTATTCTGTCCCTTTCCTTGATGTAATCCTCCAAATCTGCTACTGAGGAAGTGACTTCAAGAGGAAAAGCTAAATGTGGTGGATTCTACCCATATAATGCCTTGAATGGAGAAGTGTGCAAGCTAGTATGATAATTAGAGTTATACCACCACTCTGCTAGTGGTAACCATTTGCTCCAATCCTTCGTCTTGTGACCTGTCATGCACCTGAGATAATTCTCTAACAAGCATTTACCCTTTCTGTCTGTCCATCAGTCTGTGGATGGTAGGCAGTGCTGAGTTGTAGGGCGGTGCCAATAGCCTTGAATAGATCCTTCCAGAAGTTGCTGGTGAAAATCTTGTCCCTGTATGATGTGATAGTGGCAGGTATGTTGTGGTACTTCGATTGCGGTAAATAAGAGTTCGTTACTCGGACTTGAAAAGATTTTTAAAACAAAAATATATACACAATATGTCACAAGATCAAGAGGAACCAGGACTCAGGATTCCAATGTGTTTCATATTCAAGTGGCTCAGAAAATAATTCTAGGAGATTATAGCTCAAAATAAAACAAGTATTAACTCTATCTTTGCCAAATTAGATTCCATAAAATATTACTTGTATATGATAAGCATGGAACATCAAGAATCCCTAGGACTAAGCATGTTCCATCAAACAAAATCACAAGTAATTAATTGAAATCATAAATCAATTAAAATCGGTGCAAAAAGTGAATTAAGAATTATTTAAATAACCACATGGCTGAAAAACAGCTTCCTCCATCATCCCAATATTGGGGTTTAGCTACTCATAATAATCATGTTCTCAAAATACATACTTGATGCTCAAAATATGATTAAAAGAGTGAAAAATATAATACAGTGAAACTACGACCCTCTTTAAGCGTCCAGAGAAGAACGATAGAATACCACTGCTGTAAATAACGATACCTCACGGCTGTTGTTGACGCTGTTGTTTTAAGACCCACGGATGCTAGTCGTTGACACTGTTGATAAACGACTGTCTCTGCAGGTGTATTCTTCGTGTTCTTCGAGCTTTGTTAATGGCAGCAGCAGCAGGTACAATTCCTGCAACTCCTCCTGCGCCTCTCTGCTGGCCTCCCAATCGACCCCTAACTCTTGATAAAACCTTTTCTAACTTCTCTCCACCTCTTATATACTTCACAGCTCAAAGAAATCCCGATAGAATCTCTTTTTTTTCTTCTCTGCCGTTGAAACAATAATCACCTCTGTCAGTGTTTGTACGCGTCTGTTAGCTATAAAATAGCCACCAAACTCTTCCTATGACTTGAACAGGACCAAATACATGATTATCCAGCGTAAAACTCTCCCAAAATCTCCACAAAATCTTTGAAAGTGCACAACAGGACACGTCTCTCTGTTTTAACTTTGATTGCTTCTCCCCGATATTCTAGCCCAATTAAGCCCATGAAATCATCCATACTAGAATTGTATACCCATATCACGTCCAGCCCATGAGAATCAGTGATTTAATCTCATTAAAACTCGTCCGAAAATCCAACCCTAAATCTGTCTGGTGAAAAAAAATTTTCCCGCCAAAATTTGTTTTCAAACGGTGAAGGTGACCTCCCTCTTATCCAGTTCTAATGTCCCTTTAGCACATGTCCGAATTGGGTTACCCCTTATCCATAGTGAGAGTCCGAATAACACTTTCCCCTTAGGTGCAAATAGTAATTTTTCTGGGATATTTTCAGCACTTTTTCAGGGTTCCTCCGGGGTATTTCTGGGGTGCTTCCAACATACTTCTGGGGTGCTTCTGGTACGTTATCTACGGAGGTTCAAATGCTACATTTTGAGCCAATTTCGCCGCAAAAGCTTATTTCTCCAAAAACACCTACAAAGACATAAAATAACCAAATACGTACAAAATCGAGCACTAACAATATAAACAATTGGGACAAATTAGACACATAAATGCGTCTATCAAATACCCCCAAACTTATTATTTGCTAGTCCTGAGCAAATCAAAACTACAAAATAAAATCCTAACTCACTGTCGCAGGCATCGTCGATTGCATTTAGTGTATGCAATAAGCCTTTAAACCCCTAGGTGGCCCTAGTGGCCGAGTTATAGTCTCGGGAGGGCTTACCAGACATACACCCACAAAACCTGTACTCCAGACCTTAGCTATCTACGCAGAACCTTGGAAAGCACTAAAGAATCTCCTTGGTTGGTATACTTATTGACTACAGGAAGAAGTACCCTGATGCGAAATTCCAATTGCTGTACACGAGTTTGCACTCAAGCATACTAAAATTCATATAAAGTGACAGAGCTCTACTCAGATAGTTGCACTATGGACATCATATTCGGAGTCAAACTAATCACATGGAAAGATTAAGAGATGGATATAGAAAAACATAGATGGTTTTGATGTTTACTAAGTGAACGGCGTTTCCCATATCTGTCTGAAGGCCTCCGCCAAAATGAACCTATCCTAATGGATTGAGATACTAGTCTGACTAATATCAACACACTGGCATATACAAGGGTACCAGTGGTCGATAACCTAACTCTAGGTCAACACAACTGGCATATACAAGGGTACCAGTGGTCGACTTTATTGAATTTATTCCTTTTGGTCAAATGGTCTGGTCTCAATTTTTTTTTTTTTTTTTTTTTTACTTTTTGGTAACTACCATTTTTTTTTCATCTCTTTTTCTTTTTCAACTTTTTTTTTTTTCATGGTATCTCAATCACTCTAATTCACCCTAGCATTGGTAACAACTTGAATCGTGGGCCCCACCTATCACTTAGAGAACATAGTTTAAAAACAAAATAAAATAAAAATATAAGTGAAAAGGACTCAACGAGATATGGTGAAACTATCATGTTATTTCTAACACCTGAGCTCTGTGCTTTTATGAATAGACTCTTTAGATGTTTCCATCTAATCAGATTGGTTCCTCAAACTCCTACAATCAAAATGCTTCCATCCACTTAGATTAGTTAGTGCAATCCTCAATAGGCATAATTTCTAAGCTTGGAGTTTATTTATTGCAACTAAAAAGTTTCTCCCATACCCCCAAACTTAAATCTAACATTGTCCTCAATGTTCTAAAGATGAAATTAAAAGCATGAACAAGGAGAAACTGTTACCATTTGAAGCAAAAGAGATAAGGAAAGATATTACCGTGTCGCATGAGTTTGGGTTACCTCCCAAGAAGTGCTAAGTTTAAAGTCTTCAGCCAGACATAGAAAAGGTTTAGTCAACTCGAACCGTATAACAGTAGCCGGAATAACTGAGGGTCTTTAAAACCAAAAAGAGCTGACAAAAGGAAACTGCAGTAAACCAAGAAAATGTACAATACTGGCATGCCCTTACCTAGTTTCTGGATAACTATCGCTAATTGCGGTTCAGGTTCAGGTTCTATGAAGGGGTCTAAATAGACTATTTTCCTCGGATGCATTTCCTCATAGGTATGATCCAAATTATTAGGTCCTAGAGTCTGGAAAAACTCAGATAAGAACCTGGAATCACAAAATAACCTAAATAATTTAGGATCCTCTAAGTCAATTAGGTATGACTTACATAGTTGACCACAGTCAGAGTAGTGGTCATTCTGAAGCAAATGTGTCGATTCTAATTTCCTAAAGTACTTAGGCTTAGTCTTAGAACTTAATAAGTGACACATTTGAAATCTAAACGTTCCCACAGTTGGAAGAAAACTATTTGGTGGGAAAACAAAGTCAATCTGGGGATCATAGCCTGGGCAAACCACATCAACCAGAGGATGGGTTTCTAACGACTGAACTTTTTTCATGACATCATTAGGTTCGAGAAACCTAGTATGAAGATAATCTTGTAAGATGGTTGAGGCATGGATATCAATTCCTATGTGAAGCGACTTTCTGAGAGTTAAAGGTAAAGCACTAGGAAAGTGATAATCACCCCCAAACTTAGAGTTTTCAGTGTCTCTAGTTAGACTAGCCACAATCTCCCTAATTTCTAGGTCATCAGATTCCTGAAAATGGGCAATTGATTCTTCTAAGTTGTAATCTTGCGGTGTATCCTCATTAATCTCTACGAGTTCATCTAAGACTATTGTTTCTAAATCGTACGACTCTGAAACAGTATTCTCAGGGTAAAACCGTTCCTCGAAACCATCATCGATTACAGTTTCTAAATCGTTCGACTCGAAAACAGTAGTCTCAAGATAAACCGGTTCCTCTAAACCTTTATCGGATTCGTAAACAGGAAAAACTATATCGTCTAAAACGGTGGAATCCCTAATCAAATCCTCGTCCTTTTGAATAGGTGAATAATCATAATAATTATTTGGATTTGAACTAGAAATAATATAATCATTATAAAGCTCAATTGGATTACTAGCTTCCTGATCACTATTCCTACATATTTCATGTTCTTCATCAATACTATCCTTATCATAATCATCATTATAACATGAAAAAGATCGAACCTCATCAAAACAAGTAGTGCTACCAATTCTAACCTTGTTATCTTGATTATGTAAATAACTATCTTCATTCTCAAGGGTATTATTGGATACATTATATTGGCAATTCAAGTAATTTCGAGCAATTCTTTCGTTCGTCTCAGCTATCCTCTTGATGTGGTCTTCTAAAGAAGGTTTACTCATTATTGTAGTTCTGTCGTCTATAATTATACTATTCATATCAGCTAACTTACGCGTCGACTCAGCTAACTTACGTGTTGACTCTAGTAAAGAGGAATTATCAGAAGGATCATAAAAAGGACTACTTTTCAATAGTTTGATTGTATCCTCTAGAGACGAAGAACTAGTACTATAATCTTCTTGCTCGTAAGACTGATGCACGTGCGGATAGTAATTGGGATCACCATGGTATGAACCATAACCTTGAAAAGGTTGGCGTCCCCAGCCACTATTCTCACTATGGTCATAATACTGATGATGTCCATATTCAAATTCAGGTCGATATTCATTGTATTGGCTTCTATCATACCAGTTCGACATTCTTAATTGCATGGGAATTCTACGCAATCACAAACAAGGCCGACTCGACTCCACCAAAGCAAACCTAAAGATTTCTAGCAAACAAAAAGCATGATGGCTCCACTTAGATTGTTTCTAGACCAGCTTCTATTCCTTCGAAAAGGAATTCGTTGCAATTTGAGCAGACCCCTCTGGAATCAATCCGAGTCAAAGTAAGTTGAATCGAGGTGAGGGAAGCTCAGTGGAGCTTTGATACCCAAGGCCTCACCGCTATCACAAGGCGGCGCAGTCACGCATTCAACTCGCAGAAACCATCATGAACTTTGGAGTGTGCTTAAATAGCAACCAATATTTTTCGAACGAGTTTCCTATTTAAGCTCGTTACCCTATCGGTCTCGTTCTATTCCAAATTTTAAGCTTGGGTTCGCATTAGGTTTCGTTTTCCTAAGGCGGGCAAGAAGGGAACGGTGATGAAATCCGAACTCTTATCTTGTTTAGGCCAGGCCTTGCCCTTTACTAGGAAAATAAAGACAGTCCGGTTCGTCCTCAAACAACTATCACCTTAAGGCAGACATTAACCCGCTTGCAGGAGATTCGCGGGTGTTTCGATTGGACTTACCTCCCGTACCAGACGGGCGATGAACCGTTGTCGTCGACTCGGGCCACGACTCCTATGCCGTGTGCGAACCCGAGGGGCCGAGACGATATAGTAATCGTCGTCCTTCCCTGCAAACAGTTTGTATTTAATTTTTTTTTTAATTTATAACCCTTCCGTAGGGTTTAAAAATAATGTCCAAAGTCCAGAATAAAGTCCAAATAAAAAGTCCAAAAATTACAAAAATTATGAAAAATAAAGCCTATTTACAAATTCTAAAAAAAATATATAAAAGCTATATACAAAAAAAAATAAAAATAATAATAAAAATAAAATTAAATCCTAAAAAAAAATTATGTCTTTTTTTTTCTTCTCTTTTAGCTTTTAGCTTTTAGCTTTAAGCTTTTTGTTCCCAAGTCCTTAGTATTCCACTTCGAACCTGTAAATCAAAGACACAAAAAGAAACGTAAAAAGGAACAAATAATAGTAAAAAAATAAAATAAAATAATAAACCTAAAAACAAATCTATATACAAGTCCGCGTCGGCGGCGCCATTTTGTTGTGGTACTTCGATTGCGGTAAATAAGAGTTCGTTACTCGGACTTGAAAAGATTTTTAAAACAAAAATATATACACAATATGTCACAAGATCAAGAGGAACCAGGACTCAGGATTCCAATGTGTTTCATATTCAAGTGGCTCAGAAAATAATTCTAGGCGATTATAGCTCAAAATAAAACAAGTATTAACTCTATCTTTGCCAAATTAGATTCCATAAAATATTACTTGTATATGATAAGCATGGAACATCAAGAATCCCTAGGACTAAGCATGTTCCATCAAACAAAATCACAAGTAATTAATTGAAATCATAAATCAATTAAAATCGGTGCAAAAAGTGAATTAAGAATTATTTAAATAACCACATGGCTGAAAAACAGCTTCCTCCATCATCCCAGTATTGGGGTTTAGCTACTCATAATAATCATGTTCTCAAAATACATACTTGATGCTCAAAATATGATTAAAAGAGTGAAAAATATAATACAGTGAAACTACGACCCTCTTTAAGCGTCCAGAGAAGAACGATAGAATACCACTGCTGTAAATAACGATACCTCACGGCTGTTGTTGACGCTGTTGTTTTAAGACCCACGGATGCTAGTCGTTGACACTGTTGATAAACGACTGTCTCTGCAGGTGTGTTCTTCGTGTTCTTCGAGCTTTGTTAATGGCAGCAGCAGCAGCAGGTACAATTCCTGCAACTCCTCCTGCGCCTCTCTGCTGGCCTCCCAATCGACCCCTAACTCTTGATAAAACCTTTTCTAACTTCTCTCCACCTCTTATATACTTCACAGCTCAAAGAAATCCCGATAGAATCTCTTTTTTTTCTTCTCTGCCGTTGAAACAATAATCACCTCTGTCAGTGTTTGTACGCGTCTGTTAGCTATAAAATAGCCACCAAACTCTTCCTATGACTTGAACAGGACCAAATACATGATTATCCAGCGTAAAACTCTCCCAAAATCTCCACAAAATCTTTGAAAGTGCACAACAGGACACGTCTCTCTGTTTTAACTTTGATTGCTTCTCCCCGATATTCTAGCCCAATTAAGCCCATGAAATCATCCATACTAGAATTGTATATCCATATCACGTCCAGCCCATGAGAATCAGTGATTTAATCTCATTAAAACTCGTCCGAAAATCCAACCCTAAATCTGTCTGGTGAAAGAAAATTTTCCCGCCAAAATTTGTTTTCAAACGGTGAAGGTGACCTCCCCCTTATCCAGTTCTGGTGTCCCTTTAGCACATGTCCGAATTGGGTTACCCCTTATCCATAGTGAGAGTCCGAATAACACTTTCCCCTTAGGTGCAAATAGTAATTTTTCTGGGATATTTTCAGCACTTTTTCAGGGTTCCTCCGGGGTATTTCTGGGGTGCTTCCAACATACTTCTGGGGTGCTTCTGGTACGTTATCTACGGAGGTTCAAATGCTACATTTTGAGCCAATTTCGCCGCAAAAGCTTATTTCTCCAAAAACACCTACAAAGACATAAAATAACCAAATAAGTACAAAATCGAGCACTAACAATATAAACAATTGGGACAAATTAGACACATAAATGCGTCTATCAAGGTAACCCATGGAGTTTGAATACCTGACTTAGGAATTCATGTGCCATTGTTGCTGCAGTGAAATGGTGACTTAGAGCAATAAAGTGGCTGTATTTAGTAAGCCTACCCACAATGACCATAATCACATCCTTTTTGTTGGACTTTGGCAATCCCTCTATGAATTCCATGGATATATGTTGTCAGGCATGTTCTGGGATAGCCAGTGGCTGTAGAAGTCTTGCTGGATGAGTATTCTCCACCTTGTTTCTTTGGCACACATCACATGAAGCAACCAGTTCAATGATTTCAGACCTCATTCCTGGCCAGCTGAAGTATGTCTTGGCCCTTTGGTAGCTGCCCTGAATACCTGAATGTCCCCCAACTGAAGATGAGTGCAGTGAAGAGAGTACCATTCTTCTCACACCATTGCTTCTCCCCACATAAATTCTAGATTTGTACCTCAAAACTCCTTCAGTGTAGGTGTAGTCCTTCATGGTTGTAGGAGACAATAAGAATTTGGTGATAATGTTGTAACATACCTCATCTAGTTCATAACTCTTGATAACCTCCAATGCCCATGCTGGTCTTGTAGTGGAGATGGCTTGACATGAAGAAGTTGGTATTCTGGAAAGAGCATCAACAACTTTATTTTCCCTTTATTTTTTATATTTGATGTCATAATGAAATCCTAGCAGCTTCATCAACCATTTTTGTTGTAGAGCAGTAGTCATTCTTTGCTCCAAGAAGTACTTTATGCACTGTTGATCAGTATGGATTCTGAAGTGGTTGCACATCAAATAGTTTCTCCATTTAGTGACTGTCATTACAATGGCCAGCAGTTCCTTTTCATAAGTGGACAAGCTTAAAGATATGGGACTGAGTGGTTTACTAAAATAGGCTATGGGTTTGCCTTCTTGCATGAGCACTGACCCTACACCTCTTGCACAAGTATTAGTTTCCAAGATAAAAGGCTTTGAGAAGTCAGGCAAATCCAAGACAGAAGTGATGCTCATTGCTTGTTTCAATTCAGCAAATGCTTTGTCAGCTGAGCTAGACCAAACAAAAGCATTCTTCTTAAGTAAGCCAGTTAATGGTTTACAAATAGCTCCATATCCTTTCAAAAACTTCCTGTAATATCCAGTTAAGCCTAGAAATCCCCTTAACTTTTTTAATGACTTTGGAGTTAGCCAGGATATCATGCTAACAATCTTAGATGGATCTGCTGACACTCCCTATGATGATACTGATGATGATTCAATCATGATTCAGAGACTTATTTATATTGCTGGAATTGTAGACACCATGATTCCATGAAGAGTGACAGTTTATGGAATCAAGGAGTGGGGAAGTGGATATCGTGTTTGAAACCAGTTGCTCAACGTGTGAAGACTTGGTCGATTTTCCACCCACTACCTCGTGAATTCCTTCAACTGATTGCACGACTTGCTCACATTCCATCGTGTGTTTGAACACACGTGCCGTAGACCGCCAGAGCAAAACCCTAAGTGATATCCCCCCAAGTGACACGATTGACGTCTCGTGGTTTGTTAGTCAATTTATGACTTCGTGGTTTGATGGGACGATAAGTCCATGTAGTCGTTGAGTTGAACATGATGTTCTGAAACTCATGAATTGAACATGTCATGAGACAGAGGTATAGTTCTTACGATGAAGTGAGCAAGTATTGCTCATTCGATGGATCGTTGAATATTGATTGTTGAACCAATATTGAGCAAATATTCCTCATCTGAGCAAGTGCTGCTCATGTGATGAATTGTTGAACATTTGATCGTCTGAGCATGTATTGCTCGTCTGATGGATTATTGGCAGCGTACCAAAAATATTAATTAGAATACTGGTCATTGAACCGGGAATAATTAGTAAAATTAATGACCATTAGGTCGTTGAACCGGGAATACTGGTCGTTGAACCGGGGTTTTGTGCACCCCTTCAGTCCCCAGGTTGAGCTCTCCTGATTCGACCTTTTCTTTGAATATGCGCTTCAAAATTTTGCAATCACTCGTGGGATGGCTGACGTATCTATGGAAGCGACAATGCCGAGGATTTTCCATGGCCTCTTCAATTGGTTCCTTCTTGACATAAGGCAATTTGATTGCGCCGTCTTGAATCCAGGCATCTAGTAGTTCATTAACTTCTTCCATTGAACAGGGAAAATCAGGTGCTTCGGGATCTTCCGTATGCTGAGGAGGGATTTTCGAATTCTCCTTCTTGTGTGCCTTTGAAGGGGTGGAGGAAGTCTGCTTGTGTTGTGGTTCTGCTTTTCGCTTACTCCCTTCCGCAACAGCATTTGTTGAAGGTTGCAGGTTATACTGCTTGTTGATCAGACGCCTGCTTCCTCGAGTGTCTTTTAAATCTTCAGTCTTTGTAGACTTTGTTCTTTCCAAAAGAGCGGGTGCAGTGGTTTCCGACCTCTTCGCAGCTTCGTGAAGTTCTGAGAAAATATGGAATCGAAGTTTTTCTAGCAAGTCCCTGTAGACCGGGAGCATGCCATTGATGCACAAGTCCACCAGTTGTTTCTCCGTGATGTTTGGGTCATGAAAATCCAGGGCTTGGACTCTGAACCTTTTCACATAATCATTGAGATTTTCACTGACCCTCTGAAAAATTCTTCCAAGGTCGGAGAGGGTGACTTGTTCTGACACGAAGAAGTATTTCCTGTAAAATGCGTTAACCATTTCTCCTCAATTATTGATGGTCCCTGGTGTGATGCTGTTATACCAGGTGTATGCCCTGTCTTTCAGAGATTTTGAGAATTCCTTGAGACGGACGACATGATTATGTTCATGTTCTCCCAAGGCTTCGAGAAAACGAGAGACATGTTCCCGAGCATTGCCAGTTCCATCATACAAGGTGAAAGTTGGAGAAACGTAACCTTTGGGGAGTGGAATCCTATGCATAACGGCAGGATAAGGAGGTTGATGACGATGGTCATGCGCTGTCTTTCCTTTTCCATGGTTCTCCAAAAGGTGCTCCAGATCCTCGCGACTGATGAAATTTGATGATCCCTTCGCTGATGAGTTGTCTGCAGCAGTTTTGTGGACTTCGTCGTCTTCTACTGTATGGATTGGGATTACTTCAGGACCGTCGTCTGAGGATTTCTCCTTCTCCTTTCCCTTCTCTTGAGTCTTCTCTGACATCTTTTCAGTAAGAGTTTTGAGATAATTATACAGCTCCTTCTGTGTAGCAGCCATGTCAGTCTGGTTCTTTGCAAGAGTCTCCTGCGCTTTGATAAGATCAGCAATAGTAGGCGGTGGATCTCCTCTAAATTCTTCAGAGTGTCGTCCGGATAGTGGATAACCTTCAGCATGAGGAGGAGTAGCGTCACCACCATCATTGTTGGAGGTCGGAGTTGTCTCCGGGATATTCATTGTTGTTGTTGCTGCTACTTCTAGCACGGTTTGTGTTAGGATTCGTAACTGATCCTGACCTGAGATCAACCATCTTGTGAAATTGTGAGATTGCAACCGAGAGAATGATCTCCCACTGTGGTCGCCAATCTGTAGATGGGGAAAAACGATTTGCTGGTTTTTAAGGAATTGAGGAGACGACCGTACGGAGGAGACTCCTCGAACCGAGCGAAATGTTAAACCTCACACAGATGCACCGCTGCAAAGGGGGTGCTTTAGATTCGAGAGATCAATCTGTAGTACTCCGGCCTAAATCAAGACAATGACCGTTCCAGAGTAAATTCGGTCACAAGAGAGGATGGGTTGATCTGTAGGAGGGAAGCTGAGAAATGTGTGGAATCAATGGTAATCAAAGATTGTGGGTGTGTGAATTCTGAATACGATAAGCTCTGAGTGATTGAAATTGCTCAATTGAGTAGTTGCTCAATTGATGAGTTGATGATCTCGTGTTGTCGTTTGACGTGAGATTGATGATACTGATGATGATTCAATCATGATTCAGAGACTTATTTATATTGCTGGAATTGTAGACACCATGATTCCATGAAGTGTGACAGTTGATGGAATCAAGGAGTGGGGAAGTGGAGATCGTGTTTGAAACCAGTTGCTCAACGTGTGGAGACTTGGTCGATTTTCCACCCACTACCTCGTGAATTCCTTCAACTGATTGCACGACTTGCTCACATTCCATCGTGTGTTTGAACACACGTGTCGTAGACCGCCAGACCAAAACCCTAAGTGATATCCCCCAAGTGACACGATTGACGTCTCGTGGTTTGTTAGTCAATTGATGACTTCGTGGTTTGATGGGACGATGAGTCCATGTAGTCGTTGAGTTGAACATGATGTTCTGAAACTCATGAATTGAACATGTCATGAGACAGAGGTATAGTTCTTACGATGAAGTGAGCAAGTATTGCTCATTCGATGGATCGTTGAATATTGATTGTTGAACCAATATTGAGCAAATATTTCATCTGAGCAAGTGTGCTCATGTGATGAATTGTTGAATATTTGATCGTCTGAGCATGTGTTGCTCGTCTGATGGATTATTGGCAGCGTACCAAAAATATTAATTAGAATATGGTCGTTGAACCGAGCATAATTAATAAAATTAATGACCATGAGGTCGTCATAAAATTATTAAGGTTAGAATCTGGAATGATGATCCTTGGATTCAGAAACCCTAATTTGATCAATTGATGATCAATTCATGGTTCGTCAGAATTTCAACCATGGGACGAAGGAGGGAGCGACTACATGGGACCGTGGATCAACCATGTAGTTCCATATGCTCACGTGAGCAAATACGAACTCCTGAAGAGTTGACGATTTTTGGTGAAGAATGATTAAATGCTGGTTTAATCATTTATTCGAAAATGCTCGTCTGAGCCTTAGGTGAGAAAACCTAATTAATTATGACGAGGCGAGGGACCGACCATGGAGTCATGAAACCGGCCCTGGGTTGTCCCTGACCCCTGACGATCACTTCATGAAAATCCAAAGTGTTTGGGAGAGTTTTGGACCTAATACGAGCAATTGTGCAAATTAGGTCAAAACTGTGAAAATTGATGGGACCGGCTTCCGTGAGCCAAAGAGCCAATCTTGGTCGGTCAAGATAGCGTGCTCGTGTCCCCAAGGCGTCCCGTCTCAGTCCTGAGAATTTTGATATTTTCTGGCGTGCAATTGAGCATCCATTCGAGAAAATATGCCAAAATTAGGGTTTCGACGAAACTGAGGAAAACACCATGAGATGATGAAAAATAATTATAAAATAAGGAATGAGGAGGCGTGGGACCGCCGTGGTCAAGGCATGGTCGGCCGGTCGTGACCACGGTCCCGTGGTGCCTTTTCCTTAATTTTATAATATTTTGATGATTTTATGAAAAATTCATGAATTTTGAGAAATTTGATGAATTTTGGGAGTTTCCATGAATTGAAGGAGTTTTCATGAGTTCAAGGAAGCAAAAATATTAAAATAATAAAAAAGGGCGTGTGGGACCGTGGAAGGCATGACTCCCGGCTAGGGCCCGGTCCCACAGTTTCCCTAATTTTATAATGATTTTATGAAAAATTCATGAATTTTGAGAAATTTGATGAATTTAGGGAGTTTCCATGAACAGGAGGAGTTTTCATGAGTTCAGGGAAGCAAAAAATATTAAAATAATAAAAACAAGGGCGTGTGGGACCGTGGAGGCATGGCCGGCCGGGTTGGGCCCGGTCCCACGAGTTTTCATAATTTTTTAATATTTTTTAGGTATTTTTTGATGATTTGAGGGAATTTTTCCTAATTTGAGAGAAATACCATGAAATCAAGGACTTTGATGAATTCAAGGAAAACTAATAATAAAATAATAAAACAAAGGGGCGTGTGGAACCGGCTAGGGCATGGTCGGCCGGCCAAGGCCCGGTCCCACAAGTTTTCATAATTTATTTTATTTTATTATTATTTGATGATTTGTGCAAAAATACCATGAAATCAAGGAGTTTTTTCATGAAATTAGAGAAATAATAATAATAATAATAAAATAATAAAGAACCGTGGGTGTGGGCCGGTTGGGACAAAGGCATGGTCGGTTGGCCAATGGTCACGCCCCACACTCCTTTCCTTAATTTTATATTATTTTTTATGGATTTATGAAAGTATCATGAAACCGAGGAGTTTCCTCGAGACGAAGGAGATTTGATAAAATGAGAAGATTTTCATCAAATCATGGAAAATAATAAAAATGCATTAAAAATATAAAAACTGGCGTGGACTGACCACACACGGTCGGTCGTGTGCCTGTGCTCCCAGTACCCTGTCAATATTTTTAATTATTTATTATTTTCTTCTCTATTTTGCATAGGTTCATCGGTTCGTTGTATTTTTGAAATACTCGTTCGTGCGGTGACTGTTAGTGTATCATCGTTGAATACACCTTCACCATTTGAATCGGGGCTTGTTTAGAGGTAGCTCAGACGCCCGGTTGTTGATTATTTATTACTAATTGTGGAATTCAGTGGAGAATAATTCACAAAACTGAATAATAAGATGTTTATTATTAATTCATAGGATCAGCTGAGGATTCGACTACGAATTCAGAATAATAAAGTGAGCATTACCATTCCATGGGATCGTAGATTCGACCATTGAATCGGAGTAATTAAGGTTTATCTATTACCATTTATGAGACCAGTTGTGGATTCAATCATGAAATCGGAGTAATGAGATAATATAGTTATTGTTATTCATGGATTCGATCATAGAATCAGAACAATTGTTATTGTCATTCCATGGGACCAGTCGTGGATTCGACCATGGAATAAGAGCGATTTCAATTAGGAATAATTAACTTTGTGGATATATACTAGCAGAGCAAGCTGTGTAGGAGCATTAATTATCCTGACACGAGCTTGCCGGTAAGTCATATCCTTTATATAGTCAGGGTAAACTTGTTGTTTGTTCCTGAAGACGTCATCGCTCTATACTAGCAGAGCAAGCTGTCTATGAGCCGTCCATCTCGTGATGCTATATAGAAATAATCACTGAAAGTATTCAGTATTCATGAGATATGCCGTTGTCCAGTCGTGAGACTACATATCTACATGTACTCTGAGAGAAAGTACTCTCCATTGAGAATTCAATGAGAGACCCGTGTCTCGATACTCACGTCTGATTGCTGAATCAGAGCTTCGTATAATTATGAGTTTACGAATTTATCCTTTGTCGAAAATCCACCATCTACATATATATTTCTCCCCCCTTTTCTCACAAAATGACAAAGGTATGAGCAAATAAAGGACAAACCGAAAGGATCTTACAAATCTCACAAGACTTGCAACCTATAGAGTTAAGCACGAGGGTTCCACACACCATTTTTGATAACCAATATCAAAACCGAAACTACAAAGTAATTTTGTTTTGATATGTTACCAAGGAAACAATTGCCCGAAGCAATTTTCCCTAATAGTTTAGCAAACCAAAAATCGACTAAGCACCTTAGTTCCTTTGCTAAACCGATTATACAAATACAATCGCTTATTCGATAAGACCAAAATAAAGATAACTCTATTTTTCTCATCAGGTTCTAATTATCCATATAACTTAGACCTTTCACTTTTAAACAAGACAAGTACTAGGTTAGTTAACTAGAATTTCTTGTTAAGGCATTCGATTAGACTTGAATAACCGAAACCTCCACTTTGATAAGTCTAACTAAGATCAGAATTAAGTTAATTTCTCTTATCCGGAATCGAATTGGACTAAACAATTCATCCCGAAAACATTTTCTTTTGTTAATCCATAAACAATTCATACAAACCAAATAAATCAACTTGCATAATTATTTACCTCAACCGGAAGCAATTGAAACGACATAGACATTAAAGCACCGCAATTGCACCGAAATTTTGTAAGCCTAAACGATTGATACCAAACAATAAACCAAGATAACAATAGTTTTTCTTAACCATGAAACAATTGAATCACACACACATACATACACAAATAATGGAATAAACATCAATTGTACCGAAATTTTGTTTAAGAAAAAGCAATAAATATACGAAATAAAATCAGGCTTTTCGTAAACAAGAAAACGATTAACTAACAAAGTCGTTACCTCAAATTTCGCATCCTCTTCTCCAATACGTTTGCATCTTCTTTCCTGGGAGAATTGATACTGAAATATCATTATGTTGTCATCCTTATGCAAGACAAAAAGAATAACAACAACCAACCTCTGCCAGAGAAAGGTTGAAAACCTGTTTTAACTATTGCAAGCAAAAGTTGAAAACCCCGAAACACATATGATTTTATGCTAAACCAAACGATTCAATATGTTAGAGCATTGCTCGGTCAAACTCGCATGCGTTGCTATCTTAAGCATATTTGTCAATGTTAGTGATCAAAACTATAAGTCTTGATTTCTAGTCTCTTATAGATAAGTCTCGGACTAGGATAGTAAGTGTAGTTGAGCTCAAGGACTTCATGGTGATTCATCATACAAGTAGAAGGACTACTCAAGGAACCGGTGGAACTTCTCGATAAAAAGGTATATGGAGACTTGAACTTATCTATCACTCAAAAGTCTATCTATTCTATCTCCTACTCTTTGAGACAAAAGTCGTATGCTATATATATAGACTATATTATACACATTTGGTATTTCGAGCCGAGTATACCTCGCCTATCATATCTCGAAATATGTGTTGGTAAGCTTTTCGCTTCGACCAATTTTATCTTTACCTAGTGACGAAAGTCATGATATGTATCAATCACTTTGAAAATTGCTTTGACGAAAAATAGTGTAACAACTATATAACGTCCTCTAAGAATGTTTCAATGATTGGAATGAGAGTTTAGATTGCATAACCAATGTATTCCTTGAACCGAAGTTTTCGAACTTTGTTGATCAAGAGAACCGGAAGTATGGCAAGTGCCAAGTCCGCGAACTCAGTCCGCGAACTGCCGAAGTTCTCAAACCCGAGAATTTCTGCTGGAGTTGACAAACTACTTGCGTGAGCTAAGTCCGCGAACCCAGTCCGCGAACCGGCGAAGTTCTCAAACCCGGGAATTTCTGCTGGAGTTTGTAAACTCTATCCGGTGTCTTAAGTCCGCGAACCTAGTCTGCGAACTTGAGAAGGTTATATATCTAAAGATGATTTCTGAACGTAATCTTAAAAGACTAAGGAATGCTTTTGCAAACCGTGGCTATTAAATTTCATGAACCTATTCTTGTGAATCAAATCATATTTGCTTCAATTGTGTCTTGTGTAGTTGAATAAGATTTCCTTGCAATTGAACAACTCTCGTAACTAGTTCATTTGAGTCATTTGAACTAGTTATGGTGAAGAAGAACATGGTTGGTATGAAATGCTCTTATGGTTAACCTTTTTGGTTAGACTATTTTTGAACCAACAATTTACACGTTGGGTGCGGTTAACAAACCTAGAAGCGTACAATCATTTGTGTTTGACAAGCTAAGTTTTCGATCTAACGGTTGAGAAATATTAGCTTGAATCTAAATCAGGTTTTCATCTAACGGTGGATATTGATTGCTTTGTAACTAAGGAAAAACCCTGATTTGAAAGGCTATATAAGGGGACATCTAGCAACTCTGTAAAATAATCCCCACACCTTAGTGTGATACTAGTTTGCGTGCTAGAGTCGGTTCTCCTTTAACCTTTGGTTTTCTTCTTCTAAAACCAGGTTAACGACATAAAGACTTCATTGGGATTGTGAAGCCAGACCGATACTACTTTTATCGTAGTTGTGTAATCTGACCTTGCATCTTCTATCGTAATAGCGTGAGAGTTCTCCGATAGGCAAGATATAAAAGTAATCACAAATATCTTCGTCTCATTGTTTGTGATTCCGCAACATCTTGTTTCGTTACCATACGATTAAGATTGTTGTGATTGATTAATCTAGGCTGTTCTTCGGGAATATAAGACCGTATTATCAATTGGTTCCTGTTCACCTTGATTATTATCAAAAGACGGAACAAAAACTTTAGGGTTTTTCTGTGGGAGACAGATTGATCCTTTGATAGACTTGTCTATGTCAGACAGATTTGTTTATTGTTAAAGCCTGCGATTTCGGGTCGTAGGAACTCTTAGTTGTGGGTGAGATCATCTAAGGGAATCAAGTGCGCAGTATCCTGCAGGGATCAGAGGCATAGGGAGTGCAACTGTACCTTGGATCAGTGGGAGACTGATTGGGGTTCAACTATAGTCCAGTCCGAAGTTAGCTTGGAGTAGGCTAGTGTCTGTAGCGGCTTAATACAGTGTGTATTCAATATGGAGTCTGGACTAGGTCCCGAGGTTTTTCTGCATTTGCGGTTTCCTCGTTAACAAAATTTCTGGTGTCTGTGTTATTTTAGTTTCCGCATTATATTGTTTATCTTTATAATTGAAATAATACAGGTTGTGTGTTAGATCAATCAATTGGAGAATCCGACCTAATGGTTGTTGATTGATATTGATTGACACTTGGATATTGGTGTTTGGTACCATCCAAGTTATTACTTGTATTTGGTTAGTACTTGCAGTTTCTGTTTGAGGAAATCAAATCAAGAGAGAGATTTAACTCGTTGATGTACTTTTAATTGATTGAGTCTTATTGATTCTCTTAAAAGTATATTCGAGTTTGTCCATACAGATTTCTAAGTGAAATATTGGGTGGTGTTGTTAGACCCCCGCTTTTTCACAATATATTGTAACTTTTTCACATATTGTTTCAATCAGAACCCCTCATGATCCTTTGATAAAGCCTACCAACATGGGATAGAACTTAATCCTGCTAAATCGAAAAGTCACCCAAACCATAAGGGTTCACATCATATGAGATCAAATATTAAGGTCATGAAAACCGAAATCAAACATCCCATAACCATACATAGCAATACTATAAAGCATTCAAGCACATGCTATGTAATCATAAACTATCACAAGAAAATTTATAAACCAAATAATTTTATTCATAAAAAGATAGTTTTATTCATAAAATAGACTTTATTGAAATAATCAAAGACTAATGTCTAACTTTCTGGATTAAGTATTACAACAAATAACTTAATCTTTTTAGAAGTATTCTTACTATTGTCTACTACCTTCCCACTAAAAATTCTGTTTATGATGAAATCTCATCGAGTAGACACTGAAACTTCCACAAAACATCCTCATAATGATTAAGAGAGATGGTAAGATGCATAGCATTATTTGAGGAGTTCTCATGGCTTGTTTTTATCAACTCCTTATAGTAGAGTACTCGTTTCCATTCAACATCGATTCTTTTGTCAAGCAAAACTCTTCTTCCGATTAGGTCTAGTACACCATCTAGTAAACTGGATGCATGCACCTTTGAAGAGGATATGAGTCGAATTAAATGATAGCATGTGTTTTCACACAAGGTTAGCCTGTCTGATTCTAGGGAGTCATGGTATTTCTCAACCTTGTGAATATGGTATTCACTGACAATTTCTTCACATATTACTCCATTTACCTCATAGAGAATTTTATAGCACTTTCCCTCAAACATTCGAGCAAGTTTCTTGGAGAGAATCATCATTGTAAGTTTTCTCCTTTGATCTTCATTCGGTATCATCCCTGAAAGAATGCTTAAGAGAGCCTCCAGATAAATATTTTGAGAAATCAAAAAGTTTACCTTGACAGAAAATATTATAAAGACTTGCACAATAATCCAAGTTTTTATTTCCGATGTTGAGGAGACATCTATTTTTAAGAAAACATATTTTCGGTAACAGCTTCTTTCAAAAGGCATGATACCAAACCGTTCATGGATTTTTAGGAACCGAAATGGTCCACAAAGCCGAAGATCAACCCATGAGTTATGGGTTATGCCATAGTTTGACATATCAGGATTACCAAATCCTTTTAGCCTGTCACTGGTTTCGAAGAAACCTTTATGAGGTGAATGCATATGGCTAGTTTTCATTGAAAAGATGAAGTGATACTTCTGGTTCTTTAACTCATAAGTTTGAAGAATTATTTTAACTCGAATTTTATTGTAATAGGATTTATTACAATATTGTTTTTCAACATAGTAAGAGTTCTTACTTTATAAAAATTGTTTCGAGTTATTTGATTCTCTGTTTGAAAATTCCTTTCCATATGGTTGCTACTAAAATCTAATCCATCAGGATTATTTGTGAATATTGTTGATAAAGGACCAAAGACAAGATTCACAAATCTTAAGATTTTGATATGACAATTTCTCTTAGTGGGATGTTCACGATGAGAAACATAAGCAACAGAGGAGGTATTCAGTAACCCATTTAGGTTACCATTTGAGAAACCTTCTTGAACTATATTGATTTCCATGAATGAGGGATTCATCATAATGTGAAATCAGTGTGTCATCTTTTAGATCAAAGAGAGACTTTCTCGAGAAGTTGTAAGTTCTTAACCAACTTCTAGAAGATTCCTTTAATGAGAGTATTGCACTCTTAATTTGTGTCCTCCACCATGGGACCTTGAGGATATCAAATCTTGCTACTACGTTAACTGAATCAGACATAGATCCGATTCTTATAGGTTGGATCACACCAAACACGGATTGTTAGATCTTTTCGTGTTTGCCTGCTCTGATACCAATTGAAAAGACGAGGGTAGCCAAATATACCTCAATCTAAAACTTTTACACCTATAAGTCCTTTCTCCGAAAGTGATTGTTTATAGACCGAGTCGAGACGATACAACTAATCGGTTCACACTTCGTGTGATCGTCTATGGATACGAGATCGAGACAATACGACAAAAATATAACTTGTGTGATTGACTATGGATACAAGATCGAGACAATACAACAATGAAGTATGTTTACTTGATAAAAGGTTCGGACTTAACCAAATACAATAAGATTATTATCAAGTAAATAGGAATTAACGTTTGTGTATTTTACTTCTAATTACAATAAAAAAAAATTATAATTGCGGAAATAGAAAAGTAAAAGACACAACAATATTTTGTTAACAAGGAAACCGCAAATGCAGAAAAACCCTGGGGCCTTGTCCAGAATTGAATACTCTCAGGATTAAGCCGTTATACAAAATCAAACCAACTTCGTATAGTTGAGACCAAGCAACTAAACCTATAGTTCACCTAGTTCCGCCTGTATTCCCACGCCTCCAACTTGTAATAAGTCACGTACTTGGAACAATTCCTTTGGTTCGTATTCCAAACAGTAAAGGAACAACAAATTTGTTTGGTAACAACTCTTTTCAACCAAGTGATGTGAGTTCGACAAAAGGCTCTTCCGTTTTTCCCAATACCTTTGTCAGGTCCTTAGATCTATCTAATAACAACTACAAAAGTAATTGTCAAGATTTTGCAATCAATACTTTGAATCACAAAGAATTGTACTGATGCCGATATGCTCAACTAATCAATCCAATCTACCACAAGGATAAACCAATTATAGTTGGATCCTCTTTAACCGAAACAAGTATTATGCACACTAAAGATTATGAACCCAAATCAGAAATCTTCTTCGTCTTCAAATCTTCTTTGATATTCAACAAATACCTGCACACAATCAACTTGAATCTCTTGTGATCAATCACACACAGAACGGAGTCTGTTAACAATGGATTATCACAAGACGTCTTTAGATCTACAAACAGTCTAAAGATCCCTGTCGAAACTTCGATCTAGTTTGAGTGAATCTTATATCAGGAGAGAAGATTCTAAAGCATAAACAAACTAGGTGCAATCAAAGTTTTACAATTGTTAGTCAATCAAATCAATCGAAAACTAATAATAAACCGCAATTATCTAGTTTCCCACCAACGGTACTAATAGAGCTTCCCAATCCCAAAGAAGTCTTTAAACTGAGCGGCCGTAAGAGATTTCGCCTAATTAGGTTAATTTCCTCTCCAAATAGGCGCCTCCACCAGTAACAACACAACTACAGTCAAACCTCGATAAACGAATGTTCGTTAAATGAATAACCTCGCCAAATGAATAATTTTCTCCGGTCCCGACTTGGGCCAAGGTGATAAATGAATAACCTCGTGTAATGCATTAATGAATTTAAAAAATTGGATCCTTAAAGGCCCTATAGAAATATAAACAATCACTGAATTATATATAAAAATAAACCAAAATACATGATCAGAAAATTTTACATAAGAATATATGTAGGAAAAAACTCAAAAAAGATAAAGTAGTGTGGATTTCTTAATTGAACTATGAGTAGTATGTATATATAGTTTGCAATGGTACATGTATTTTCTTAAACTCTACTTATTCAATTCATATAATCGTATTAGTGGTCTCGATACACAGTTCCGTACTTATTCTACACGTACGATTGAACTTTGAATGTACCCTAATATAAAATCAAAAGAAAATGAATGTTAATTGAATTATTGATAAGAATTTTGACCAATATTTCGTAGGTATACTTATACATTTTCTCCTAAACAATTTAACTTCTTAATTAAGAAAATATTGTCTAAATGAATAAATATTCATTTATCGATAAATAAATAACCGCGCTAAACGAATATTTTTTCTTAGTCCCGAGGGGATTCATTTATCGAGGTTCGACTGTAGGTAGTTTTGCTGGCTCTGAGGATTAGTCTGCTCGAAATACAAACTTTGATATTTATAGACCAAGGAAGTTTGGACACCAAGGAATTTCCAAAATCGAAAATATTCTCAAGATATGCAATATATTTCCAAATTCGGTTTCCATAATTTCTGGAAATGCTTTGTCCAAACATTGACCGAAAATCTCTTAGAAAATCTCCAAGTAGTAAATGCACATTGCTAATTTTCATTTTCCAAAAATAAAATTAAAAACCTTAATTAAAAGATTATCAATTTATTTTTCGATCCGAGATTTTTCCTTTAGCTATTAAGGAATATCTTTGAACAATTAAAGATAGGCTTTACCGCACATGTTCAAAGTATGTCGACATCTTTACTTTGTAAGTCGTCTTTCATACTTACAATCTTGAAACCGATTTGCCACACTTCTAAACAAGTTTAGAATTGGTTCATCTGACTTTTAAGAACTATGTGATTGATTAAGAACACTCAATCACCAAACATGGGTTTCACGGTTTTACCAAAACAAGTTTCGGTTCTACCTCCATGTGGGTACTGGAATTAGTCACACTAGCTTTCCGAAATTAGGCTGACTAGGTACTAGGATCGGTTCCCACATATATATGGTATCTAACTTGTATTTGTTGCACATGTCCATATGATCAGTTCCCAATATCTAAAAACGTGTTGCACATGTTCATAGGATAGTTTCCCAATAACTAGAAACTTGTTGCACCTCTTACAAGGATCGATTCCCCTTTGTGATCGGTTGCACCTCTTACTAGGATAGGTTCCCCTTTGACTAGAGTTGGTCATACCAATTACAACAAATCGATCATACCATCTCAGGTGATTACTTAAGATCGGTTTCACTAATAAAAGTCATACCAATACAAAAGTCAGGTCTTGTGAATAGTTTTACTAAGAACATAAACAAGTCATCAGCGGTTATACTAATCACACATATTGGTAGTTCAAAAGATATGCAATGAATAACAATACTAATAAGCCTAGCGTTTTCCCTTTCGATTCATGAAACAAGTTCATGAATTTACTCCCTTTAAACGAATGTAAAACATTGTTTCCTGGGATGAAATCTTCACCTCATACCCATACATAATCACAATAGCATTCAAACGATTATGTCAATGTCTTATATACGAAGTTCAAAAGGTAAGCGTTATACTTCTTATTGTATTCTTTAATACTACGTCTAACTAGAGTATAATCATTCATGCTTCACAGTTATGTTTTCAATATGCACGACTTGAAAGATACGTTAGGGAATGAAACAGTTCAAGTCAAATATTACTAACATCAAGTGGAAGGATGATGTTGTCGTTGTAACTCCTTGCTTCTTCACTTCTTCAAGTCTTCACGTAATACTTGTAATGTCTCATATCCTAATACTTTCAAGCTAACCTATACGAAGTTGACTCTAGTACATAATCAAGCGACTCTTTAAATGAGTTTTGGCTCACTAAAATATGAAAACCACTTGACATACCAACGCTTGGTGGGTTCAACCGAGCTATGCTCTAACAGTTTCCTTCCCACCATTCAACGTGTCGCAGGATTTCTCTCTTCATTCCTACCTGCACACATGTGAGAACCATAAAAGTGTGTTTTTTGAGTGCAATTTCATAAAACCATTTTGGTGAGGCAGAAGTCAAGGCGAAATGCTTATTGGTCGCTCTCGAACCTGAATTCTTTCATTATGGCATAGGTTGACCGGTCACACTTTATTCGATTAATCGCACTTTATATTTGAATTTTCTCTTGTAATTATGATTTCCTGACACTAGATTGAGAACCTTTATGTCCTCCTAGCTCTTTGGATGTTTGACATGCTGAAACGCTTTAAAGTTGGAATAGGTTTTGTGGGTATATCTCTAGTAAACCCTCACGAGACTATAACTCGTCCACTAGGACACCTAGGGGTTTAAAGGCTTGTTATACATGCTAAGTTTAACCGTATTGTCGACGAAATGGAGTTGTATGTATTTAGTTTAGTTTGCTCGAGGACTAGCAAAGTCTAAGTGTGGGGAAATTTGATAGGTGTAAAATACACCTTGATTTAATATCTATTGGTTATACTTTCTTTGCTATTTTTCTTGCAAATTATGTATTTTACATGTGTTTTTGAGTTATTAGGTATTCTGGAGTCGCACGGAGGAAAAGAAGAAGAAATCACCCAATTTGATCAAAAAGGGTAAAATTGTCATTACACAAGCAAGTACTAGTGGCAGTCGAGCGACTCGAGCTAAGGTTAAGGGGAACCCCTATTTGAAGGAGTACTAAAGACAGATCAGCTGAGGATGAGGGGCTGGAAACTTTGGCTAGCCCTTATCAGAAGTGACCACCTATTATAAGCACCCAGTCTGGGATGGCTGCTATCTATGGGGTGTACCCATCCTACCCTAACATACCTCAACCCTAAAAATACGAGAGACGTTTTCTCTTAATCATCACATCTGAAATTGGGAAGACGAATGGTTGTGCAAAATATTCTGCTGAAACTGAGAGACAAAAATGGAGAAATTGAGGGAACTGGAGCTGAAATACAGGGAAGATGAAGTTGAGATGATTCTGCTCTTAGATTTGAAATAGAAGATGCAATTCAGAAGCAGTTATGAAGAAATAGAGAAAAAAGGATCTATTGCTGTTAATTTCGTGATTCATGGCTGTAACTGATTGATGTTTGAAAGATGAGAAAGGAATTAAAGATGGGTTTGTTACTAATGAGAATTTCATGAAGAAATTAGGGTTTGTGACGAATTAGAACATGAAATTGAGATCGAGAAGAACAGATGGGTTCAATCAGAACAAAGAAGACTCTACTGGGGGTTTGAGACAGAATGGATGAGAAGAACAATGAGTTTCTGAAGGTGATGATTCGGTTGCTGTGATTCAGAAAAGAAAAATATGGTGGCTCTGAGTTCTGAAAGAAAATGGGTATTTTTTGATGGGTTTGTACATGATTTTGAGGTCAAGAAGCAAATGAAGCTGGCTTAATTCAAGGACTGTGAAAGAAGTACGTTGATGCTATGACAGATGAAGAAAATTGGAAAGAGATAAATAATGATTCTGTTGTTGCTTCTGGTAATAGAAGAGAACATTGAAAAGGGAAGATGAAGATGGTTGCAGTATGAAGTTGACGCTGCAGTGAAGAATGTTGAAATGAACTTAGATGTACTGTATGTTAGGATATTGTCACGGGGACGAAGAAAATGGCCTGAAATTATGGACGGAAGTGCTCTGAAACAGAGGAACTCTGTCCGACCCTTTCTCCCACTGAGTCGATTCAAGACTCGTTTAACCTAACTCAGTGATTCAGCCTATTAAGACAAACTGACTCATCTTTCAGACTCTATCCTATTGACCTCTGATTGTTAGAGACTGTTGGTTTGATAGTTAATATTAACATCACCGCGACGGAATACTCCATCGACGGAGAAGAAGATTCCAGTGACTGGCAGGCAACTTTCTGGACGGATTCTGGGGACGGAAAACGGGATTCCGGCACCCCATAATAACAGATTTTTTGTGTGAGTTTCTCTCACGGGAGTGAAGACTTGGATTTGGAAATGGATGTGGAGTTTGACTTGAAATTTAATTTGGAAGAGAAAAGAAGGAATTTTACAAAGAGAAGGACTTGGAGATTGAATGGGAAAAGGATCATAATCCTAAGGAGATTTCAAGCAAATTGAAGACTATAAATAGAGAAGTTCTGTACTTACACCTCCACACCCCTACACACACAACAGTTTTGTTTTTGTTTCCTTTTCATATCTTTTCTTCTTTTAATGATTTGTGTGAACTTCAAAATTCTTCTTTTAATTATTGGTGTTGATTTCAAAAACATGAGTAGCTAATTTTCTTATTGATTGAAGATGAATTCCTAGTTCTTAACATGATTTGAGTTTTTGTTTTAAATCTATTTCTAAGTTTTTCACATGATTTTCGTTTGTTTTTACGAATATTATTGTTTATGCTTGGTTAATAGATCATTTAGGTGGCCAAATAAATTGATTTGTTAATTGATCTAAAGCTAGTAAAAGTTTGGAGATAAGTAATCGTTTCTTGACTCTTTACATAAGTAGAAATCACGAGACCTTGCGGAGGGATTCCGTGGAGCAATTGTGTGGGAAAACACCGTTAGCAAGTAGACCTTGATCTAAGAGTCTAACTACTAATATCAACCTAATAAATTCATAAATATTAATGTGTTTAACTAAATTACATCTTAAGTTATCTACTACTAGGTGGTTTGGTAAAGAGAATCTGGTAGTCAAGAACTTCTGTATTCGGTGATACTATGAATTTAGGGGTTAACACTGATCTAGCTGTTATACCTACGGTTGGTGATAATCTGTGACTAATAATAAGTTGATGAAAAACATAACTTGAATCATTGTTTTTCAAAGAAGAACGATTCCTTGATCTTATCTCTCTTATTGATTTCAACTTACACTTTTGATTACTTTATTTACTTTCTTTTTGCAAACTCAAAATAAGAAAAACCCCTTGTGACAATCTTACAACTAAAACCTCTTGCTCTCGTGGGAACGAACTTGACTACACTATATTACTTAATAATTAGGTGGAAAAATAATAATTAATTTTTTGTGGTTACGACACGCATCAATGTACTAAGTCGTTTCACTACTCATAGTGCTCGTGAGTCACTCTTTGTTATTGTCCATGCTGAAGTGATTGCTTTTGACTCCCTTAAGGAGTTGTATCCTACCGATCTCGACTTTTCCTTGCTATGGCATAAATGTTCCTCCACACAAAAAGGTGCGGGCAATTTTGTTTTACATAATGGGTTTCTTTTAAAGGTAGTCGTTTATGCATTCACGATGGTTCCATTCATAAACACCTTATTAAGGAGGTACATAGTAGTGGTCTTTCTGGTCATTTCGGGAGAGATAAGACTATTTCTCTTGTGGAACCTCCTTACTTTTGGAATTCTCTCAAAAAGGATGTCCTTGATTTTGTGTTATGTTGTGTGGTTTGTCAACAAAGTAAGGGCCATGCACAAAATATAGGGTTATACATTCCTCTTCCAGTTCCGGATACCCGTTGGAAATATATATCAATGGACTTAGTACTAGGTTTACCAACAACCCAAAGGGATCATGATTCCGTTTTTGTGGTGGTTGATCACTTTTCAAAAATGACACACTTTATTCCTTGTAAGAAGACTATGGATGTCGTGACTACAACAAATCTTTTCTTCCGTGAGAAAGTCTGTTTACAAGGAATTCCCGAGTTCATTACTTCTGATAGAGACACTAAGCTCTTAAGTTGGTTTTGGAAGACACTTTGGACTCGTCTCCAAACCAAACTATAGTTTAGTAGCATAGCTCACCCTCAAACTAGTAGACAGAAGTAGTAAATCGATTATTAGGGAATCTCGTTTGTTGCTTATATGGAGACAAGCCAAGAGAGTGGGATTTATATCTTGCTCAAGCTAAGTTTACCTACAATTCAGTTCCTAATCGATCTAATGGTTATGTGCCTTTTCAAATTGTTTATTCTAAGGTTCCTAACCACACATTGGATCTCATCTCTTTACCGTCCATTCCTAGTTCCAATGTTTTATCCGATCACATGATTGAGTCTCTACAAGTGATACATGATAAGGTAAAGAAAACTTGGAAGCTGCTAATGTCAAGTATAAGCTAGATGTTGACCGTCGACGTCGTTTTCGGTCCTATGAAGTTGGTGATCTGGTTATGGTGTACTTAAGAGGATCGTTTCCCTAAAGGTATGTACAACAAGAAGAAGTACAAGAAGATTGGCCCTATCTGCTTCTCAAGAAGATCAACGACAATGCTTATGTTGTTGACCTCCAAGCTAATATGAACATCTCGTCCACATTCAACGTAAGTATATTCTCCCTTATTTCCCCGGTGATGATGTTTCTCTTTCAACACCAACTCAGGGTCGAGTTCTCTTCAAGAAAGGGGGGGGGGGGGGGGGGGGAGGGCTTATGTAGGACATCTAGACCAAGTCTCCCACATTTGACATGAGAGTCAAACCTTTTTCTATTTCTAGTATTTTTTTCTTAATTTATGATTTCCCTATTCTAGAACTCATTGGTTTCCTAGTTTAGCTTGATTTCCTTTTTCTAGTTATTTCCTTTTCTAGTTATTGAAAAAGCGGGGGTACAACAACCTTACCGAATATTTCGATTAGCAATCTGTATGGACTAACTCTAATATACTTTTACGAGAATCAATTAGACAGTCAGGCTCAATCTTAATAAAAAGTATATCAAGGAGTTAATATCTCTATCTCTCGGTTTGATCTTTACTCAAGCAAATGGAAATCTACGAGTCTTTATCAAATACTAGAGAGATAAACTTGGATGGTACCAAAGACCAATATCCAAGTTTCAATCAATGTAAATCAACAACCAAAGGTTGGATATTCTAATTGATTGATTTTAACGCACAACCTGTGATATTTCAATTATATAACAAAATATAATGCGGAATAGAAATAACACAGACACCAGAAATTTTGTTAACGAGGAAACCGCAAATGCAGAAAAACCTCGGGACCTAGTCCAGATTGAACACCACACTGTATTAAGTCGCTACAGACACTAGCCTACTACAAACTAACTTCGGTCTGGACTGTAGTTGAACCCTAATCAATCTCACACTGATTCAAGGTACAGTTGCGCTCCTTACGCCTCTGATCCCAGCAGGATACTACGCACTTGATTCCCTTAGCTGATCTCACCCACAACTAAGAGTTGCTACGACCCAAAGTCGAAGACTTTAATAAAAAAAATTTGTATCACACATAAAAGTATATGATAATATGTCTCCCACAGATAAACCTATGAGTTTTTGTTTAGACTTTTGATAAATCAAGGTGAACAGGAACTAATTGATAACCCAGACTTATATTCCCGAAGAACAACCTAGTATTATCAATCACCTCACGATAATCTAAATCGTATGGTAGCGAAACTAGATATTGTGGAATCACAAACGATGAGATGAAGATGTTTGTGATTTATTTTTATCTTGCCCTATCGGAGATATAATCTCAAGCCAATTATTCAATTGAACTCGTACAATAGAAAATGGCAAGATCAGATCGCTCAACTACAAGAAAGTAGTTTCGTCTGGCTTCACAATCCCAATGAAGTCTTTCATTCGTTAACCTACAGGGTCTCGAGAAGAAACCTAAGGTTAAAGTAGTTTCAGTCTTTCAGTCATTAACCTACAGGCTTCACAATCTCCTTTATATAGTTTTCAAATCAGGGTTTGCAATCCAAGTTACCTTGGTAACAAAGCATTCAATATTCACCGTTAGATGAAAAACCTGATTTCTCCAAGCTAATATCTTTCAACCATTAGATCGAAACTTAGCTTGTCACACACAAATGAAATGTGTTTCATTTAGGTTTGAGTAACCGTACCTAAACGTGTACACTTAGTTGGTTCACAAATAGTTAACTAATGGTTAGCCATATGAGTACTTTCATATTAACCGTATTCATCTTTCTCATAACTAGTTCAAATGACTCATAAAAACTAGTTCAAGAGTTGTTCAATTGCTTAGGTATTTATTCATAGACACAATTGAAACAAAATCGGTTTGATTCACTTGAATCAATTCATGAACAATATAGCCACGGTTTGCAAAGATTGCATTCCTTATAATTTATTGTTTTAAGCTCATGAACTACCGATTTGAGAAATAACCAGCTTGGGTACGCGTACCTTAGCTACCGGGTTTGAGTTTACAAACTCAACAGAAATTTTCGGTTCGAAAACTTCAGTGGGTACGCGTATGGGTATGCGTACCTAAGGTGATTGGTTTATTAGTTTGCAAACTTACAAACTCAGTAGAAATTTTCGGTTCGAAAACTTCCCAGGTACGCGTACGGGTACGCGTACTCAACCTGTCTCCTTCACCAATACCGCATGCACACGTATGCACGCACTTTGTTTCTGGCACATGGATTTATACACTAATGTGCGAACACACTATATATGCTTATATCCATAGTTGGTAATCTCAACTCTACATTTCAATTATTGAAACATTCTTCTATAATGTTATAACAATCATTATTCACGACTATCGTCATCAAAGCTATTTTCAAGATTGAAACGTCATCATGACTTTTGTCACGGGTAAAGATGAAATAGTTAAAGCAAAAGCTCACCAACACATATTTCGAGAAAAAGATACGCGAGTAAACTCGGCTCGAAATAGCAAATGTGTATGTATGAAAACTATCATACTTATACGATTTTGTCTCAAGAGTAGGAGATAGAATAGACTTTTGAGTGATAGATAAGTTCAAGTCTCCACATATTCCTCGAGTAGTTCTTCGTCTTCGTAAGATGATCGCCATGGAGTCTGGATCTCAAATGCACTTAACTATCCTAGACCGAGACTTAGTCATAAGTAAACTAGAAATCAAGACATATTGTTTTGATCACTAATATTGACAAACATGCTTGAGATAGCAACGCATGCGAGTTCGACCGAGCAGTGCTCTAACAGTTATAATACTTTTAGGAAATAGTGAAGCCTATATAAGAAGACCTCGTATTGTAGAATTTCTACACATTCAACATTATTATCTTATTTGATTTATCAAAGATATTTTATTTAGTTATCATTTTTCTCTAATTTTCTTATTGCTTTTGTGAATCTATTGATTCCACACTAATTTTCATTATATTTTGGATCTTTGATCCAAGTTATACACTCCCGTTACGTTAATATCATCCGTACGAGATGCAAATTTCAGCAAAGCAATGGAATTGAAGCGCAACAGTATTGAATAATAGTTCTACCATAAAGATGCACACATCAACTGAAAAAATATGCGTCTACAAAACGGTAACAGTCCAAACTCTTACTTGTTTACAATTTCACTAACAACTAGTGATGATAGCACAAGAGTTGATACTTTAAGAAATTGCTCATTTCTTCACAAAATACCTGCAAATACGAGCAAAGTTCGTTATTCAAAATCGAAACTTGATTTTCAAAATAAAAAAAAAAAAGTGAATAACTCACGTATATTTTTTTTACCGTGGACAAGCATCCACTTTTCAAAAAAAAAAAAAAATTGTGAGCAACTCACGTAAGTAAAAAAAAATCGTTTATTATGGACAATTGTCCATTTTTCGAAATCGGACAAACGTCCATTCTTTAAAAGAATCGTGAAAGCTCATGTGCATACATATAAAATAAAAAAAGTATTATTGTTGGACAAACATCCATCAAAAAAACAATACATACCTGGTCAGTGCCAAATCTGGTTGGAAAATCGTCGGTGATGATCGGCCAATGTCGGCACCGGCGATTTTTTATTTTTATTTTCCTTGCTGCTCGGATATGAAATTGAAGGAAGATGGATGTGTTTGGCCGGTTGCGAGAAGAAATTTGAAAAAAAAAAAAGGTGTTCCATCCCTTTTAAACTAATTTTATTTCCTAAACCTAATTAGACAAGGATTTTCTTTCTTGGGACGCGGGCCCATAAGTGCTAAACCTACCAAGTTGGTCATTCCACCACCCAAATCCACGGTGCTCTAACAATTCACGCTCACTAGACGACGCTCTATCATACTGCCAGGATCATATTCAAACCATTGCTCGTGCGTGACATCATTGGATCAAATCGAGGATTCTGGCAACATGTTTAACGTCTAAGTTAAATTACGTATTCCGCTTATGCTTAGAAAAATCACCATCTACTGCGAACTGCGGAACATGACTGTCCCCCACTGATAAGGTAACTTAATGTTGATGGTGGATTTTTGACAAAGGCTAAAACTATAAAATCATAATTTTGTATATTTCTGACCTAGTTTCAGATGAATGTATGAAATTCATATTTTGAAATTTAGACATGAAAGCTCATGTCAAGATGGTCTATGACCGAATGTGTAGCCTCTTAAGAGCATGCATAAATATGTAATTATTAAAGCCTCTCAGCAGAGCTTTCAATATTCTGCATATTTCATCATTTATGTTGAGCGATTCTAGTAAACACTTCAGTATAGAATCGAGACTGATTGGACGTCATCATTTATGCTGAGCAATTCCAGTAAACACTTCTGTATAGAATCGAGAATGATTGGATGACTCCTAGATGGATTGACCACTAGTATAGAGCAATAACGTCTTCAGGATGTCGCAGTGTTCCCTAACTATACAGAATAAATGATCACAACGAGTATGATGCTTCCACTATCTCATACCTCGATTCTCGAATAAATATAATGCTCCTAGACATATTGCTGCTAGTATAAATCCATCAAGTATTAATCCTAGCGCAATATCCATCAATTAACTTCCTAGAAAATATTTTATCTTTATCACTATATTTTATTACTTCAATTCACGACTTTTCTCTCAGCTGAATTATATAAATTAGTAATAAATATCTACCATTGAGGCATATGGGCACCACCGAGTAAGACCCGAGAAAATTGTGCGAGTGTACTTAGTAATAATGCACGAATGAGCACCCAAAAATATGGAAGAATGTGGGTGTATGGAGAGCTATGCAAAATAGGAAAGAGAAAATAAAATAAAAAAGCGAAGAGGCGCACGGGACCGGGAACATCACTGGCCGGCCATGCCGCGGAAGTGGCAGGTCTCACGCCTCCTTATTTTTCCTTATTATATTATTATTCCACAACTCTTGTTTTCCCACATTCGTGCAAACTCTTAGCTTTCCATATTTCTTTAAATTTTTCTCAATTCTCCAAAAAGCCTACAAAATCAAATGGTCACGTGACTGTCACGCCTTCTCACCAATAAATATTAAAATATCATTATATATTCTAAAATATTGGACGCATGAGCAAAAATCATGCTTGCTCATTCATGCAAAAAATTGAGAGTTTCAGTCAAGATCAAACTCTTCTGAAAATACAAAATATTGCATAAACGTCCAACAAAAATACCAAAGTTCTCAGGAATGGACGGTGATTGGCATGATGTCCCGTGTACAATTCTGATTGGACTTGGACGGTCCACTTGGCCACCATGGTCGGACGGTCCCACATTGTTTAACCCACTTGGATAATCCTCCATATTTTGGATAATCCTCCATTTTTTTGGTGAATCCTTTTCCACCAGTTGGACAATTCTCCATACACCGCACAACCGGTCTCTCCACCACTAATGGACAGTCCTCATACCTATTGGTTGGTCAATATCTCTACTCACGTTGGACATCTCTCCGACCCAGAGCTTCCTAAAATTAAGGTTTCAGACTTATGATAATTCTGATAAACGTCAATATTTTTCATGATTGATCCAGCTATCAATATTTTAATTAATATTTAATATTCGGTCCTGCTACCAACATTTTTGTTGCTCGAATGTTCAAGAAGCAACATGACATTGGACGGCCATCCACTTGGCCAATCATCCTATATTTTATTGAACGATCATTCGTCCAATTCTCTAACTCCTACAACTCATGACATGGGTATTTTATAATATCTCAGCAATATCTCATTTCCTATCAAGACCTATCAGAATAGGTCCATGATCGAGTAATATCATTAGACCGACATTCTCTCATCCAAATCATTTGAGTGCCGTTGCTGCCTCAGCTGGCACAATGATATGTCATAATTCATCAGACTCGATGTCTATGCATTATTTTTGTTCCAACAAGAATTTTATGCTCAAACCGTGAGTCACAGGGCATATCATATTCTTTCGACTTATCAAAGCTAAGACTCATGGTCTATCCAAGTCAACAATTGACCAATTAAATATATTTTTACCTCGCAACTCCACATATATGAGACATCGATCATGTCACATGGGGGGGATATTCATTAGGGTTTTGGTCTGGCGACCTACAACACGTGCGATGTAACAGTACATCCATGATGAGAAATTTGAGTAAGTCATGCTAGATATTGAAGGAGTTAGCAAAGTAGTGGACAATCAACAAAGTTTCCCGCGCAATGTGCAACTGGTTCAACCACGATTTCCCACTCCCACATTCTTCCACTCCTCTGCAACCGTCACACTTACTGGATATCAGTGTGTTAACTACTTCTGCAATATAAATAGGTTCATCAACCTATGATCTGAACATAACTTAACTCAATTAAACGGATCTCAGTCGAACACTACTGAACATAACTCAATTATTCTGATTAGAAATTTACTGACAGTTCATCAAACTTGCAGAAGTCTCCAACACATCCATAATCATTCAATCATCATTGATCTCACACACTTCTCAGCTTTCCTCCTACAGATCAACCCTCACCCCTCTTTGTGACCGAATTGACTCTGGAACAGCCATTGTCTTAGTTTATGCCGAAATCATACAAATTGATCTATCGAACTCAAAGCACTCCCGTGCAGTGCATCTTTTAAAGGTTTAGGAAATTTGCTTAATCGAGGATTCTCCGTACGCACAACTCTCCACTTTTCCTCAAAAACCAGCAAATCGTTTTTACCCATCAATAATTATCTATAGGTTTTACCTGTTTTGCAAAAGAAGTAAGTATTGATTAAGGGGGGAACATATCACCGTAGTATTCCTTCAAAGTTGTGCAGTTTTCCCTTTGATTTGATAAGTCAGAAAAAGATGAAGATTAACTTCACTGCTTATCAGGATCCAATTATTCATAAATAATTATACCTCATTTGGACAAGACAAAACTAGGTTAGATAACTAGTTTTCTTATAAAGGATCCGATTGGACTTGAATAATCGTACCTCATTTTGATAAGCCTATACTAAGGTTCGAATTAACTTAGTTTTTCTTATCAGGAATCAATTGGACTAAAAAAATTGAACCTCCTATTTCGTTAAGAAAAAACAAAAACCAAACTTGATTTAGTTTTTCTTAACCGTAACCAATTAAAACATAACAATTGTACCGTGATTTTCGCTAAGCACAAGCAAGAATATGTAGTTTAAATCAGCTTTTCTTCACAGGAAAACGATTAACAATCATAAATAAATCGTTACCTTGCTCTTCGATAAGACAAACTTGGATCCGAACCAATCAAGTTTCCATATCAGGAAAGATTATCTCAATAAGTATTCCCTCGGTTTCCACAACCACTCTCCCCACAAAAATATGACGTTTAAGCACCAGTCCAATATAGAACTCTCCCCCGTGAGTTGTTATTCCCTGCAAGACAAAATAATAACAAATAAAACAACCTTTATCAGAGAAAGGTCGACAAAGTCTTAGCTTTTACGTTGTCAATATACAAATCTAAAACCGAAATTCGTATGTATACTACATACACAATTTATGAAACATAAATCGATAATTTTCTGACGGCTATTTCCCCCCATCCCACCCTATATATTCACCCCATTAAATTCAATTTAATCACACCTAAAATTTTCACCAATTATACACAATCATCTTATTTCTTTCTATCTTAATCCTCAGTTTACTTACTTTCAGTTTCATAATCAATGGTTTCTTCTGATGAAGAGGTGCGTATCCATATGGATCGATTTGAATCCGAACAACGAATATTTGTTTAGACGACGCAACAAATGGATAATGAGTCAGATGAAGATAAAAAAAAACTAACCAACACTGTTGCAGTTATATTCATCAGGGAAGATATCTAGAGATCCATATCCAAAACAAGTATTCAAAATAAGATATACATACCGAGGGAAGAAATAGTTCCACCAGAAGCTGATGCATGATTATATTATTCTGATCCTGTGTTCTCTGATCAAGATTTCCAACGTCGATTCTGCATGCCACGGTATTTGATGTTATAGATTATTGGTGAGATTTGTCAGGTCTCAACCCCAATTTAATTAGAAGTATGGTGCACAGAATATTGGAGGTCATAGTCCTGAACAAAAGGTTACTTCGGCCTTAAGGGTTTTAGGTTATGGCCCACTACGGATTCTAAAGATGAGTACCTTCGTATGGGCAAAACAACTGCGTACAAGTATCTAACGTTGTTTTGCGAAGCAATGATTCATTATTTGGTCCAACCTATTTACGAGAACCAACTGATGCAGATATTAGAGAATATTAAAGCAAATCAGGAAATGGGATTTCCAGGAATGTTGGGTAGTCTTGGTTGCATGCATTGGGAATGGACCGGATTCCCTACTTATTGGGTCGGTCAGTATAAGGTTCACTATGCAAAACCAATTTTTATCCTTGAAGTTTCCGCTTCTTATAATTGTTGGATATGAAACGCTTTTTTTGGTCTTCTGGGGTCTCAGAACTACATAAATGTTTTGCACAAGTCGCATTTATTTGAAGATTTAAAGTATGAAATTAGTCTTAAAGTAAATTTCACTATCAATTGTCATCATTACATTCATGGGTATTATCTTGCAGATGGAATCCATCCAAAATGGTCAACTTTAGTTCAACGTTACTGTCAGCCCCCTGCTGGCGAATTGGGTCATTCATACACGTGTTTTAATAGTAGAAAAATAGAATTAAGGAAGGATTTCCATTGGGCTTTTGGAATTTAAGCGGAAGTTCGTCATCATTTGTGGGCCTTATCGTGGTCTAAGCGCTCATGAAATGCATAATAAGACTATGCTCACTTGTATAATTATGCAAAACATGGTAATTGAGGAAACCCGTCGTAATATGGATTGGATTAAACATGAAGATGAAGATTTAAGGCATGAGATTCAACCAGAAAGAGGATTACCTGCAAGGAACTATGTGTAAATGACTAATCACATTGAGAACAGATTTTTGTATGACATGTTAAGGGAAGATCTGAAAGAGAATTTGTGGACTGAGTTTGGAAAAACGAAAGGGCAAACTGATTAATTTATTTTTGAAAATTGTTTTAAGTTTATTTGTTTAGTTTTGAAATTGTTAGATTTGTTTTAATTTATTTGTTAAGTTTTCAAGTTTATTCTTAACGTTTTAGTTTATGTTTTTCACTCGAGTGATAGACCTAAAAGGCACCGAGTGGCCTACATTATATTGCAAAAAATCCTTATATATACCCTACCAATTCATCCTTTTCAAAATAACACATTCCAAAAGGTTTTGTTAACTTTCCAGGTAATTTATGGATGATCCAAGCTTTACTGAAGATGAAGATTTATCTCTTTGTAGAAATTATGTAATATACTACCCAAAGAGGGGTGAAGAACGACAGATGAATGGTTTACCCTATATGAATTACTGGGATAAAATTCTATGAAAACTTTTGCGCAGATACAAGTAATCCTCATAACCGGGATCGGGCTGTGCTGTTTTGTCGATTCATAACTATAAAAAAAGAAGTTATAGATTTTATAGCAATGAGATGGATTGTTAATCGATATCGTCTTATAGGTGAAACCAATGCTGATATGGGAGTGCGAGCTCAAGACTGATGACGAAGATGGAAAGGAAAAAAAATTGAATACAAAACGCATTTCCAAATTCTTAAGGAGTTTCTCATAACTGGTATGGGATGTTAATTTTAATGTGTTGTTAGTTAGTTTCAATTGGGTGTTTTCAAGTTTAAGTTTTAATGAGATGTTGTTTAATTTTAATGCATGTTAGTTTATTTCATTCAATCGATTTTTATGTAATTCAAAATCCAAGTAATAAAAAACTACTACAACTTCATTCATCTTAATCAAACTGTTACATTTTAATTAAAATTAAAGATGGTACATTAATTAATGAAGTAGTTTTATTTCATCGTGTTCTGATTCATCGTCATCTTCATCTTGATCTCCAAGTTTTTGTTCCAAATTTCTTTTGTTACGTTTTTCTTCCAACTCCTCTGCTAAACTGTCAAATTCCATCTCCCATACCATTTTTGTCGCTCGGTCATTGTTGAGGTGTTTGCACCAAGAATCTTACTCTTGTCATGGTCTGCAACAAACTTGTCTTGAGTTTGACGATGTTTTTCATCTCCCTAGTTCACGAATTTCCGTTCAACCGCTCTTTGTTTTTCGACGGTATTCTGATAATCCATACAAATTTCCAAAAAAACTTCAGCTTCTCCATCTTGTGCTCCTTTTCTCGCCAGTCTTGCATTGTTTTCTCTTACTCGCGGTATTTAGATTCAAGTTATAATTTGTGTTTTTTGTGGTATCTGGTGCAGAAAATGGATTACCATTAGGGGGTTGAGATGGTTGTGAACTTGGTGTTGAAGGAGAAGAAGTGTATGGTAACCTTTCAGGTACATGATGCAAATTCGATAACACCTCTGGATTATATTTAGTAAACACTTACAAAATATGATAACAACTTCCATAAGCAAAAAATTTCCCATGCTTGTGGCGCCAATCACTTCGACACTTTCGTTCCACATCAATATCGACAACACCGCTTGCTCTACCACGAAAACTTGCATTATAGCGGCAACATACAAAGCAACTTGGGCGTTAATTGTAACGAAGCGACCTGACAACCCATTTGCATCGCGATCATTGATGTTCATAATGCCTTCATGAAATATGTTATCCCACAACTTCCTACTTGGTTGTTGGGCACCCTTGATACTATCTTGTGTAAAAAATACATAGTTTCTGCAAATGCTTTCATCTTCGATTAGGTAAACTTTGGACCCCTAATTTTGTTACGCTTATTCATTTTAGAATCAGATTGAGAATCCCTATTCAAAGAATTATACAATAATAGTGAATCATGGAGAAGATAGGAATTGGACGATGAAGTTTGTGTTAGATTATAACAAATGTGAGTGATAAGTGAGAAGACTAGAGAAGGTGCAAGTTGAAATTAAGTTGGAATTGGGTATTTATAGGGTGATGGATTTATGGCCATTGGATCGGATATACTGGTGATGTTGTATGCACTGGGCGGTCGAGTATCTACCGCTGGGGATTTAGACTACACCGTTCGGTAACCTAGCGATTTAAACTCCACCACCTGATAGAGACTACACCTCTCCTGGCTAAGTGGAAAATTAGGTCAGTTTGCTAGTTGGCCTTGACCATAATGGATGCAAAACTGGCAAATCTGATGATTTTTCTTTCCCATAGGAACCGACCTTACGAGCAGTATCTTTTTCCTCTTAATCATCCCTAAAAAATCAATCAATAACTTGAGGACTTACTTTTCTACTCCGATATTTTACTTAGAGTGCACATTTCTCTTGCACGCTTTGGAAGTAGTTCTTTGAGCTTCCGAAAAGGAAGCCAGTGAGCTGCTTCTTGTAGACTTAGTGGTGTACTCACCATCAGAAGCGAGCTTCAAAGCTTCCGAAGTAATTCATGAGTAGCAATAGAGTGGGCATCCAATCTGAGTAATGCAGCGCACTTCAACTTCATAGTATAAAAAATTCTTTTTTCAACTCTTGTTTTCTTGAAAGACTGTCCTTGGCTTTAGTAGTTTTCAACTAGTGGAGATGTATCTTGGGAAGGAAGAAAGGATACCCAATGATCGTCCCAAACTTTTTCACTGAATTCCATAATGTAGTAGTTTTCAACTACATGTTTTTTTTTGGTAAACTCCAATTGTATTAACAATTAACTAAGAGATACAACATAGTTTGAAAGAAAAAGAGGCAAAGAACCTCAAAAAACTTACAAACTAATTAAAACGAAAATATGAAACATTTGGAAATTCCATAGACTTTAAAAAATTTGGTCTATTATCACGGGGAAATTCCTATAGCAATCAACAAACTTATTATTTTGTTGAGCCACGTGGATGAACAAACTGCATTTTTCATTATGGGAAACAAGGCAAAATGAACAAATCCGATATTTTAGGGTCCCACTAGTGATTTTATTAATATAAACTAATAAGATTTAGGTCCCACTAATGATTTTATTTATATATAAACTACTAATACTTGGGTCCCATGGATTACAATTGGGAGGAGGGTCGTGATACTTATTTTGACGTGATTGGGGTCTCTCTTTTTGCTGGGGGTGGTGTGCAAGCCTTTAAACCGGGTCTTGCCTTGAATAAAGCTATTGAGCGTAAGCAGGATAAATACGTTGATGTATGTAGTGCTAATGGTTATAGTTTTGGCACCCTAGCTTTTACTACCTGGGGTGAGCTTGGTATTGAAACTATCGATTTTTTTGAAAAGGTTGAAGGCCTACATAGCTAGGCATGATGTAAATATTAATGTTGGTAATTTTATTTTCATTAAAATAGGTTTAGCCATTCAAAAAAGTGTTGGAGCTCATCTTGTTGTTAGGCTCTCATCTAGATTCTTATAAAAACCTTTTGTAATTTTCTCACTTAAAGAAAACCAATATAATAATAAAAAATAAATCTTAAATATAATAGATGGGTTTGGGAGAGAGAAAAGCATGGGGCGTTTTTTCTTCAAACGCTGGCGTTTTTCCTTCCAACTCCAGCGATCTTCCTTCCAACGCCAGCGCTTGTTCTAAGATCACCCGGCCTTCCTTCAAGCGCGCGCTACATGTTCCATCTCACTCAACAAACCAACAAATTTGTTGGTTTGTACATCCATTGTTCATGTTTGTTGAGTCCATAGTGGGATCAAAATCAACAAAACAAGGATTTGTTGAGTCCGTAGGAACTGCTCTTCCTCATTATCCAACAAACACCCCCTTTTAGCCATTGTATTCACAGAAAAATTCGCCTCCCTATAAGTGTGAACAAAACGAACATCGTCGTATAAAGACCTTGCAGCAACCCATCTATGCCTTAAGAACCACGGAATTGCATGAATACCATTTGAAAAACCCAAAACTGCTCCCATAGAATCAGTTCTAGAGCAAACATCTTCAAAACCAAACTTCACAACCCATTCTTAACTAACAATCACACAGAACAACTCCACCAAGTAGTTAGTGCCAAATCATTTCTCCCAGCACATTAGCACTAGAATCACGCACCACTGCACCAGCTCTCCCTGGATTTCCTCTTGCTGCTCCGTCACAACAAATCATTATCTCATTGTGTTCAGGTGGAGCCCAAAAACATTTAATCGGATCCTTAACTTGAATTCTTCTATGAATTACACGAAATAAATTCAACACCTTCAAATCCTTTAGAGTATTTCGCATACACCCCTTCAGTCTAATTGAGTATTCTTTCTAGTCAACCACAACTACAACCTTGTAACAGTAATAGCTAACAACCGTAAGTCTTTAAACATACGAGACTTACCTTTAGATGATTTATACGTTATCACTAAATTATGGTGCATATGAATACTTTAGATACTTTCAATCCACGTCCAATCCTTCACTGCAAAATCACATGAAGAAATTATATGCTCAAGAGATTCTTCCTCCTTACTACACAAACGAACATTTGTTGATAACTTGAACCTTGAATGTGCTTCTAATTTTGTCAAGAGTATCGCACGCCCCTCTGAGAATCTTCCAATTTTGTGCTGCCAAGTTTGGATGCAACGACGACCTCCACAACAATTTAGCACCTTCCATCTCCTCATAACGCCTTTTAACAATTTGTTTTGTTGAGCTCACAGTGAAAGTTCCCTTGTACGCCGGCTTCCAAAAACGCTGATCATCCCATCAAGAGGATTTGGTAATCTGGTCACGTCAATACCTGCATTAGTCATGTTAGCAAGACACAAATATGTAAGGGACCAGTTGCCATTGTTTAGCATGTCGCTAACCAAAATGGAACGGTCTAAATTCTGATCTCCCAAGCTATCAACAATGATATTTTCCCCGCAACATAGATCAAAATAAAGAGATGTTTCCCTGGCATCACCAATCAGCATCCTAATATTTTTCTCAACATCATTATAAACCCACTTTATCCCCGTGAGAATAGTGGATTTAATGTAACCAACAAGCTGACCCTTTCTGTTGATAAATTTAGCTCTAAAAAATTTAACCCATCTTTTGTTCGAAGTTTTAACATTCCACCAAAGTTTTAATATTCCACCAAAGTTTCATCAACAAAGCTTTATTCATGCATCCCATCTGAGTAATACCCAGATCGCCTTCCTCATAAGGAGCACAAACTTTGTCATAAGCCACCACAAAAGCTCTCCTAACTACAGAATCACCAGTCCATAAAAAAATTACAAATCGCCATTTCACATTGATGAATAAATTTCCTAGGCCATTTATACACCGCCATATTGTGAATGGAATAACTCGCAACCACATATTTCACCATTGCCACCCTGTCTTGAAAAGAAAGAGAGTTGCCCCTTCAACCTGAGAGTTGTTCTTTTAATTTCTCCACAACATTGTTAATATGTTGATATCTAACAGTACCAAGCATTATTTGAACACCTAAATATCTATCCGGAAAAGAAGTTACATTCATCTGAAGAAAATCAGAAATTGTGTTGCGTCTATTTAAAGACCCCCCACCATAATACAATTTACTTTTCTGACGACTAACAGTTTGGCCTGGAGCTTGTTGGTAAGAATCTAGTAAAGCCACCAGATTTCTCAAGCTCTTCATGTTACCTTTGTAAAAATTAATAATATCATCCGCAAAAAATAAATGAGTAGGAGAAATACCTTTTATAGAAACCAAGTGAGTCATTTTACCTTCACTGAAAAGTTTTGAGATATTTCTACTAAAAACATCCTCAATCAAGACAAACATAAGAGGAGAAAGAGGATCACTTTGACGAACCCATCTATCTATCTTGAAAAGACCCTCCGGACTCCTATTGAAAAGAACAGAAATCCTGGCCGATTGCAAAATACTAAGAATCCACGCACACCAGTCTTCCGTAAAACCATACCTTCTAAAAACTTCCATGATAAAAGACCAACTAACCATGTCAAAAGTTTGAGTAATGTCTAGCTTTGGACCCAAATTACCATCCTTTCTCTTAATTTGCAATTCATTAATCATTTCAGAAGCAAGACTGATATTTTCATAAATGTTCCTTCCTTTCATAAAAGCAACTTGTTCTTCAGAAACCAATTTTCCCAAGACACCTCCCAATCTTGTAGCTAAGATTTTGGTAAAAATCTTAAAAAAGAAATTACTTAAAACCTATTGGCCTGAAATTAGAAAGAGCATTAGCACCTCTTACCTTAGGCAACAGCAAGCTAGAGTTAACTCCATGAGGCTTATTGTTTTGCCAACAAAACAAAATTGCCTTGATTAAATCATCACAAATAATCTCCCAACAATGTCTATAAAAGAAACCAGCAAACCCATCTGGCCCTAGAGCACCGTCAGCACCCAAACTAAAGACTACATCTTTAATTTCAACTGCCGTTGGAATCCTATCCATCCTCCTGAGTAATCCACTTCATGCTGATTATCAAATAAGGAATCTTTCAAAATAGAAGTATCCCCATTGAATTTTGCCTCATAGAAACTGACCACATGATCTCTCATTTGGTCAACATCAGAAATAGTGACTCCATTAGAATCACCAATTCAGAAGAAGGCTATTATTGGGGCGTCACACTCCATTAGAGGGGCGTCACCTAAGTAATATCAAAAATCCCTTATCTCAAATAATGTTGTAATGGCAAAACAACCCTTATGTAGTTAATTTTAATTTAATTTAATTTAATTATTACCTAATCAAATTAAGAAGATGAATTTTGTTAATTCTGGGACAGTTTTTATGGGAAAAAAAAACTAGAGAGAAGAGGAAAAAGAAAAAAATTGAAGATTTCTTTCAAAACCTAGATTTTTTGATTCACTCAACAAAAATGGATGAAACAAGTTATCAATTCGAGGTGGGTGAATCTTTGTATGATAGAGAAAACAAGTTTTACATTCCTCATGTTGGAGACCAAGAGATGGATGATTTGTTAGATGGTAGAGAGGGTTCAACACGAAGTGATGATGAATCTCAACCAATTGAAGAAATAAATCAACAAAGTGAAGAACCAATGGTTGAAAATCAACAGGTACACCGCTAAACTATCTCCCATGGGTTCAATTTTGCTCAAAACTAGCTTAAGTACGCAAAAAGTTTGAGATTTTTAGACTTTTATGGAAAATTACGGTTGGGTTTAGCTTCGTTGCCAACCGTAATTTAGGTTTACGTCTAGGTTTTGGAAGAACTCCAGACCGTAACTGGTTTCCAATAGGACAAAATTGGATTACGGTTGGTAATATGTCATGCCAAACACTTCAAAAACCCAGACGTGGGAGAATACGTCTGGAAAAAAATTCACGAACCTAGACGTAGAAGATTATGTCTGGGAAGTTTACTTCGTGAACCTAGACGTAGAAGATTACGTCTGGAAAAATTACATCATGAACCTAGACGTAATCCAATTTGAAGCTTCTTCTAAAACATCCAGGAAGAACTACGTCTAAATTAGCCTATAAGATAAACCTGGACGTAAATTCATTTTCTACGGTTGGAATTAAAAGGAACCTGGACGTGATTTCAATTTCTACGGTTGGAATGAAGAGAAACCTGGACGTAAACCAAATGCAAGCTAATTCTACGGTTTGAATTCATCCAAACCTGGACGTAAGTTCTTCAAAAACTGAAATTACGGTTGGCGAACCTAGACGTAATCGCAACGATGAAGTGAATTGAAGTTGAATTGAATTGAAATTACTGAGAAGGAAAAGGAGCAGTTTTTTTGTGAATTAGAATAGAAAAAATTAGGTTTTTAAATTTTTATTTTATTTAAGGGTAATCTAGACATTTTGTTTGTGTTAGGATATCCCATAACCTCATTTTTGGACACTAAAAATCCAAATGAAGCCCTTCTAATGGAGTGTGACGCCCCAATAATAGCCTTCATTCAGAAATAATATTAGTGCTCCTACGAATACTAGTAAGAAAGAAACTAGTATTACTAGCTCCCTGAACCAGCCAATTATTACGAGATTTTTGCTTCAACATAGTTGCCAACTGAAGTCTAGAGTTATTCAGCACCACTGCCGCATCCTTCATAGCATTTAGCTTTCAACTACATGCGTATTGTCAAAGAATACTATGGTACTCCGACGAGTTGCAGAGTTAAAAAATGCATGTGCAACACCTAAACCCCACATTGTGTAGGAAATTCAAACAGTGTGTTTTAGATTTTAGTGCAACACAATTAGTGATGGAGAGTAACACAGAAACTCATGTTGTGATCTGATTTTATTTATCTTTCTCAAGCTTTAAGCTGGTGTTAGTCTTGCACTGAAATTTCATCATCTTCAAGTTACAATACTGGAAAGCAGGATTCAAAATTGATTTTTAGTAACTATATCATCGTTTACAAAGCTTCGAATCATTTGGGATAGTAAGCAACGAACACTTCAGATCCAGATTATACCAGTGCCAAATCACTTCGCGCATAAATTCCAAATTCAACATATTGTAACATCACGATGGCGCCACATCACATTCTTACCTCTTTCAGTAGACCCATCTGCCACTGAAGTGTTTCCTTGATACGAATTTTGTGTCCACTTTCTGCCTTCTAATCACATATCTCCAGCCAACTACTCCAAGTATTGCCATGTATTGTCATTAGGTTTTCTTTTTCATTTATCAATGACGCCAGTTATGTGTTTAGCAGCATATTTTTCCACTTAAGCCAACATCGCCTATATACCTGAGAAATACAATCAGCACAAGTTTAAGCACTAACATGTACTAACAGATCAAATAATGACTTAAGTAGGTAATAAAGCTATTATTGTATTCAAAAAGCATACTTACTGTTGTACCAAGTCCTGATGATGAAAAGACTCCAACATGTTGAAAAATGAAATCTTTGTCACTTCATCATCACGAGAAAATTGATTCAGGCCCGTAATCAAGTTGCGGGACATGCTCAAGTCTGATAAAATGAAGAACATTTAGGTTTTCCGCAGGCTTCTAAAAGTTCATATAGTAATTTACAAAAAAGTACTCTGTATATCATACTACCATAAACATGAAATGTTTCAGCAGCAATATTAAGATGAGAAATGGATAAATACGTATATTACCTTTGTCTAATTTTAAGTATTCCAGTGCCTATCTGCATTGGAATACCCATGATGATGCATTCGCTCACCCCTTCAATCTTGTCATCTCTTCCGTTTACTGAAGCATTAAATAGATGATCCGCCGTTTTTTCAAATGACGCCAACATAAGCACACTTTCTTTCATCTTTTGGATGCCAAATCTTGTGATACCTAACACCTCACCCTGTTGCCACAATAACCAGATCAGATATTACATAACATCTTTTGAAGACTAAAAACCAATAATATCGCCATGTCGGATTCAAAGGCCGTCCAGTTTAAAGATTTTGAAATAATAATGCATGAATTATAGACAAAATGGAACCAAGTAACTCACTTTCGATGTCATTAAATCCCCTAAAAGCATCATGTGGCGAATGTCTATGGTCATTCCATGCCCTTTCATGGTGTAATTTATTTCATCAATGATGCATTTTCTCGCAGCCTCGATTCCAAGTGTTTCTTGGACTTCTATGATATGGTTACTTGTTGTGTTACATCCATCAACTCCAAGAGTCCCCATGACAGCTCGAAGGTTAGTACTGTGAGCACACATTACCCCCGTAAGATTCACATGCAGATAATAAAAACAGATCATGCAACTTTAGTAAACATGATTTTGTAGCCATCCGAATAATAATATCGAGGTTAAGTGCAAGATTTTCATGATTTATCAATATCATCCACAAAAAATAGGAGATGAAAAAAAACTAACCCTTCCACAAGCAAGTTGTGCTCGCCCGTCTCCTTACCGCGCTTATCCTTAAGCTTATTTATAATTGCACGTTCAACTGTTGGTATGCCCTGCATGTAAAAAGACAAAAAATGAAGAAGTTTAAATTGCAAACCCTTAGCTCTAAGCCGCTCCAGTGGATTATCAACTATATTAATTGATGTATTCTTTAGAACAACATGTCATATCTCACCATTACAATGACCTTGGGAAGCATAGATTTCAGCGAGTGCAATTCAAAATGAATCTTAGTTCTATCATCCACAGGAGCATGAATTCTCAGCTTTCTATCATTCAATACCTCGACATGCTGTGACAACATAAAGTGTAATGTTATAGTGATGGCATGTAGAATGACAAAAACATTCAAGGCGGTACAATACACACCTGGGCCTTTAATTTTGCTTTAGGATGGCGCCAAATAGATTGCTGTACACTGTGAGCAGAGATCTTCAACTGTGAACGTTGAATCAATTCTATGTCCAACGTAACAAGTATGCATGCTTGTCTCGATGTGAAAATGATTTTCATGCTTTCTGCAATCTGCGAGCAAACGTCAAGACTCACATGATCTATGTACATTTGAACTCCCGTAGGAAAACAATGTTCAGATAAAACTCAACCAATCAACATATGTAACCCACGGACGTGTGATTTTTCTTCACAAAAGGATGCATGCAAATGTGGAATCTCAATGGGATAAAATCTGAGATCGACATAGTACAAAAATGCTCATGAAAAACATACCTCGCCCAAAACTGTTTTCTCAATACAGCCTTGCACTAGTCGGGCAGATTTAGCATCATTTTTACATTCAAGTGTAGCGGTAATAATGGGTGTACTGATATTTTTAGCGCCGTTAATGATTTCCTTGATGCGAGGAACTCCAAGTGTAACATCTGATGCCCGAGTTAATGGATCACATTACTACCCCCCCTCAAGACTGTGATGAACTAGAGAAATGCACCATAGATTGCCAGGAAATGGAACTAAAAATAAACTCCAAGGAAATAAATCTAGCTTAGAGTTGCATAAAAGGAAAAAAAATATTAGAATTATTGACATCATATAGAGGATACTCATGCTAGCAACTCCAGCAAAGTGGAAAGTTTTCAGGGTCATCTGTGTTCCAGGTTCTCCGATACTTTGAGCTCCAATAGCTCCGATTGCAGATCCAGCTTCAATTCTCTTTAAATGGTAACGAGAAATACAGGTTTCTAAAAAAACCTACAATTTAAATTGAAGAATCAAAATACGTGGTGGTAACCACAGACGTAAGGGGGTACATATCGTACTGCATGACTAAGCCACGCAGGTTATTACTTATGCCACTGCAATCCTATCATGAACTATCAAGCGTCTATAACTGTGACGTTACTTCTTAATAGAAATATTGATGCAAAATAATTGGACTTGTTGAACTCCTTATATTATCTGGGTTGTAAGACAAAGCAAACAGCTCCGTTGACCCAAAGGTCCACTGAGTAAATGGGCATTATACTACAATTTGCAAACATCCTAGCAATTATGAGGGTTTAACAAATCCATCAAGGAGTTGATAGATTAGAAGATCATAAGGCTTGTATAAGATCGAGATAGTGGCTTGCTGTCCATACTCTCTTGGGAGTTCTATTCCAAAACTAGCAACAGTTCAAGTGTTGATTATGGACTTAAATAGAGATATGAAAATATTTATACTATCAGTTAAAAACATCAGGAATGTCAAGCTCATATTACATGATATCGTAATTACTAATTAGGAATTTGGAACCATTATTTGCAGGTAGTTCCATAAAAAACCCATAAATATTTCGGTGCATGAATATTACAAGTTGAACATATGGTTGATCATGAGAAAGTTACTTGAAAAAATAAGTAGTTATGCTTATATACAGGTATTTGTAGGTTTACCTGTAGCTGTTGCAAAGTAATTCCAGCTATATTTGCAGAGACCTTTTCTAGAGACTCAGAGCCCCTTTTCTCTCCATCCAATTGCAAATCCCTTCTTGTGTTCTTCAGTGAAGTGATGCATTTACCAAGAAAACCACCTTCTTTATTTTGCATAAAACCTTCTTCATCCAACAGAGATTTCTTAAAGGCATCAGAGCAACCACCTTCTGGGGTCATATCATGTTTTGAGAGTCTAGCTACAACAAGTTCGAAGATCTCTGTAGGAGACAAGCTGGAATGACCTCTGGCAGGGCAGGTAGCCTGTGCAAGGGGTATAGATCTGAGAGTTCAGTACATATATGTATATATTTGGTAACCACAAAGAAGGTGAAAATTAGTTAAAAGAAACTGAACCTTCACTTTCATGTATAATCTATCCAAATTTAAGGGAGTTCCATCCTTTCCTTCCATTCTAGAGGGATCCATGCCATCATCTCCATAGAGAAATTGGACAACACCACCACTAGCACTGCGAACTGTATTATCATAATGAATCGAAAGATCTTCCAAGGCTTTGATCAATCTACGAGACATGTACCCAGTGTCAGCAGTTTTCACCTGCAACAGTTACAAATTTGCTCTATCTGTAAGACACAAAGGTGCAAATGGCTAATGAGAGTACACACTACTCTAAAGCATTAGAAAAGCATAACATGACATGTAACAAATTGAGCAACTAAAAAGTATAAAAATTGATTCATCACTGCAGATAACATCAGCAGCTATGGATGATAAAGGGAACACACTCGATACACATAAAAGAATATCCTCAGTTTGAATATGTCTAATACACCAGCTTAATGAAGTTACATTAGGAAACAGAAATTAATCCCTAAGCGGAAGACAACATTTTGTATCAAAGTACCGTTCTCCTTTCAGCACTTTTTTCTATGCTACCTTGAGAAATGGATGCACGATTTGCTTTCACCCTAAGTTATGGCTGCAAATTACCTTTTAATGAGAGTACACACTACTCTAAAGCATTAGAAAATGACAACATTTTGTAAGACGCAAAGGTGCAAATGGCTAATGAGAGTACACACTACTCTAAAGCATAGAAAAGCATAACATGACATGTAACAAATTTAGCAACTTAGCAACTGAAAAGAATAAAAATTGATTCATCACTGCTGATAACATCAGCAACTATGGATGATAAAGGGAACACACTCGATACACATAAAAGAATATCCTCAGTTTGAATATGTCTAATACACCAGCTTAATGAAGTTACATTAGGAAATAGAAATTAAACCCTAAGCGGAAGACAACATTTTGTATCGAAGTATTGCTCTCCTTTCAGCATTTTTTCTATGCTACCTTGAGAAAATGGATGCACGATTCGCTTTCACCCTCAGTTATGGCTGCTAATTACCTTTTAATTTATATTGTCGTAGTCCACGTAGACCATTGGAAGGATACACTGGGAAACAATTTTTGGAGATTCTTTTAACATTAACAGAAGAAACGTACGTGGCTTTTAGTTCAGATAATGACCATTCATACAAAAAAAGAAACAGAAACTAATCATGCTTGCATGCGACTTACATTAATAAGGTATGTTATGACAGTTGAGAGCTAGGAAATTTTGTAGACGGCTTATATATATGTGTATATCGAACAAACGCAAAACATATATTCAAAACAAGCAAACAAAATCAATGAAACGGTACAATTAGGCTAACAATCTCGAGCAAACTTTGGTGTTCAAAAATATGATACAAATAAATTGACCAGATTGAAGAAAGTTACCGCAGTATCCACAAGACCTTCACGCCCTCCCATAGTATGGAAGAAAAATTCAGTGGCAGTCAAGCCAGTGTAGAATGAGTTCTCAACAAAACCTTTCGCCTGAAAGTATATTAAATATCTCAGCAATATCTAACTACGACGTTTGCTTCACCAACTGAATAAGACAAAGAAACTTATCTCTTGGAAAAGAGACAACATATCCTGGGATAAGAATCATAGGGAAAAAGATAGACCGACCCTTCCCCTTCCTATTTTAAGAAACCGAGGAGGATAGATAGAAAATAGATGAAATGGAAGAAATCCAAGTGAAAGTGGAATTTATCCTTCGCTTTCTCCCTTTCCATTCACCGGTTTCGTCCAGATCCTCCTGTTCTTCCTAGCACAGAGGAGGGGAAGGTTTATTTTGGTGGATCATTCTGGTTACAAAGATCAAACACAGTCAATGAAGATGAATTACTGCAGGAATAAGCTTTGATAAACAGAAAACGATATTACGCGTGTCAGTTTGTTTTATAAGTAATCTCATCCTCAACATGTATGCTAGATGAATGCCACTTTTACATGATACCAGCTCATGCCATTTATAACTACACAAATCTATAGTGGCAAACAAAATTGAATGTTTGCATGCTTCAAAATTATTATTTGAAGGAATAATGCACCAGGAAACTAATTCCTGAAAGATATGCATTGAATAAAGAAATAAAAGCAATAAAAAGGATACTTGAACGAGAACAAAAGATAATAGTATATGAATAGTGAAAAAGAGAAATTGAACTTGCATCAGGTGTGACTGAGTTCCTAGGGAAGTGGGGAAGACTTCGATCAATAAAGCCGTTCATGGCACGGCGGCCCCCAACTGATTGTTGACCAACACATGCAATCATCTGAGTAATATTACTAGGAGACCCTTTGGATCCACATTGTGACATAATCAAAGGGCTATTCCTCCAATGTAGGTTTTCCATACAAACCTGAAACCAGTTAAAAGGAGAAATAAACAAACACACTACAATAACAGTGAAATTACACAAGTATAAACTAACACTTAATCACCAATATTTATTCATATCTTCTAAATATAAATATTAAGCAATTGCAACCAATTATTGTAACTTACTGTTGCAGCCTTTTCCCTGATATTATTCAGAATACCAGTTATCTCAGCTTCCAGTGTTTGAGCGGCATCACAACCTGGTTGAAGTTCAAGTTTTCCTGTCTTGTAATGCTCAATCAATTTATCACACTTTTCTTTACCTTTATCAATTTTTTTTTGTTTTTTATCGCTTAGAGACTTTCCAGGTTGGACATCACTAATACCAATCGAGAACCCATGGTTCCCAATCCAACGGGCACTTCAAGGAAGAAAAATAATAATTAAGAGTGTAAGTACAAGTACGGATCTTAGTTTTTAGGAAGAATCAACTAAATGAGATACAAGGCATATGTCAATGTGGGGCTTAGGCAATTTCATTAAGCAGGATAAGAAAAACATCAAATAAAACAAAGGTAACCATACATGACCTAGTGATTGTGTCAAATAAGCAATCATCAGAAGTGATAGATAAGTAAAGAAAATCATACGAGAAACAAAGAGATCATAAGCTTATATATCTGATGCAGGGGCATCAATACCTGTGAAGGGTTATTACCTCAATTTGGCTAGACGGTTCATACAAGATGCAGCCGCATGTGCATCATAATCTCTAAGAAGAACTGAGAAAAGTCCATCTTTATTGCCATTTCCTAGCCGTCGATTCAAGGGGGAAAAAGAAAAAGTCAACTAACGATCAAATATGATGTGGCACAATATAGGCTTTTTACATGCAATCCCACAATAGAGAGATAGATCTCTAACGAACAACAAATTGACAACATAGATATACAGACTACAAGACACAATGACCGATGCTAGATATTATAACTAGGGTGGATCAAGTTTTGCTCTGAAAACTGATAACTGACAAAAGTTGAACAATAGTGCCAGAGAACAAGCATAATGTTGAATCATGTAAATGTGAATCATTCAATAAACGTTTGCTTGTCTATTCTATTGAATGCTTGAGCGTGTGGGAGAAATGACCAGTTGAATCATGTAAATGTGAACAGCCAATTGGAAAATTTTCACAAACCAAACCGCAACTGAAAAGTGAAGGTTCTCTGGGCCATCAATTAACTCAATACCTCTCTGTGTCAAGATTTAAAAGAGGTTGAGTACTCTAGGATGTAGCGATTTACTTGCCAGTGACAACTTTTTTACAAGATTGAATAATAATACTCCCTCCGTCCCACTCCTAAGTGACCTATTTGAAATTTGCACAATTTTTAAGGCAAGCAAGGAAAATAGTATTTTTAATCATTTTTTACAATTATACCCTTATGAATAATAACTAGTGAAATTTAAAAATGGTTTATCTCTCAAAATACTCCACGGATGTTCGCAAATTTCATACAATTGAAAAGCATTTTAAAACACCTACGTAACGAATATAAACATGCCTATCAAATTATACATATTTCATATATTATTTATAATTAACTAAAAGGATAATTCCGGAATATCTCATTGTTTAGTGATATAGGTCACTTATAATTGGGACAAAATCTAAAATCAAATAGGTCACTTAGGAGTGGGACGGAGGGAGTAGTAGATGCCCGAGATGCTTCATAATGTAGCTAGTCTAAACAAACCCTCCCAAACTAAATATATCAATTGTTATAAATCACATGCAAATAAATAAGTGTTGTAGCAGTTCAATTCAACTGATAATGACGAAATAAAATAAACAGATCTAGCAACGATTAGATAAATGAGGAGAGAAAGGAACCTACCTAAAGTAGCTTTACCCAGTTGCCCACATATAAGTTCACTATTCCGAAAATAGACAAATCCATCGTTTGGACACAATGTTTCTCTGCCCTTATTATAAGATTTTTCAAAAACCGTGAGGTTCACAAAGACCCTCATCTGAGCATGAGGACGAATTAGAACGTTGAATAGTTGTTTTCCAGTCCAAAGCTCTACTGGCTGTTAATTCCAAATTCTTATAAATAAGTTCAAATTGAAATAATAGATGTAAAGAGCAATGGGATAGGACAAAACAATGAAATTCAAACAAGATTTAACAAATTTGTAAGAAAAAAGTAAACGAAAAGATAAAGAAAACCGCAGTTGAAGAGACAGCCAGCATCTAACTAAACATAATATTACAAGCCAAATATAGACATATTTGAAACAATTAAGAAACACAGCTGGCATTCACATCATATTTCAAAATTAAAAGAAAAAAATCAAAATATTCCAACTATTCTGCATAATGGAAGCCACGTTCGATGTCTGCGCCCATTTGGATGATGATCCCGTTGGTGAATCTCTTGATTTAAGAAGTGGAAAATAGAAATAATCCTTCTTACAATTTATGAAATGGCAAATTCATGCTGCTGACACAATCTATTAAATGTTTACGGGGTGCTCTATTTGACAAAATTGAGTTCTATGTAGATAGAATTGATATGCTAAGGCAACATGCATATACTCACCCTGAAAAACAATATTAAAGTCAAAAAAAAATAAAATTGGCACGTTTTCTACTTGATAGCATTAGCATTGTAGCAGAAAGATAGTTATTCCCTAACGAAAATAGGTTAAGGGAACCACGTAGAACTCAGTGTGACAAAAAGAAGATCTCTGACAGAAACGCTAACCCTGATCCTCACTATGGATCCTCTTTATAATGATGAAGGTTGATTATTATATCTGTGATAGCAGTGCATTACCAGGCCCTGTGTTTACCTTAATTAAAGCTGGTGTTGGCAAATCAATAGCATCCATAGCATCACCCATATAAGAACACATAAGTGAAAAGGATGCACGGTCATAGAATGTATCCCTTCTTGTAATGAGAAATGAAGATGTCAGAAAATCTTGAGTAGATGCGACCAATATTTCTCCATTTTTTGGTGTACACAAATTATTCTGCACCTGCCAAGTGCCAACCAAACACAGAGATGTCCGATATGATTATATGGGAAACTTTGTCGAAACTAAACGAAAATAATTAGGAACATGTGAACTGAAAAAACTTGATATAGATATGTATTTACAATCTTTTCATATCATAGAACTTCAAAAAGTATGCAAACCCCTGTAAGCACACTTCGTTTGGTAAAATTGGTGAAATCGATTTGGTGATTCAAGATATAACTTGCTTGCAATCTCAGAAAGGCAAAACAATTCCAGTACTGAAGTGAATTAAACATTTAAACATCAAAACAAAGTAACAGATAATTTCCCATGCTTGATACTGGGTAAGGTCTAAACAGCTGTGTGCATAAACTGATCTCAGTAAGCATCATCATTCCCATGCTTTAAAGGAATGTAAATGAGATGCTGGGGACTGTGCAAATGAAGGTTTGTGTGAAGGATTTAACAAACCCGAGGATTATATGAAGAAAAGTTATACGAGCTAGATCAATCAGCTCTGTATATGTTCAAAAGGTGCAAATGATATCAAGGACTTCTTGCGAGAAGCCAAGAACTGATGTAGAAAAACTTTGCTGTAATACGTCTACAATCTTTACCAAATTTACATTGGTCGACACTCAACATCATACGTACACATCATCAAAGAAGTCAGTATTTGGTATATCTCCGGATCCAAGTGTTACTGTCATCCATATGCAGTCAGAGATTACTAAATGACTTCCCCAGAACAAGACACGGGTAAGAAGCACAACAACAAAAAAATAAAGTGGGTAACAAAGTGATTTTGGTAAAAACATGCACAACAACCTCTATTTGAAATTGGATGCAGGTGATTGACATTTAAATGCATTAGTCAGATAATTTTTTTGACATTTAATCATGTTTAGTTCATCGCAAATACACATCACAAGCAAAACATTAGACATATAGAACACTCAATAAACGAGCTGCGCAGAACATTTATAACACAGAAACCCATAAAAAGAACTAAAGAACAAAGTTTGCAGCATTTACCCCCATCAGCATGAGAGCCTCTGTTCGAGCCTCTTCTGTTTGAGGAACATGCATATTCATCTCATCACCATCGAAGTCAGCATTGTACGGATTACAAACAGATTCATTGAACCTCAATGTTCTCCAAGGCATTATTTTTGCCTACAAGCATTTTCCTGATGAAATCAGTAGGACAGCAAAAAAGGGAAAAATTATTAAACACAGCCCGAACAAGAAGGTAAGAAAATACCCTGTGGGACATGATAGACATTCGATGCAAGCTAGGCTGACGATTAAATAAAACAACGTCCCCGTCTTCTAAATGTCTTTCTACAGTATCACCGTATTTGAGTGCATCGGCGTAACCTTTCCGTCTACCATATCTCAGATTCCTGAAGAAGGATCAGGCGACTCAAAGTGAATTGCATAAATTTTTTACAAAAAAAAAAAAGAGGATAAAGAGATCAGAGTTTTTTCATGCAATCCTTAGGGTAAGATGCATGATAGGACGTACTGCAATGAACCACTAGCTAGTCTAATAAAGTTCGCTCCTGGATATTTTTGAGGACCATTAGCAACACATTTCCTTAGCTTCTCTATGTTGTACTGTGATACTAGCTCTGGATATGTTAAGACTTGAGCAATCAAGATAGGTATGCCCACCTGAAACAACCAAAAACCCATTCAACTGACGGGTTAGCTAATAAGATTAGATGCACGAACAAATATAGTGCATAAAAAAGTCAAAGTGTTAAAAACATGTAACCTCAGTAATCTTAAGATTTGGATCAGGTGAGATGACAGTCCTGGCAGTATATTCAACACGTTTTCCAGATAAGTTCCCACGGAATCGCCCCTGTTTCCCTTTGAGACGCTGGATGAACCCTCGTAACGGTTTTGAGGACTGCATACTTAGGGGGACACCACGGACATCACTATTGATATACTGAGCAACCTCAACTTGGAGTAATTCCCAAGCAGCCTGAACAAGTCCAAGTATATGGTAATAAAGATTAGCGCATAATAGATAGTCCTCAGAAACTACAATAGGAAAGTACGCAAATTGTATTCATTAGCAGTATTGTCAATAAAAACCAATACCACAAATATTTAGTAAAACTACAAACAATGTGGAGCGCTGAAATGTACCAAACATTTAGATGTGGGACTCGTGCAATGTAAGTCTTGCCGAAGGGAAGTATTTGCTTGAATAATTGTATTTAGTTTGGAAGTGATATCATCTTCATTACTGCAGAAGAAGCACATAGATATAAACAAGTCACTTTAAAAAATCAGGTGAAAAAATCAAGACCAATTATAGTAACAACACAGCAGTAGACTTAAAATGTGCCACTTAAATAAACCCAACCTATTTTTTCCTCCATCAACAAAAGCAGAAGGGCGGATTGCAATAGGCGGCACTAAAATGTCTGTGATAATGAGTTTCTCAGGTCTATCACTGAGGTATAGCAGGTCACAGTCCTGCAGCACAAAGAACATGAGATGAACAAGAAGAAAAGGTGCAAGAAACAGAGAATCGAGCTAATGAATCGTGTAACATTTCTTGCATTGGCATTTGATTTTGCAAGGGGTTCACTCCCATATTATGTACCTAAAACCATCATCAGTAGAAGATCATACCTGATCAAGTATTCTTCTAAACAGATCAAGTACTCTAACAGGGTTGAGAACATAAACAACTGTAAAGGATGTCCTGGAGTCTTTTGCCTTAGAAATTGCTGCCTCGCATTCCTCCTTCACCCCATCCATAAGTTTTGAGCGATCGTGAACAATACCCATAACAGTTCCTGATTTTTTCACCACACCTGCGGTACAGATTTCAAGCAAGAAAAATCTTCAAAATACTCACCGCTGCTACTTCCGTGTGACTTTAATAATGTTTCAGACCGTCAAACTTTACGTACTGTTCACATGTTTACAACATTTTACAAATTTCGCGGTTTTGTTATTAACAGAAAAATTCAGCCAAAGAACAGTAGTATGTAATATGTCTAACTCTGAAATAAATAGATGATAGATAGATAGACGGCAAACCATTAATGTATCCACATCGGCTGCATTTTTTAGGTTTACACTTATTTAGTATTGCCTTAGCTAGGCCAGTCTTCTGCAGAGCCTCCAATTTGGGATTTCTCATCTTCTTTAAGTAACTTATACGATCTCTCTCCGACAGAAGTATTCGAGCGCAAGACTGGTAAAAATTTACAATAACATCACTCATAAGAATACCGATAATGATAACGCATGACTGAACCAATCAGTAACTAATATATAAGAAATAGCATTGCTCCTTATTTACTATAACTGAACCGCCTTACAGGTTCAAAAACAAACCAGGAACACACTACTGGAAATTTGATTACCTTACATATGCACTTGAGAACATTAAGAATAGCGTTGATAACTAAATCGCCTTACAGGTTCAAACAACAAACTAGGAACACACTACTGGAAATTTGATTACCTTACATACGCACTTGAGAACGTTAAGAATAGCGTTGAAGTATCCAACATTGAAAACAGGAAGAATGAGATGAAAGTATCCGTAATGTCCTGGACAATCTGTAAGGCTCCCATGGCATGTTGCACAGGTAATGAACTTGTTTGCAGGACCCTGTAAACCCATAAGTATTTCATTTACATTTACATACTCATAATAGAAAGTTTTCAAAATCAATAAATTAGAATATGATTAGTAAAACATACCATACGAGAATCGAGCAAAGCGTTTTTCTTTGGCTTTCTGTCTTGATCATAGAAACCACTATTGAACACTTGAAGTTCAGAAGCTTTCATAATTTCAGTACCAGACATCATCGAAAACTGTATACTTTTACTGCAAATTCGAGGATTGGAAATTTTAATTTCATGTTCAATTGAATCAAACATTTTAGTGATTTATAGACTTGGAAAATTTACTTACATTTTTCTAGGTCCAACATCTTCTACATAAGGTTGTTTAGTGAATTGGATTTCGGCGTCTGTCTGTGTGAAAGACGCCATTGATAGTGATAGCCCTGAGCAGCAAAACTAAAATAACCCTAATAGTTTCCGACAGGGAAAAATATGTGAAATATACTAATAAAGAGGTGGGAAAAAGTCTTGATGACGATGTGGGAGTGTGGGACACTACCATACAGGTTGTTTTTTTTCCTGATAAGTCAAAAATATATTATTCCAAATAGATAGCAAAATTTACAAGGATAAAAGAAGAAGATTATTATTGGGGCGTCACAATCCAATAGAGGAGTTTTACTTGGATTCTTAATGTCCAAAAAGTAGTTATGGGGTTATCCTAACACATATACAAAATGTCTAGTTTACCCTTTAACTAAATAAAACTTAAAAACCGTAGAAGTGATTTTACGTCCAGGTTAGGATTAATTTCAACAGTAAAATTTTATTTGCATGTAGTTTAACGTCCAGGTTTGGATTAGTTTCTAACCGTAGAAGCTCATTTTACGTCCAGGTTTCTTTTAATTCCAACCGTAAAATCCGACTTTACGTCCAGTTTTCTTTTAATTCCAACCATAGAAGTGATTTTACGTCCAGGTTTAGTTGAATTTCAACCGTAATTTTCAATTTTACGTCTAGGTTTAGTTGAATTCCAACCGTAATTTTCAATTTTACGTCTAGGTTTAGTTTACTAAATTTTCCTTTCGTCAACCTAGCCGTAAATTTCAATTTTACGTCCAGGTTCCTTTTAATTCCAACCGTAGAAATTGATTTTACGTTCAGGTTTTGATTGATTCCAACCGTAGAAATTGGTTTTACGTCCAGGTTTGGATTGATTCCAACCGTAGAAATTAATTATTATCTAATTAAATAAAATTAAAATTAACTAAAGGGTTATTCGGTCATTACAAAATTATTTGAGATAAGAGATTTTTGATATTACTTCTGGGTGCCTATTAGGTGACGCCCCTCTAATGGAATGTGACGCCCCAATAATAGACTTCTAAAAGAAGGACCCAAAAACTTATAAACTAATGAAATCTATAATAAGCAACATTTGGATATTCAACAGAAATCAAAAAATGAGGCTTCCATCAAAATGTAAACCTTCACCATTGTCAAGTAAACAACCCTTCTTCGTCATTATATCCGCTGAAAAATTAGCCTCTGTGAAGGTATGAATAAACCTTATTGAATCATAGTGTCTACGCTGCCATACTAGGACTGAACTGCATAATTACTTTAATAAAATATATAAAAAAATAACCTGGCCAAATTGCGGTATACCAGATTAATTTGGCTATATCTAATGAGACTAAAATGAGGTCATTTTGAAGTAAAACATAAAACCTCTTAATCACATATTTATAAAATGGTTAATATATTCCTGCTTAATTAACACTAAAAAAATCTGATTAGGTTAATTAATTTAGACTTAGTTTAGTTGATTAAAATTCTGAAATTAGGTTTTATTTAGATTGAACTCATGGATTATGTGGGTAGATTTTTGAGATTTAAAAAAAAAATTGAGAATTCTGTTTATAACGGAAATAAAACCTCAAAACCACCGGCGTGAATTTCATACACAAAATTACAGAGGGATTTCATACTTTCAGTTCTGAAAGTATGAAAAGTCGGCAAGGTCGACAAATTTGGAAGATAACAACCTCGAAACCACCGGCGCGGTAGTAAAAAGTCATTATGTCGACTATATGTTTTTTGACTTACAGAAAAGTTGTTGTAAATACTTGATTAATCGGCATGATATTTATTTATGAACCTACCGATTTAACAATAGTCGGCATTGTTGTCATTACATAAAATGACGACCCTGGGATAGTGGGCGTGCTATGTAATCTAAAACCATGTCGGCATTTTGTATACCAACAAAAAACTGAATCTGAAAAGATGTTATCCACTTTATTCATGTAATTTTAGTTACTACATTGATTGAAACATAAAATCTAACTCCTTTTCGTAGGAATCACAGATGCACGTAGCACGTGCATCAAGCCTTTGAACCCCTAGGCGACCCTAGTGGACGAGTTATAGTCTCGTGAGGCTTTACATAGAGATCTATCCACAAAATCTACACAACAACTTCTAAAACCATCAATCTTCGTCGGAAGAATGGTCGTGGTGCGCATACTCCGGAATTTTGGATACTATGAAATGATAGCTTTCATCAAATGTGAATACTTCCCCCTTTTCCTCCAAGTAGCACGTTTTTACGACTTCGTGGTATAAAAACACAACGCAAACTTACTTAGTTAATGTTGTTCAATTAAAAGATCAAAAAACATACATTATGCAATATAAACCATAAAAATACTTACAAATTGGTCAATGGGAAATTTAAGGTGGCTAGCATTCAAAATCCGTTTTTGGATAGCTATGAAGTCACATATGCCTTTTTGGATAACTTGGTAGCTATCATGAATTTGTTGAAGACTTCTTCTCTTTGGATTCCCATAATTTCGGCGGTATTGGTTATATATCTTCTCCCAAAAGGTTTCTGACCGGTTGTCAGCCGTGCAAATATAATTCACTTTCTCACTCAACTAGATATAAATATAGTACGTAATAAGAAAGAGTTCGTTCCCACAGAGAGGCTTTTGTTGTTATAAAATTTCAGTTTCTTAGTAACCAGGGGGGGGGGGGGAATTTTTGTTTTTATCTAAGCAATAAAAGTAATTGAGAGCAAAGTAAATAATTGGAATAATCAATAAGGAGAAGATATTGGTCACGGGATAGTATCATTCACAAACATGTATTTTCATCAATGACTAGAATTGGAATTTTAATCTCTCATCTATTAGAAGTCCTAGGAAATCTTGATCGCAAGAATATCCCGTTTATTTCCCGATTTTATCACAAACAACATTAAAAGATGTTATTGTGAAATCTACCTAGAAAGCAACATAAAGTGTAAAAGCACAATTAAGTTTAACTCCCTAAGAGCAATAAGTTCTATGAAATAAGACTAATCAATGCAAACAAACATGTAAAAGCACTAATTCGTTTTAACAAAGGTTATGATTCATATGCAATTAAAAAGATGTATCACTACAAGTAATAATGGCATTATGCTACTTAGAATCAGGGATAAACAACTATTTCGTATTGAAAACCCTAATCTAACAATAGAGATGAAGACTAATTTAATTGATTCCGGACTCAAACAAACTAGCATTCAAATCATATGACAATATTAATAATGAAACATAAACAATAAAGTATTGAGACAAAACTAATTCATTGAATCAAATAACATGTTCGAAATCAACTTTTATCCCATAACCAATAATTGAGTTTAGTTACTCATAATAATGGAGTTCATCATAATCATAATCATAAAATAATTGAAGAAGATGAAAAATAAACGAAAGCAAACCCTAGTTGTAGCCGCTCTCCCAAGTTCCAAGTAGAAAATAATACGTGATTTCAAAGTTGTAGAAAACTTTTCTTTTTGTAGCTTTTCTCCCTTCCAAAACTAGGTCAAGTCTTCAAAAGCCCATATCCAAAACGGTCCACCAAGCCCATGTGTGTGAAGAACCCACGTAGAAAATATGTCAAAAAATTATCATCGAAATTTGGCCAGAAATTCGCCGGAAAGTGGCCGGCAAACATCTCAGGTTACCGGCAAAGTCCGCCCGGTAACCGGTCAACGAGTCAAAACGGTCAGGTCAACGAGTCAACTCGGATCAACTCAGTCAAACCTGGTCAGCTTATTGAGTCAGACCTGAGTCAGGGTGAGTCAGTTCTAGCTAGTCTGAATTGATTCTGGCCAAGGCCATGTCTTCTGTTGCCAAGGCTTGAGATGTGCTGCACAATCATTGTGCATCACCACTGCATGTCCAGCCATCTTGTGGTGCACCATCATTGTGCTTCACTGCCAAATTGCCAGACTGCCAGCCATCACTTCCACAATCTCAGTTCCTTCCACTGCAGTGCCAATGCCACGAATCCATTTACCCATTCTGCAAAGTTTCAATCTCATTAACTGCAACAGCAACAACCAACTGGTGCTCATCATATCCACCAGTTCAATCCCAGTTCTCAAATCGGGTCACTTCTGTTTCCATCCTAGCTTTATAACAAATTCAAACGAGTCCCACTATAGTATCTCAGCAGCTTACACATTTCTTTCACCTGCAAAACTGCATCAACTCTATCCAGTTCTGCAATTCTCAACCACAAACACCAGACAGCTTTCTGTTCTTGGTAACAGCACCAGATCCATCTACTTAGCCAGCCAACAAATACCCATTTCAGTTCATGCCTGCAATTCAGTATTGACTCAATCTTCTAGCCATCACAACTTGAACTGCAGCTGCAATTGTTTCATATTCGTCACTCAACATCAGTACCACCAGTAGCATATAGCCATGACAAGCATCACCTGCAATTCATCACCAACTACAATAACAGCTACCACTACATAGCACCACAATCCACGGCCTGCGGCAACTCCAGTTCAGCCACCCCACTGAGACAGTAGCAAACTGAATTCCACCTGCACTTGCTCCAATCCAAGACAACCTGCAATGCCTCAACTAAAGAATGAGCTCTAACCCCTCTAAATAGCATCACTGCCTCCTTCTGAATATCGTCTCTTCCTCCCTGTAACTCAACAACTCCATAATCTCTGCTCCATTCATTGCAGTTGCAACCTGTCCTAAACATACATCTAGCCTTCACTGCAATGCACAGCATAGCATCACAGCCCTTCTGATGAACAACAAACCAACACCTTCTTGTATTCCATTTGCAGTTTAGTTCACTGCATCAGCAACAACTTGCATTCTTGTACAAGACCAGCAGCTCAAACTCATTTCCACTGCTTGCTTCCATCTGGGACTACAATCTCACCAGTTTCTTAACCTCTGCACTTTTAACACCGCACCACCAATTTCAGTCCCTTGCTGTTTAATTCCTTGCAAAACTCACAAACCCATCTGCAGAGTCATCACCAACAGCTGCTCAATCAAACCCATCTTCTCAAGTGTGTTGTAATCTCAGTTCACACCAGTCCTCCATTTAAACTCCAAATCAGCTTCTGAATCCTTGTAATTCAACCAACAAAACCCATTTCAGATCTGCATCTTATGTTTACACAACAACCTTCTCTGTCTCCATCTTCATAGTTGTCTTGAACTCTCAATGATTCATTTTCATCACCAGACTCTTCCATCAAAATTGAAATACCCATCTCAGATTCACAAACCCTATATTTGCTTTTCAATCAGTCTCATGGCACCATTGTTCTTCAATAATCCAACAAACCTATATCTTCATTTGCAGCATCAATTTCATACAGATTCAAGACCTAATTTGAGGTACCACCTCTCTAAACTTTCCCATCAGAAGACTAATCAAAACCCATTTGAATCTCGACTTTAATCTTCACTCTCATCGCCAGTACACAACAGCAATTCATCATTTGAATCTCCACTGTAATTTCTGCAACAGCTTCCACATTTAACCCATATCTTCTTCTCTGATTTGAAACCCTAACTCTGAATCAATCGAGCACACCTCAGGAACAGCCAAACCCTAACTTCCTTTCAATCTGATTTCTTCTAATGGCTGCAGTTGATTTCTTGCTCAGAACCCATGTCTAATCACTTCACCAAAGCCCATTAATCCATGGCAGCAACATATCAAGCCCTTGAAATCGAATCGATTTCAAACAACAGCAGAAATAATTTCCCTGTCAATTTGACTTACATCAAACCCCAATTCTTTCTTATGATTTTATCCTCATCATCTCTTTGAAGTCTTCTCTTGATTTCACTTGTTCTCTCTGAATTTCTCCCTTTCATTGAACGAAGCTGCCATCACTTCTCGGTTTCAGACAGAGGGTGAGAACGGAGAAGTGAATATCTAATGATAAGAAGAAATAATGATAAGAAGAAATGTGTGCTCTCTGATTTTTAGGTTGTGTAGGAACCAAAACTGCTATTGGCACCCCAGTTTAGTGTTTAAGGGGTAACCAGCTCACACATGACAGTTCATTCTCCACCTCTTCCTTGCGTAACCTAGTCTGCTCTAAACATAACTCGACTGTGAATTAATCTTTTTGCCCTTTTACGCTCCAAATGTATGATTTCTCCTTCTTTTGCTCCAAAAGACTCAATTGCACCTAATAACTCAAAAGTAAACATAAGAAATGCAATTCACAAGGATAACCGCAAAGAAATCATAAATACTAGATATAAAATTAGGTGCTTTACAACACCTATCAGTTTCGGGTTCTACTCTTATGGGAGATTGATCGACAACTCTACTCTCGTCGTACCATGTTTTGATAATGGTCAAATCTTCGGCGGAGTCAAATGATGTCATGGTTGTATATAAAGGTATGAAGAGAGTTAGAAAGAGTAGATGATGGATTGAGCTTTGTAGAGTATTTGAAAATAGATGTGTGTAGTTTTGTAAAGAGAACTAGTGTATTTATAGGATAGCGTCCACAGCTAACCGTTGGGGTAGTCAATCAATGCTAGGGATGGTAATTTGCCCCACCCAAACCCATCCCCGTGGATACCCGCCCCTATTAGATAGGGTTTTATCCGTACAAATAGGGATGGGGTTGGGTATGGGTAATACCCGAAATCAGTGAAACGGGGATGGGCGGGGATGGGATTCTAGATCCTCGCCCCGTACCTTCCCATTTTAGGGTTTTATATATTTAGTTTTAGTTCACATGATCATATTGTAATCCTATGGTTAATATTAACCGAAACAAAGTATAAAAGAAAGCGTAAAAGTTTTATCTAATTTTTTTTATTTTATTATTATCATCTACTATCGGCGGCAAGGAAGAAGGCGATTAAGATATACCCAAAAACTATGAATCTCTTCCATTGTATTTGTTATATTACTTAATGGTTATTTAAGCTTTCTTTATTATATATATATATATATTTAGGGATGGTCATGGGACGGGTATGGGGCGGGATCATGTATCCCAGTCACAGCCCCGTTCAGAAAAAAAAACTCATACCCTCCCCATTGCCTGTATCATCTGGGACGGGGCGGGTATGGAAAATACCCGTACGGGGCGGGTTCCCCATGGGTTATCCATGACATTAAGTTCAAATATGATGAGTTAATTTAATATTCAAAATTAAGCAGGATGTTTCAACCAATAATAATAATAGTCTAAGAAATTGGTTTCTAAAATCTCCAACTCATAAACTCTTCTTAAAACAAGTAAACGAAAAAATAATTGGAAAAAATAATTGGTCTATAAACGAGTATCACTCCTTTTAGTTCTTAATTCTTTTTGATCAAGTATCTTCCTCCATGTTAACCATCTCATCATCTGCTTCAGTTTCTTCCCAAAATGTTTGACCATCGAATTTTGATCCACCTAGCCAAAATAAGAAAGCGTATCATATAACCATAATGATGTATTAAATGTAAAAAAAAATCAACAGAAAGAGAATTCCATTACCATTTAGCATATCCCACAACCAGTCTTGAGCACACATCAAAGCTTCCAACGTTTTTGGATGAAGTCTATTACGTTGGATACTCACGAATCTACCTCCAGTACTAAGAGCAGATTCAGAAGCTACCGTTGAAACCGGAATCGCTAAAATATCTCTAGCCATACACTGCAAGACTGGATATTTGATCCCATTTGTCCTCCACCATACTAGTATATCGAAGTTACCCATCCTAGGTAAAAGATCTTCCTCTAAGTAACTGGTTAATTCTGACTTGACAGTACTAGTTGGAGCAGTACTAGAGACAAACATATCAAATTTTTCCAAAGGATCTACGTCATCGTTAGAACCATGAATCTCCGAAGTGAATGACATATCATTTTGGCTACCAGATGTTTCAGCAAATTTTACTTTTAGTTCATACTCCGTTGCCAAATCTACATATAAATTGCGTACTCGATCAATTTCGACTTTTGAAAAAGCTGCACCATAAATTTGTGGAAAATAAAAATCAATCAATTTCATCTTAAACCTTGGATCTAGCATAATTGCTACGGCCATTACTCCATTGATCGCAAACCAATACTCTTCAAACTTCTCTATCATTTCATATGCCATTTCCTTAATCACACCAACTTTAGATTTTTTCCACTCATTTAATGACAATCTAATATCACAAAGACTTGGAAAGAAAAGATTGGTGGTAGGATATTTTACTCCGGAAAACTTCTCTGTGAAAGTATAAAATATCTTAAGTTTGTCGCACATCTCCTTTGCCAACAACCAATCTTCTTCATCTGACAAACAATTATACTGCGGCTCACGTTGCTTTAGGCGAGTAAAAACCTTTTGATACTTAATAGCAGTATTAAGCATCATGTATGTTGAGTTCCATCTTGTCTCACAATCAAGAACTAACTTATTTATATTCGAAATATTTAGTTGACGGCCGGCCTCTTCAATTTTCTCAACTCGTTTTGGTGTTGCTTTCCAGTAAGCAACACTATTACGAACCAATTCGATAGCTCCTTTGATCCCTTTTAATCCTTTCTTGACTATAAGAGCTAATATGTGTGCACAATAACGCATATGAAACAAATCTCCACCCGATAGTAAGTTAATTGATAATTTTTCTAGGAGAAGTTTGATCATAAGATCATTAGCGGTACAATTATCTACAGTAAGAGTGGATACTTTATCATTGATATTCCAGTCTAGCAGACACTCCATAAATGCGGTTGAGAGGACTTCAGCTATGTGCGGGCATGGCACATACATAAACCTAATACAAAAGAAAAGAAAGATGGTTGATTACTCCATACTCTGTAACTTCTAGCAGATTCACTGGGTGGAGATTAACACTACTTGAAATGAGGTAATATACAAAATCATTATAAAAAAATAGATTGATCTAATAGACAAAATATATTCACACTAGTAAATAAATACGTGTACCTGATAATTCGGCTCTGCAAGGTCCACGATTCATCAATAAAATGAGCCGTAATTACCATGTATCCTTTCTTTTGCTTACTAGTCCACATATCAGTAGTCAACGCAATTTTGCCTTGATGTTTTTGTAGCACCTCCATTGTTTTAGTTTTTTCTTCATCATAGATTTTAAGGATATCCCTTCTAATTGTTCTCCGAGATACCACCTTAAATAACGGTTGAAGCGCATTTGAATATCGTCTAAATCTGGCATGTTCAACGATGGAAAGCGGATACTCGTGTATGATTATCATATAAGCAAGTTCTTTCCTAGCGAACGATTGATCAAAACTGTACGTGTTAAGCTGGTTTCTCCCGTCACTCTTTTTACTCGGAATGATTATTGATTGTCGTATGTCTTGTTGTTTACATTTAGGACATCTGTTCATGTGTGCATGTAGATGCTTAGTCCCATGACTGCTTTTGCCTCCTAATGGTTTATGAAAATATTTGCAAACTGCTTTGTTTTCCCCTTTTATCTTTTTCTTTTCAAAGTGTTTCCACACTATGGATCTTTTCTTCCTAAAACTAAAGCAATTTCACCTTAGGCATTATCACAATCACCTGTAATATTTGCCTCGGCAATTTCACCATGGTCATCATCCATTGGAGAACTTGGGGTTGTCTCGACATGGTGTTCAGACTGTTCAGTTCCACCTCGTGTTGATATAGTTGTCATTTTGGAATCACTGGGTAATATACACACAAAGTAGAATTTAATTAATTAGTCTTTGGATACGATACATGGACATCAGTGATTCAGTTGGCATAAAATAGTTCTTTTAGTTTACCTACAAAAACGAACATGCAATCAAATCATCGTTCGTGATTAATTTAGGTAGTAGCAATTTTTTTCCAAAAGAATCATTGATTCACACTTCACAGTATATTATGAAAAGGTTTGACCTAGGCAGTCGGCACCTACCTTACTCAAGTAATCATTTAATCAACCTAAAATCTTATTCTTTTGAGCTATATATAGGGACGACCATTTGCCCCATCCAAACCCGTCTCCGTGGATACCCGCCCCTATTCGATAGGGTTTTACCCGTACAAACGGAGATGGGGTTGGGTATGGGTAATACCCGAAATCATTGAAACGGGGATGGCGCGGGGATGGGATTCTAGGTCCCCCATACCCGCCCCGTACCTTCCCATTCGAGGTCCCCCATACCCGCCCCGTAACTTGCTAATGATCTTATGATCGAACTTCTCCTAGAAAAACTTTTCCTAGAAAAATTATCAAGTAACTTACTATCGGGTGGAGATTTGTTTCATATGCGTTGTTGTGCACACATATTAGCTCTTATAGTCAAGAAAGGATTAAAAGGGATCAAAGGAGCTATCGAATTGGTTCGTAATAGTGTTGCTTACTGGAAAGCAACACCAAAACGAGTTGAGAAAATTGAAGAGGCCGGCCGTCAACTAAATATTTCGAATATAAATAAGTTAGTTCTTGATTGTGAGACAAGATGGAACTCAACATACATGATTCCTAATACTGCTATAAAGTATCAAAAGGTTTTTACTCGCCTAAAGCAACGTGAGCCGCAGTATAATTGTTTGTCAGATGAAGAAGATTGGTTGTTGGCAAAGGAGATGTGCGACAAACTTAAGATATTTTATACTTTCACAGAGAAGTTTTCCGGAGTAAAATATCCTACCACCAATATTTTCTTTCCAAGTCTTTGTGATATTAGATTGTCATTAAATGAGTGGAAAAAATCTAAAGTTGGTGTGATTAAGGAAATGGCATATGAAATGATAGAGAAGTTTGAAGAGTATTGGTTTGCGATCAATGGAGTAATAGCCGTAGCAATTATGCTAGATCCAAGGTTTAAGATGAAATTGATTGATTTTTATTTTCCACAAATTTATGGTGCAGCTTTCTCAAAAGTCGAAATTGATCGAGTACGCAATTTATGTGTAGATTTGGCAACGGAGTATGAACTAAAAGTAAAATTTGCTGAAACATCTGGTAACCAAAATGATATGTCATTCACTTCGGAGATTCATGGTTTTAACGATGACGTAGATCCTTTGGAAAAATTTGATATGTTTGTCTCTAGTACTGCTCCAACTAGTACTGTCAAGTCAGAATTAACCAGTTACTTAGAGGAAGATCTTTTACCTAGGATGGGTAACTTCGATATACTAGCATGGTGGAAGACAAATTGGATCAAATATCCAGTCTTGCAGTGTATGGCTAGAGATATTTTAGCGATTCTGGTTTCAACTGTAGCTTCTGAATCTGCTTTTAGTACTGGAAGTAGATTCGTGAGTATCCAACGTAATAGACTTCATCCAAAAACGTTGGAATCTTTGATGTGTGCTCAAGACTGGCTATGGGATATGCTGAATGGTAATGGAATTCTCTTTCTGTTGATTTTCTTTTTTTACATTTAATACATCATTATGGTTATATGATACGCTTTCTTATTTTGGCTAGGTGGATCAAAATTCGATGGTCAAACATTTTGAAAAGAAACTGAAGCATATGATGAGATGGTTAACATGGAGGAAGATACTTGATCAAAAGGAATTAAGAACTAAAAGGAGTGATATTCGTTTATAGACCAATTATTTTTTCCAATTATTTTTTCGTTTATTTGTTTTAAGAAGGGTTAATGATTTTGAGATTTTAGAAACTAATTTCTTAGACTATTATTATTATTGGTTGAAACATCCTGCTTAAGTTTTGAATATTAAATTAACTCATCATACTTGAACTTAATGTTATGGGTAACCCATGGGGAATCCGCCCCGTACGGGTATTTCCCATACCCGCCTCGTCCCAGTTGATACGGGTAATGGGGAGGGTATGGGTTTTTTTTTCTGGACGGGCAGTGAATGGGATACATGATTCCCTCCCCATACCCGCCCCATGACCATCCCTAATCAATGCAGTTGTACTTGCAAAATTTTGAATTTTGAACTCGACGTCAGGTTTTTTTCTCCCCATGTGTACCATCCTTAGTCGTAAGGGTCGTAATTTTGTTACCTGGCGGCTAATAGACCTTTCACACACATGTGGAGGTCATATTCTTCTGCCTATAGTCCGCAAGACATTTGTTTATTACAATGATGACTAACATATATATAGTCGGGAAGGTAGTAACACTGTTAAGATGACGACTATTGCCAATTTAGCACACACGAAAAAGCCATATTCATTGAACATTAGTCGGCGCGATAGTGATTTAAGAAGATGCCGACTAATACATGGTCGTCTATGTCGTAATTTTCTTAATCCGATAACTACTAACTTTTTCACACACGGGAGAAGGTCAGTTCCATCTATCATTAGTCGGCATGGTAGTGGTTTAATATAGTGACGACTAATATATAGTCGGTTAGGTCGTAATGTTGTTAACCTGACGATCCTGGTAACTGCATCATTGCTGCTGTCAGGGTCGGCAGTTTGCTATTTTACAACCTTGCGACTCTGATTTAGTCGTCACTGTAATGAACAAACCATTCATTCAACAACTAGGATTCCAACATTTGTCAAAAATAAAAAAACATATGTCCCAACAACCTTAAAAAAAAATTGTCCAAACCATTAAACTTGACATAATGTCTAACACATAAAGAAACAAATTAGAAATTAATTCATTCATTCACGACCACGACCACTACCACTACAACCACCACAGCCCCGTTTAGTATTTTCGCGAAGACCACTACCACTTACACGATTACGAGGCCTCTTTAGTTCAACACTAGCTCGCTGAAACATTTCGGTGGCATCTTCATTGTCAACATTTTTGGCATAGTCAATGTGCTTAGTTTGCTCTTCAACCGATAAAGGCTCTCCTCTATCTCTCGCACAACACATCATCTTCACAAGGGTCTTTAAGTGCTCCTTCTATTTTCAATTAAACAGCAAACAACTAATAAATTGATTCGATAATGTAATCTTAAAACAATAAGAGCAACTTTAAAATACTTCAAAATTCTTAAGACTTGTTATTGGGTCTTCCGCGGTGTTCTTATTCTTACGAGACGGTTGTTCAACAATTTCTTCTTTAATCACAGTAGGACGAGCAAAACCCAAGTACCTCGGCATGTAATTCTCATGAACTTCATGACCTTCGGTCACCTCGTCCAAAAGACTCAAATCAATTATGTGCTCACGTCTATCGTCCCAATAAGAAATCTATGGTGGTGAACCGTAAACGACGTCAATAGTTTTTTGAGAGGTGTTGCACTCCTCCCTTACCACTTTATAAAACGGATCATCACCGTGATGAGGTATTTCTTGGACGTAACCCACTTGTCGCACTACCCGATATGGATCGTACATTGAAAATCCTTAGGGGTAAAACAAGGGACCGTAGTAAAATACAACATCATTTCTCCTATCGATTATTCTATCTTTTCTATCATCTCGATACAGATCAAATATTACCTCATCCGCAATCATTTTGTTTAAGGCAACTCGCATGTTGATAAGCTGCTGAGGCATATACTTCTCCTGAGCACCAGTGAAAGTGTATTGACGTCCTCTTGGCTTGTGCTTCGCAAGACTACTGTTGACTTTGATGTCGGGGTTGGCTTTCACCAAAGAAGGGAAGTGCTCATATATCCAAACCTATGCAAACACAAAGTTTAGTAAAAATATTATCTTACAAGCATTTTGAAAATATAAATGATTTATACAATACAATTACCTGAAAGAGACTTAGATTTCCGTTAACTTGCTTAGTGAGTGCCCTTGAAGCCTTTGTCAAGTCTGCATTCAAGAAGCCAACCACCACAATACCCTAAGAATGTGTATGCATCTGATCAAATGGATGCAATAGTTGAAGATACTTGTTGTTAGAGAACTGCTCGGTCGAACTCGCATGCGTTGCTATCTCAAGCATGTTTGTCAATGTTAGTGATCAAAACTATAAGTCTTGATTTCTAGCCTATTTATAGATGTCCCGGACTAGGACATAGTTTGTGTAGTTGAGCTTAGACTTCACGACATTTATTACTTGAAGACGAAGAACTACTAAGGAAAGCTTGTGGAACTTCATCGACAAAAGGTATGTGGAGACTTAAACTCATATATCACTTGGAAAGTCTATTTCTACTCTTTCTATTATATTGAGACATAAGTCGTATTACAATATAGTTTTCTATATACACATTTGAGATTTCGAGCTGAGTATATCTCGCTTACATATTTCTCGAAATACATGTTGGTAAGCGTTCGCTTCGACCAAGTTCATCTTATATCATGAGAAAATTGTCGAGTAACATCTTACATGGTTTGTGTGATACAATCATTTGGTGTAAGACTTGGAATGTTTCGATAATGATTATTTCAATATCTTGAAAATTGCTTTGATGCTAATAGTGTGTGAAAACGACTATTATCATTATAGAAGAATGTTTCAATGATTTAAATAAAGAGTTTAGAATCTTGTAACCACCTTTGGATACAAGCATAGTGTGTTCACACATTAGTGTATAAGTCCAAAACCGGGAACCAAAAGTATGCATACTTGTGTACATACAAAATGGTTGAAGGAGACTGGGTAAGTATGCGTACGGGTACGCATACTGGCGGAAGTTCACGTCCGTGAATTTCTGGTGAGTTTGAAAACCAAACCAAACTCATCCGGTTACCTAAAGTACGCGTACCTGTACGCATACTGGCGGAAAGTTCATGTCCGTGAATTCTGCTGAGTTAGAAAACCAAATCAAACTCAAATCTGGTTACTTAAGTACGCATACCCGTACGCATACTTAAGTGGGTTACTTTCTAAAATCGGTTGTGTGCATGAACTTAAACATTTATTAATAAGGAATGCAATCTTTGCAAACCCTGGCTATAATGTTCATGTATCGATTCGAGTGAATCAAACAGATTTTACTTCAATTGTGTTCTTGTATTATTATATAAGAATATAGCAATTGAACAACTCTTTAACTAGTTTTATTTGAGTCATTTGAACTAGTTATGGTTAAGATTGTTAGAAGTGTGTGGGCTTCCAACTCAAAACCAATTGATGAGTGGAGTGGCTCTACACCTTATATATTAAGATCTAGGCTAAGGAGTTAGCTATGTGGGACTATTTTATAGTTTCTCCAACATGCTCCCCCTCCACGTGTAGGGCGGAGATTAAGCCACTACAACGTGGACCTCTGTACGGGTGGACGGGCAGCCCTTAGGGTCTACTTCTCATTCCACTCTCATACGGTCCTAGCTCTGATACCATGTTTGAAGTTTGCGGGCTTCCAACTCAAAACCAATTACACGTGGAGGGGGAGCATGTTGGAGAAACTATAAAATAGTCCCACATAGCTAACTCCTTAGCCTAGATCTAAATATATAAGGTGTAGAACCACTCCACTCATTGCCAATTGGTTTTGAGTTGTAAGCCCACAAACTTCAAACATGGTATCAGAGCTAGGCCCTTATGTGAGTGGAATGAGAAGTAGACCCTAACGGCTGCCCGTCCACCCGTACAGAGGTCCACGTTATAGTGGCTTAATCTCCGCCCTACACGTGGAGGGGGAGCATGTTGGAGAAACTATAAAATAGTCCCACATAGCTAACTCCTTATCCTAGATCTTAATATATAAGGTGTGGAGCCACTCCACTCATTGCCAATTGGTTTTGAGTTGGAATCCCACACACTTCAAACAAAGATGAATAAGGTTGATATGAGAGCAATCATATGGCTAACCTCGGTTAACTATTTGTGAACCAACATGGTGTACACGTTTAGGTACGGATACATAAACCTAAATGAGGGTACATTTGTGTTAGAGCACTGCTCGGTCGAACTCGCATGCGTTGCTATCTCAACCATATTTCTGAATGTTAGTGATCAAAAACTATAAGTCTTGATTTCTAGTCTACTATTAGCTAAGTCTCAGACTAGGATAGAAAGTGTAGTTGAGCTCTAGACTCCATGGATATCATCATACAAAGACGAACAACTACTCAAACAACTGGTGGAACTTCATCGACTAAAAGGTATGTGGATACTTGAACTTATCTATCACTCAAAAGTCTATCTACTCTATCTCATATCTTGAGACAAAAGTCGTATTGCTATATAGACTATGATTATACACATCTGCTATTTCGATCCGAGTTTATCTCGCTTATCTATTTCTTGGAATATGTGTTCGTAAGCTTTCGCTTTGTCCAAGTTCATCTTTACTAGTGACGAAAGTCATATTAGTTTCAATTACTTGAAAATCGCTTTGACGAAAAATAGCTTGTGAACAACAACTATATAACGTCCTCTAAGAATGTTTCAATGATTGAAATGAGAGTTTAGAATATAACCTTGAAAGGATATAAACATTGTGTGATAACTCATTGAACCAAAGTATGCGTACTTTGCTGCTCAGGAAAACCGGAACTGAAGTCCATGTACCAGTACGTGCACTATCGGAAGTTCACATCCCGTGAATTTCTACTGGAGTTTGTGAACTGAAAACAAACTTATTCCGGGTACTTAAGTCCGCGTACCAGTATGCGTACTTAAGTGGGTTAGTTTCTAAAAACGATTATTCGTGAAGTTAAACTCATATAAACTAAGGAATGCATACCTGCAAACCGTGGCTATTAAGTTCATGAATTGATTCGAGTGAATCAAATCGTTTTTGCTTCGATTGTGTCTTATATACTTCTATGAGATCTAAGCAATTGAACAACTCTCTAACTAGTTCTCTTGAGTCATTTGTCTTATGGTTAAGATGAATATGGTTGATATGAAAGTGCTCATATGGCTAACCATTTGGTTAACTACTGTTGAACCAACTAAATGTACATGTTTGGGTACGGCTACACAAACCTAAATAAACATGTATTTCATTTGTGTGTAACAAGCTAAGTTCGATCTAACGATTGAAAGATATTAGCTTGATCCAATCAGGTTTTCATCTAACGGTGAATATTGAATGCTTTGTTACTAAGCTAACATTGATTGCAAACCCTGATTTTAAAAACTATATAAATGAGAAATCTAGCAACTGGGAAACCTAATCCCCACATCTCCTGTGTGATACTAGTTGTATTACCTAGAGTCGATTCTCCTTTAACCTTAGGTTTCTATCGAGACCCTGTAGGTTAACGACTTGAAGACTTCATTGGGATTGTGAAGCCAGACCCAACTATTTTCTCTGTAGTTGCGTGATCTGATCTTTCTATTTCTATCGTATTTGAGTATAATCGTAAAATTGGCTTGAGATTAATTTCTCCGATAGGAAAGATAGAAAAGTAGTCACAAACACCTTCGTCTCATCGTTTGTGATTCCACAATATCTTGTTTCGCTAGTCGATTAAGATTATTGTGAGGTGATTGATAATTCTAGGATGTTCTTCGGGAATATAATTCCGGGTTATCAATTGGTTCCCGTTCACCTTGATATATCAAAAGATGGAACAAAAACTCGTAGGTATTTGTGTGGGAGATAGATTTATCTATTACCGTAGACTTTTCTGTGTGATACATATTTGTTTATTAAAGTCTTCGATTTTGGGTCGTTGCAACTCTTATTTGTGGGTGAGATCAGCTAAGGGAATCAAGTGTGTAGTATCCTGCTGGGATCAGAGACGTAAGGATCACAACTGTACCTTGGATCAGTGTGAGATTGATTGGGGTTCAACTACAGTCCAGACCGAAGTTAGTTTGTAATAGGCTAGTATCTGTAGCGGCTTAATACATTGTGTGTTCAATCTGGACTAGGTCCCGGGGTTTTTCTGCATTTGCGGTTTCCTCGTTAACAAAACTTCTGGTGCCTGTGTTATTTCTTTTCTGCATTATATTTTGTTATATAATTGAAATATCACAGGTTGTGCGTTGAATTGATCAATTGGGAAATACAATCTTTGGTTGTTGATTGAAATTGATTGATCCTTGAACATTGATTTTTGGTACCTTTCAAGTGATTTCTCTCGTATTCAATCAGACTCGCAGATTTCTATTTGATTGAGTAAGTATTGAATCGAGAAAGTGAGATATAACTTTTTGATATACTTTTAATAAGATTGAGTCTGACTGTCTAGTTGATTCTCTTAAAAGTATATTGGAGTTTGTCCATACAGATTTCTAAGCGAAATATTGGGTGTGGTTGTTAGACCCCCGCTTTTTCAATTGGTATCAGAGCAGGCAAACACGTTTAAAGACCTTATAAGTCTGTGTTTGTAGCGATCTGACTCTATGGACAAGAGTACTATCTCTGATAAACGCATCACTAGAAATAAAAGTTATGTATCGATTGTATCTATTAAAGAGATAGATTCATCAATCTCAAATATAGACGAACCTAGTGTTCTGACGAGACAAATAGACACTGACATGTGTTATTCCGATTACCCTTCAAAAGAGTCTATCTCTATTAATGAAAGGGAAACAACTGAAGAGAGTGAACTGATTCTGAATCTTGTTAGAATCCAGGCTGATAGGTTTAATCGGTTGAAAAATCATGTCAATGTTCTTATTGGTGTAATAAGAGACTGTAAATCCAAAGAAAATACTGAAGATCATTCTTCATGTATGTTACTCGAGGCGAGCCTCAAAAAGGATGCTTTGGAAATTGAACATCGCTTGTGTAAACTCTCAATTCAAGGATGTTCTAAGCAGTCTAATATATCATGTACTTCTACCACAACTGAAGGAGATCCAGTTCTATAAGTAAAACCAGAATCCCTTCCTATTGGAAAAGATGTGTTAGTCACCTCCTCTAATCAAGGTTGTTCCACATCACATGGAAGGAAGAAATCTCCAAACGAGGTTGTTAAGACTGCACTATCTAATCACTCTGGTGATCATAAAGTGTGTTTCTTTTGTAAGGCAAAAGGTTCTGTTAAATAAAAGGGAATCTCTCGGTTGAATAAAAATTCCTTTGTTCAACTTCAACACACCTTAGATTTAATTCTCAAAGGTGTGACTGACATTCGTATGTCTAAACCAATTAGTTTTCGGACTTAGCCTGTGTATGCTACCAGAAAAGTCAGTTCAATGAGTTTTTCGAATGCTCATAAGCAGAACACACGTCTTAACAAAAATCGTTTAAGAAAAGATCAAGTTTTTTCTTCTGTTAAAAGAGGAAATAACGTTACCTTTGATGTGAACAAAATTCCAGGAGAAAGGAAGAAAAATGATGATGTGAGAAATAACCTGAAGGAGATAATTGAAGGTTATAAAGAAATTATCAGCAGGTTGTCAACCGCCTCATTTCAAAATTCTTCTGGTAAGAACTCAAATCTTGTCTCGTATTATGATGACGGTAAGTTTTATGATAATTTCTCACATCAAAAATAATTCTTTCCTAGATTCGAAAGGAAAAAGAGCAACTGTAAACACAGTTCATTTAATGAGCTTAGAGCTCATACTTGTGTCAGTTAATCACAAGGATTGAAAACTTACTCATAAAAATCTTGTTGAGTAAGATGTGTTAATAATCAGGTATACTGTTGGCAAAATTGCTATCTATTTAGTTGAGCTATTTTCTTATCGTCCATAGCTAAACTATTGTCTGCAGGCAACTTTGCTTAAAGTTTTGGTTGTGTCTGATGTTGTTCTTCTTTTGTTTTTGTTGCAACTATGTTGTGTGCTCTAAATTATTTCTCTATGGAGATATTAAATTTTCTGAGCCAAAAATAAAAAAAAAAAATCGTGTGATATTTTTCACATAGCAGAAATTCTGTCTTGTCGTAAAAATATGACCGGTTGCATACCTTTGTTGTTGGGTTAAGATTATGTTCGTACGAGTACCCGTGTTACTGTCACGAATAAATTTTTAGAAACCCTAAAAGTTACCTTCCCTAAGAAGCCATTTAAATACCAAAACCCTTGAGTCTCATACGCATATTCTGGGATTTTTTTTTGTGGCTTGTCAAGAATGTCTTCTTCTAACTCTAGCGGTTTTGCAAAAGGGTTTCTTGACAAAGGTATTGGTTTCGAGTCCAAGGGAAGGAAGAAAAGAACACTAGTAGAAGATGATCATCCTAATGAATCATGTTACTATGCCTATACACATCATGATGTTGAGAATGAGGATATGGTTTCTGCTGAAGTAGTTCATGATTTTCTTAAATATTTTGAGGAAGCAAAACTGCAACTCGTTGATACTTTGAAGAGTCTTCATGTGTTAAGAACTGAGTTGAAAAAGGTTACTTCTGACCTTGGTCTCATAAAGACACATGTTAAAGATCTTCTCAATGAGGATATCTTCTCTAAAGAAGCAGTAAATGCTGTCAATCACAAGCTCAAAGAACTCAAGGCTCGTGAGGATTCCGAAACGTCTATCTGATTTCAGTTCGTGTTCGGTTTTATGGTTTAAATGTTTTTCCTTATTCTTTAGCTTGTTGATTTTATTTTGTCTAGTAAATCTTCTTATAAGAATTTTATTTTTGTGTTTTTTTAGGAAGAATAACTAGAGTTTGGAATAGTCATTATTGTGATTACACATAGCTATGTCCAACGTTTTCATCTTCATCCTTTTTAGGTTTATTTGTTTAAATTCCAAAGTTGTTTGGAAGATGATTTTTGTAGTATTAATCTTTATGGTCTTATATATTACATTTTGTTATGGGATATGTGTGTTTGCGTCCGTGAACTATGATTGTCCCATACTTTGTCAAAAGTTAAGTCTTTCACATGTCGATATGCAAGTATTGATAAAAGAATGAATGAACTTTTGACATTACAAAAGTTAAGCCTATTGTATGTCACTATGCAAATATTGATGGAAGATGGGATGAACTTTTGTTTACGAGGATTATGTCTATTGTATGTCATTGTGCAAATAGTGATGGAAAATAGAATGAATCCTTGTCTATTCCGCAGTATTGATCTTCTCTGATCCATATTTTTATGTATATATTGTGCATTTCCAATTAAATTAATCATGGGTTTTCATGTGGTTAATTTAATTAAGTATTTTGGATTCAAATTCATATTCGTATGTGATTTATTATGTCCAAAGAAATCCTTATTTTCTTGTGAAAGTAAGGTCGCTCTTGTTGTTCTTTCGGGGATGACATTTTATGGTGGAGAGTTCTTAATTGAACTTGTGCTTAATTGCCAAATCTTTGTGGGGAGTGCGGCTGTGGAATACTATATGGGTTATCTTATATCTTTATAAACTCCTTGATGAATGCATTTAGCTTCGGCTATATGATGGCATCTAAAAAGTTGATATGTGCTTTCTTTTGGTCATGAAATGTCTCTATGGAAATTTCATTAGGATCCCACTAGTTTCCGTACCTTTGCCAATTTTATTGACAAAAAGGGGGAGAATTAATGTGTAGTTCACACTACAAATACATATGGTTTTCGGATCATTATGTAAGGGGGAGCGGTTTCCATGTGAGATGGAGTATTGACTAAGGAGGAGCGATACATGTCACCATAGTATTGTGTCGAAGTTGTGATACAATTGAACTTTGATGTTGTTTAATAATACTATGACACTGTGTAACAATGATTGAGAACTCTTGTTTTCTCATTGTTATAGCTACGGATTTTCAACAACAATGATGCTAAACTTACAACCTTTGGAATCATTGGAGTACTTAGAAGTGACGAAGATTTCGAGTAATGTTGAAGAACCAAGGAGATCATGCATGTGGAAGAGAATCTACAAAAGTTTATTTATTTATTATGTATTCCATATGTATTGATAGTTTTGTCACTAAAATTGACAAAGGGGGAGACTGTTAGAGCACTGCTCGGTCGAACTCGCATGCGGTTGCTATCTCAAGCATGTTTCTCAATGTTAGTGATCAAATAAGTCTTGATTTCTAGTCTACTATTAGCTAAGTCTCGGACTAGGATAGAAAGTGTAGTTGATCTCTAGACTCCAAGGCGATCATCATAAAAAGAGGAAGAACTACTCAAGGAACTGTTGGAACTTCATCGACTAAAAGGTACGTGGAGACTTGAACTTATCTATCACTCAAAAGTCTATCTAATCTATCTCCTATCTTGAGACAAAAGTCGTATTGCTATATAGACTATGATTATACACATTTGCTATTTCGAGCCGAGTTTATCTCGCTTATCTATTTCTCGAAATATGTGTTGGTAAGCTTTCACTTTGGCCAAGTTTATCTTTACTAGTGACGAAAGTCATATTAGTTTCAATTACTTGAAAATCGCTTTGACGAAAAATAGCTTGTGGACAACAACTATATAACGTCCTCTAAGAATGTTTCAATGATTGAAATGAGAGTTTAGGATATAACCTTGAAATAATATAAACATTGTGTGATAACTCATACGTGTGTAATTCCTTATTCCTTGAACCAAAGTATGCTTACTTTGCTGCTCAGGAAAATCGGAACTGAAGTCCGCGTACCAGTACGCGCACTGTCGGAAGTTCACATCCCGTGAATTTCTGCTGGAGTTTGTGAACTGGAAACAAACTTATTCCGGGTACTTAAGTCCGCGTACCAGTATGCGTACTTAAGTGGGTTAGTTTCTAAAAACGATTATTCGTGAACTTAAACTCATATAAACTAAGGAATGCATACTTGCAAACCGTGGCTATAAAGTTCATGAATTGATTCGAGTGAATCAAATCGTTTTTACTTCGATTGTGTCTTGTATACTTCTATGAGATCTAAGCAATTGAACAACTCTCTAACTAGTTCTCTTGAGTCATTTGAACTAGTTATGGTTAAGATGAATATGGTTGATATGAAAGTGTTCATATGGCTAACCATTTGGTTAACTACTGTTGAACCTACTAAATGTACATGTTTGGGTACGGTTACACAAACCTAAATAAACGTGCATTTCATTTGTGTGTAACAAGCTAAGTTCGATCTAACTATTGAAAGATATTAGCTTGAATCTAAACAGGTTTTCATCTAACAGTGAATATTGAATGTTTTGTTACTAAACTAACATTGATTGCAAACCATGATTTGAAAGACTATATAAAGGAGAACTCTAACAACTGGGAAACCTAATCCCCACACCTCCTGTGTGATGCTAGACCCTGTAGGTTTAACGACTTGAAGACTTCATTGGGATTGTGAAGCCAGACCCAACTATTTTCTCTGTAGTTGCGTGATCTAGTCTTGTTGTTTCTATCGTATTTGAGTACAATCGTAAGATTGGCTTGAGATTAATTTCTCCGATAGGCAAGATAGAAAAGTAGTCACAAACACTTTCATCTCATCGTTTATGATTCCACAATATCTTGTTTCTCTAGTCGATTAAGATTATTGTGAGGTGATTGATAATTCTAGGCTGTTCTTCGGGAATATAAGTCCGGGTTATCAATTGGTTCCTGTTCACCTTGATTTATCAAAAGACAATACAAAAACTCGTAGGTATTTCTGAGGGAGACAGATTTATCTATTACCGTAGACTTTTCTGTGTGATACAAATTTGTTTATTAAAGTCTTCGACTTTGGGTCGTAGCAACTCTTAGTTGTGGGTGAGATCAGCTAAGGGAATCAAGTGCGTAGTTCCAGCTGGGATCAGAGACACAAGGAGAGCAACTGTACCTTGGATCAGTGTGAGATTGATTGGGGTTCAACTACAATCCAGATCGAAGTTAGTTTGTAGTAGGCTAGTGTATGTAGCGTCTTAATATAGTGTGTGTTCAATCTGGACTAGGTCCCGGGGTTTTTCTGCATTTGCGGTTTCCTCGTTAACAAAACTTCTGGTGTCTGTGTTATTTATTTTCCGCATTATATTTTGTTATATAATTGAAATATCACAGGTTGAGCGTTGAATCGATAAATTGTGAAATCCAACCTTTGTTTGTTGATTGAAATTGATTGATCCTTGAACATTGGTCTTTGGTACCGTTCAAGTGATTTTTCTTGTATTCAATTAGACTCGCAGATTTCTATCTGCTTGAGTAAGTATGAATCCAGAAAGTGAGATATAACTCTTTGATATACTTTTAATAAGATTGAGTCTGACTGTCTAGTTGATTATCTTAAAAGTATATTGGAGTTTGTCCACACAGATTGCTAAGAGAAATATTGGGTGTGGTTGTTAGACCCCCGCTTTTTCAATTTCATTTGTGTGTAACAAGCTAAGTTGGATATAACGGTTGAAAGATATTAGCTTGGATGAATCAGGTTTTTCATCTAACGGTGAATATTGAATGTTTTGTTACCAAGGTAACTTGGATTGCAAACCCTGATTTAAAAACTATATAAAGGAGAACTCTAGCAACTGGGAAAACTAATCCCACACCTCATGTGTGTTACTAATCGCATAACTAGAGTCGATTCTCCTTTAACCTTAGGCTTCTTCTCGAGACCCTGTAGGTTAACGACTTGAAGACTTCATTGGGATTGTGAAGCCAGACCCAACTATTCTCTTTGTAGTTGTGTGATATTATCTTGCTGTTTCTATCGTGATTGAGTGCAATCGTAAGATTGTCTTGAGATTAATTTCTCTGATAGGAAAGATAGAAAAGTAATCACAAACACCTTTGTCTCATCGTTTGTGATTCCACAATATCTTGTTTCGCTAGTCGATTAAGATTATTGTGAGGTGATTGATAATACTGGGTTGTTCTTCGGGAATATAAGTCTGGTTTATCAATTGGTTCCTGTTCACCTTAATTTATCAAAAGACGGAACGAAAACTCTTGGGTATTTCTGTTGGAGAAAGATTTATTTAATCCTATAGACTTTTCTGTGTGAGGCAGATTTGTCTATCAAGTCTACGACTTTGGTTCGTAGCAACTCTTAGTTGTGGGTGAGATCAGCTAAGGGAATCAATTGCGTAGTATCCTGCCGGGATCAGAATCGTAAGGAGCGCAACTGTACCTTGAATCAGTGTGAGATTGATTAGGGTTCAACTACAGTCCAGTCCGAAGTTAATTGGTAGTGGTCTAGAGTCTGTAGCGGCTTAATACAGTACGGTGTTCAATCTGGACTAGGTCCCGGGGTTTTTCTGCGTTTGCAGTTTCCTCGTTAACAAAATTCTGGTGTCTGTGTTATTTCTTTTCCGCATTATATTTTGTTATATAATTGAAATATCACAGGTTGAGCGTTGAATCGATAAATTGTGAAATCCAACCTTTGGTTGTTGATTGAAATTGATTGATCCTTGAACATTGGTCTTTGGTACCGTTCAAGTGATATCTCTTGTATTCAATTAGACTCGCAGATTTCTATCTGCTTGAGTAAGTATGAATCCAGAAAGTGAGATATAACTCTTTGATATACTTTTAATAAGATCGAGTCTGACTGTCTAGTTGATTCTCTTAAAAGTATATTGGAGTTTGTCCATATAGATTGCTAAGCGAAATATTGGGTGTGGTTGTTAGACCCCCGCTTTTTCAATTTCATTTGTGTGTAACAAGCTAAGTTGGATCTAACGGTTGAAAGATATTAGCTTAGATGAATCAGGTTTTTCATCTAACGGTGAATATTGAATGTTTTGTTACCAAGGTAACTTGGATTGCAAATCCTGATTTGAAAACTATATAAAGGAGAACTCTAGCAATTGGAAAAACTAATCCCACACCTCATGTGTGTTACTAGTCGCATAACTAGAGTCGATTCTCCTTTAACCTTAGGCTTCTTCTCGAGACCCTGTAGGTTAACGACTTGAAGACTTCATTGGGATTGTGAAGCCAGACCCAACTATTCTCTTTGTAGTTGTGTGATCTGATCTTGATGTTTCTATCGTGATTGAGTGCAATCGTAAGATTGGCTTGAGATTAATTTCTCTGATAGGCTAGATATAAAAGTAATCACAAACACCTTCGTCTCATCGTTTGTGATTCCACAATATCTTGTTTCGCTAGTCGATTAAGACTATTGTGAGGTGATTGATAATACTAGGTTGTTCTTCGGGAATATACGTCCGGTTTATCAATTGGTTCCTGTTCACCTTGATTTATCAAAAGACGGAATGAAAACTCTTGGGTATTTCTGTTGGAGAAAGATTTATTTAATCCTATAGACTTTTCTGTGTGAGGCAGATTTGTCTATCAAGTCTTCGACTTTGGTTCGTAGCAACTCTTAGTTGTGGGTGAGATCAACTAAGGGAATCAAGTGCGTAGTATCCTGCCGGGATCAGAGTCGTAAGGAGCGCAACTGTACCTTGAATCAGTGTGAGATTGATTAGGGTTCAACTACAGTCCAGTCCGAAGTTAATTGGTAGTGGGATAGACTCTGTAGCGGCTTAATACAGTATGGTGTTCAATCTGGACTAGGTCCCGGGGTTTTTCTGCGTTTGCGGTTTCCTCGATAACAAAATTCTGGTGTCTGTGTTATTTCTTTTCCGCATTATATTTTGTTATATAATTTAAATATCACAGGTTGTGTGTTAAGATCAATCAATTAGAATATCCAACCTTTGGTTGTTGATTTACATTGATAGACACTTGAACATTGGTCTTTGGTACCGTTCAAGTAACTCCTCTTATATAAATCGAGCTCGCAGATTTCTATTTGATGATTGCGAATTAAATTAAGAGTTAGAGATATTAAGCTCTTTGATATACTTTACTCTAGATTGAGTCTGACTGTCTAGTTGATTCTCTAGAGAGTGTATTGGAGTAAGTCCTCTCAGATTGCCAAACGAATTGTTGGGTGTGGTTGTTAGACCCCCGCATTTTCACTTGTCATCGAACGATCTTCCGAAACCGTCGGGGAAGATACAGTTGGCCAGGACGTATAGCAAATAAGCCGACGCAGTAGCATTGATTCGCACCAAGTCCACACTTCCTTCCCTATCATAGATTTTATAGGTCCCAGAGTATGTGTCCCTCAACTTCTTCAGGCTTAACTTCTTTCTTCTATAACCATCCCTCATCACAAACATAGACTCCGACTGCTTCTCATCCAAAGAGATTCTCCCAATAAATGTCCTCATCGTAGCCATCTTGGATGGATTTTCACTCAACCTCGAGGTCTAGAATTTGATGAGCATCATCGAGAATTACCGCCATCTCACCGAATGGGAATAACATTATATCAGTCTCTCCGTAGAACCTCTCAGAGAGTGTAGATATGATAACTTTTTCATACTCAACCACCGAACTATTCACCGTAGGCCACAACCTGGTGTTCTTGACAATCTCTTTCACGGCGTCACATTCCTTATCAAGTGGCCATTTCTTCATCATAGTATTTGAAGCTTGGCGCCTCATAAGACATATGGCATTCTTATGATCCTAAATACCAAAAACAAAAAATTAAAATAAATACAAACATTTGAAACTTATTTAAGATATAATGTCTTAAATAAAAACAAAGTGAGATTGAGACTACTTACGAGAATAGAATAGATTTTATATGCCCATGAGTCCTTGTATCCAAAAAGAACATGTCCACCATCTTATGGTAACCCCAGTGGAGGCTCACCATCTTTTTGTTGCTTATTCAAGTGAGAGGGAGGCATGTGGGAATCAATAGGTTTATTAATAACCCTCTTCTTCTTTCCGGTTGCAGTTGCAGCTTGAGGTTGTTGTTCAACACTAACACTTGTTGCTTGACCGTTACCTTTTTCTTCTCCACATTCTTCTTCCTATTATTTATCCTCTTCATCTTCAACAATTTCATCTTGTCCATCATTATCTTTATCTCCATTATTGTTATCACCATCATCATTACCTCCTCCAACAGGTGGCATGTCTTGATCACCATCATCATCGTTATCTCCTCAAGCAGCCGGAGTTCCTTCAACATCATCATCAACTCTTCTACCAGATGGAATTGATTGGTATTCATATAGAGTTTTATCAGAATCACTTGGTTCAGGTGGACCCTGAGAATCATTCAATTCATGTTTCTTGAGCGTTCCTGGCTCAACGAATGCCCCTCGATGTGTTGCAGTCAAGAGTTTTTCACCAACGCGAGGAGGTTTTGAAGGAGGAGTAATAAGTTTATTTTTTACTTGCTTGACCTTTTGCATCCTAAACAAGAACAATGAAAATATTTTTCAACTAGTCGTAAGGGTTAATATTTAAACAAGGAAACGACTAAGTAACAAATAAGCGTAGTCGTCACGGACGATAATAATAAGAGGTGCCTATTAAACCGTAGTCGTCACCTTAGCCAAAAAAATATTAACGACGTATAACTGTAGTCGTCACTTGGGTTTTGGTCAACAATTAGTCGACAAGTTCTATAATCTATATAATGCCGACTAATAAATAGTCAGCAGGGTTGTATTCTAAAAATATGCCGGCCTATAACTATATAATACTCAGGAAACACATGAATTCTCACATCATTAGTTGGCAGGTTTGGACTTTCAAGAACGAACGACTAATAAAACTACATTTAGTCGACAAGGTTTTAAAGTTGAATATCGTGACGACCCTGTAAATGGCACTTCCAGATATGAAAAGCCGGCATGATATTCAACCTAAGAAGACAACGACTAATCCTAAATATGAAAATCCGGCAGGGTCATCGAACAGACACCATGATGGCTACATAACTGTAGATTCAGAGATTCTAATTTTATGACATAATTTGACATGCAAACGAAAAATTAAAGTACCGGAATGGGTTTAACTAGTCACTTACTTTCTCGTTCGCGTCATTTCTTTGGTTTCAGCTGTTTCGGTGATTTCTTCTTCACCCGCTGATTTTTTCTTTCGTTTGTATTGAACTGATTTTCCAATGCCAGGGTCTTCAATACTAGGTCTTCTATAAGTTTGTTTAACATGCGGTTTCATGTTTGAAGATTAATCGACGATGGAATTTTTGAATCGATGATTACGACGAATTAATCGACGAATTTTCGATGGAGGTGTGGCGGGGGGAAGCCGGTATGGTAGAAGAGACGTGGGAAGCGGAGAAGATGAAATGAAATATGAGTTGAAAAAATTATTATGGTAATTTTAATTATGAGGATAAGGATAGTTTGATAACTTCACCCATTAGGACACCCTCTTAGCCCTTAAAAAAAGTCCACTTAAAATCGGGTATACCCCAATTAAACTGGGTATACCCCAATTTGGTCAGGATAAGAAAGAACCGTGACTTGGGGCAATACTTGAAACTTTTGGGCCTACATAATGATGACTCTAACTAGTGGCATGATAAGAGGTGTCTAATGGTGGTTAAGTTATTTAGATACCCTTGATTAATTAATTAATTTTTTAATTCAACTATTTTTATTTTTTATTTTCTTTACTGTTTTTTATTTCTTTAAAGTTTTAATTTAATTATTCAATAATTTAATAATTTTTTAGAACTTTTAATTTTCTTTACCAACTAAAGTTTTGTACGAATCTTAATCACTTTATTAAATTAATTATCTAAAAACAAATTAATATATTTTTCTTTTAATTTTAATTTGGTTTTACTAAAGAAAAAAAAATGTTATTCCTTCTTTCTTCTCTTATCGCAATAAAATATATAACGCAGAGTATTTTCTACAAACCCAAATCCTACTTTTTTGTGTTTGATTTATAGATTATGTTTAAATCGAGAAAATCAGCGTTTTACGGTAGTTACAGAGCGAAGTTCGGCTGATAATTGAAACAAATTATCAACCGAACTTCTCATTGTTCTTCATTCTAAAAATGCTAATAAAAAGTTCGACTAATAATTTGTCAGCTGAATCTAAGTATGTTTTCACAAAGCCGAAGTTCTTATCAGCCGAACCTCTGACTATTCTTCATATACGAAGAACACCCAAGATTCGACTTACAAGTCATTAGCCGAACCTAGGTATGTTTTACAAAAACTTAGATTCAACTGATAACTTGTCAAAAAATATAACTTATGTTTTACTACATAGACGCGTTGTTAACAGTAAAGGAGGGAACTATCTCTTTCATAGAGTAAGTGTGGTTATACAAAAACGGTGCCCATTTTGTTGTTAGGCTTTCGACTAGTTTCTTGTAAACTTCTCTCTTTAATTAACTAATAATAAAAAATAATTAAAAAGTAATAAAAGATAAAGGCAGTATTGCCGTAATGAAAAATGGGTGGATAGGGGGTTATACACGATTGCTCTTTCATGACCAATTTTTGTCTTATTATTTATGCCCAAAATTCTCTTGTATGCTACAAATTAGGATTCTACAGAAATTGCAGAGCTATTCATGTTCTGTTGGTCCACTCCATGTTGGGGAAGTTAACTTACTTTTCAGTGATGTGTGCTTAATTCTTACATATTTATTACTCAAAATTATATTTATTAGTTCTTTATTTTGTACATACTAATAAATTTATTTGATTTAGAATTAATAAATAAAGCTCGGTTGCACTAAAATACGGTACTTTTCCCGTAAAACGGATGAAAATTCAAATGCCTTGGATGAGCGGTTGGAATTAGAGTTAACTCTCAAAATAACAACATATCTTTGGGGTCGATTAGTGGCGACATCATATAATGGGAATAATTCTCATATTTGGAAAATATAATTTGTCTTGACTACAAGATTTGGAGGATTAATATAATATCTCTCACCTATGGAAAGGAAAATGAGGCAATCTTTTTTTTTTTTTTGAAAGAGTAGTCGATTTTATTAAAAAGCGACTTCTCTGGGGTACAAACGTCCCACAAAATCATTCATTACAATTACATTTAGGAAGTCTGGACATGCATAGTCCCAAATATATGTGCCAGCTCTGCCTCATATCTGTGCTTGTATATCCGTTGCATAGTTTTCCAATCCATCCGCAGCTTTGTTTGTTTCTCTATAGATATGTGTTAGCGTGCATTGTCCTATTTGCTGTAGATGTCTTCTGATTTCTCCTAGCATGTTCTGAATGATCCATGGTGTTTTGTTGGAGTTTCCTTCTTGTTTGAGTAATTGCAGTAATACCTCCGAATCTGTCTCGAAATATATCTGCGTGCATTCCTGCTCCATCGATTTTTTTTTGTTGCATGTAGCATTTCCCATGTTTCTACTACTAAAGCAGGTACTGCGCCTATTGGTGATGCCATTGCCATTACCACCTGACTTTGAGAGTTCCTGCAAATCCATCCTGCTCCGGCCGCTTCTGGTAATCCATTTGGGTTTGTTCTGCATGCTCTGTCGGTGTTTATTTTGAGCCAAGAGTTCGACGGGGCCCTCCATTTAATCCATACCACCTGCTTATTCATCGTGGTTGTTGTGCTTCGATTGCTATGGTGATGATCTATGTAAGCTTATGTCTCTTTGCCCAGTTATATTCCTGGTATAAAACCAGTCCTATCTGAAAGATTTGTTGTGCTGTTTGAAGCAGTTTCTTGTATACTCTCGCATTTCTTGCCAGCCAAATGTTCCAGATGGTGAAGCAGCATAAACTAAAACTATCATCCCCTGTATCAGACAAGTCTATGAAATCTTGGAAGTTCCTTGGTGCCTGAAAGATTAATCTGTTGTTGGTACCTGCGGAGCGTCCCTGTTGATGCAAACGTATCCTATTAACTGCTCTAGTTGAAGTCCCTTGAAGTCGATAGATTGTGTTAGCTTCCGGATGTGGTGGGAGCATTAGGCTGTTATATGGGTTGTTGCTACTGGTACCTCCATGATTATTAAGCTGAGCACATGCAATGTCCCAAGTTTGTTTGGCCAGTGTGCATTCAAATATACAGTGTTGAACAGTTTCCGGTTGGGATGTGCATATTGGGCAGTTGTTGGTGGTGCTGATTTTCTAGATGCGTAGTTTCTAAAAGGTAGGTAATGCATTGTGACTGAATTTCCACAAGAAAAGTCTCACTTTCGGTGGGCAGTTGGCATTCGATATCCGTTTGGAGTTATGGATGTTGTATTGGTCCATTGAGTTGATGGAATGAGTGTGATTATCTGATGTTGTTGACATCAATACCGCATACGACTATTGCTGATATTCTTGAAGATTATTCTCTTAATCGTGTTGTTTTAGTGAGTGATATTCTTGTTAACGGTGCTTGGAACTTAACTGAGGACTACCGCAACACTTTGTTAGCTGCTGGCATTGAGGAGGCGGATTTACCTTTCATTTTGGATGGGGATGATTGTCAGGTTTGGATGCCTAGCGCCAATGGTCAGTTCACGGTGAAAGCTGCAAAATCTTTTATTCGTAAGAGATATGGGAAGTTGGAGGGTTCTAACTTGCTGTGGAGACAATATGTTCACTCGGCATTAGTAGCTAGAAACTGGAAGATATTAATAGGAGCGTGTGCTACGCTTGCTCAAGTTAGAAGCCGGTTCAAAATTCAGGTTGTAAACAAGTGTTGTTTGTGTAATAGCACAGAGGAATCTTTGGATCACTTGCTTTGGCATTGCAGGTTTGCTGAGATGTCTTGGAGCTGGATTTCAGATACATTTGGGGTGCAATCACACCTGAATCTGGCTACAACCTACAAGGCAGTTTGTGGAAGAAGTGACATGATTAAGGAGCTCTGGCTTCTTGCTGTTTTGGTGGTAAGATCTGAACTGTGGCAAACACGTAACCGTTTTGTTTATGATAACAAAAAGGTTAGCTGGAGCTTCTTTAAGACTACCGTGTTCAACCAAATACAAGAATACTCAGGGCGTCTCAAGGGCTATATGTTTAATACGGTTGATGATTTGAGAATCCTGGATTTTTTCAAGGTTCGTCATAGGCAGGTGAAGCTTCATGATCCTGTTGAGTGTAGATGGGTTCCTCCGGGGGTGGATGAACTTATGTTGTGTTGTTATGGTGCGGCTCGAGGGAATCCAGGAGTTGCTGGGGCTGGTTTAGTTGCGCGTGATCATGATGCTAATGTTATTGGAGCTATGAGTATAGGTTTGGGCGTAATGACGAATTACATTGATGAAATTTCAGGTATTATAATTGGTAAATAGGAGCTTCAATGGGGCTACTCCAAAGTTTGTATCCGCTCAGATTCGTTGAGTGCAGTTATGGCTTTTACTACTTCTAATCTTCCTTGGTTTGTTACACAACGTTGAAGGGAAGTTTCTTCTCAGTATGAGACTATTTGTTTTGATCACACATATAGAGAGGCTAATTTTGATGCTGATAAGATGGCTAAGAGAGGGTGTATTCTTACTAATAAGGAGGGAAGACATTATCTGGGAAGACCTGATTTCTTGAACTCTATTGAATTACCAAATGTATCTTATTTTCGTTTCAACTGAGTAGCAAGTTTTGGGGGTTTTTCTGATCTCTTTTCTTGCTTTTCATTTTTTTTTTGGTAATCTAGTTAATCATTAATACATATTTGGATTTACCAAAAAAAAAGCATAGCCACTCTTAACTGTATAATTGCCCGATTTTGCATGAGGCCAGACTCTCTTGTCTGGGATTGGTGGGTTTGGTATGTGGATTCCTTTGATCAAGTTGTTGACCGGTTGTGGGAAACATCGATCAACCATTTCCAATTTCCAATAAAAAGAATACTGGTCAATTAGGGTACTCACCAAGTCATCGATCCAAGTGCCCATCATTGAAATGTTCCCCTGCATCGGGATCCAGTTGTCTTTAATTCTTGTAGATTTTCCGTCACCAATTTGAATTGTTGTATGTTTCTGCACAAAAAGAGCCACTTTATGGATGTTTTTCCACACCGCACTAGCTGCCGCACGTAGGAGCTTGAGTGATTGGAAATAAAGGTTTGTGTGCCAAATATTTTGCGCTGTAGAGACCGTTGCATATTGTTGAGGGTGCAACATGTATTTTCCAGACACGCTTCCCTAGTATTGCATAGTTTTGTTTTTTTCTATTCCTTATTCCCAAGCCTCCCTGTCCTACTGGCATGTTTGCTTTATCCCATCCAAAGCAATGTAATTTCCTTGTATTTTTTTCGTTCCCCCATAGGAAATTTCTTGCAATCCTGTCCATCTTTTTGTGCACATCTGCTGGTAGAAGTTGGGTCATCATAATATGATTTGCCGTCGGTATCAGTGAGGTGTTTATGAGCATCCGCCTACCATCTTGATTCAAACATTTAGCCATCCGGCCCCTAGCTTTCCTCACCAATCTCTGTAGTAGCTGCAAAAATATTTGTGACGAGTTTCTTCCTTGTTTAAATTGAACTCCTAAATATGTTGGTGGGTTGTGGGTGGTTTGAATGTTGAAGTTGGTTGCAAGCCAATATTTTGTGTCTGGGTGAGTGTTTGGATGATGGATGAGTATGGATTTTTGTGTGTTGATTTGTTGGCCTGCGGAGGTTGAATAAGAGTGTAGGATTTTTTTAAGGTTGTCACATGTTGATTGGTCTGACGAGCATGTTATAAGCAGATCATCCGCATACATGAGATGAAGAATGGGTCGAGCTTTTGTAGAGATGGTTAGACATTTTAGCATCTTTTGTGATTCCAATCTTGCCAAGTTAGATGATAGTATCTCTGCATATAGAATAAAGATGTATGGGGAGAGGGGATCTCCCTGTTCTTAATCCTCTTTGCGGTTGATTAAGATATGGGGCCGGCCATTGATGTTCACCCAATATGAAACAATTGTTATGCATAGCATGATATATTCAATGAACCTATTTAACAAATGTGCAAATAGCCTATTTAACAAAACCCCAATCAATGCTGTCATAAGCTTTCTGGATATCTAATTTGAGAGAAATTTTTGGATGTTTTGTTGGTGGAGATGTTCTGATATGATGGAATATTTCAGTGGCTATGGAAATATTATCATGTATGGCTCTGTTGGGGACAAAAGCACTCTGAAAAGGACTAATCATAAATTGCAACAAAGGTCGCAGCCTCTCTACCAGAAGTTTGGATATAATCTTGTATACCACATTGCAAAGCCCAATAGGTCTATAATGATTTGGTTTTGAAGGGATCTCAGTTTTTGGCAGTAATGTGATTGCAGTATGATTAAAAGGTTTGTCTAGCTCCACATTATCAAAGAAATTATAAACTAGAGCAATTATTTGAGGATTTGTGGTATCCCAAAAGACCTTGAAAACTTACTTGTGTATCCATCTGGTCCTAGTGCCTTTTCCGACCCAATTCCAAGTAGCGCTTTGTGAATTTCCTCATTTGTGGGAGGTGCCATAAGAGATCTACACTGATTACTAGTTAGTCTTGATGAAAACCCATGAAAAAGTTCCATATCTGTATTAGTTGGAGGTGCTCTATATTGTTGCTCGAAATGATTCACACAATTGTTCGTTATTTGTTGTTGATTGGTAATCCACGCATCATTGGCATCTGGGATTTGGTGGATGTGATTGATTCTTCTGTGGATAGTCGCTTTGGTGTGAAAAAAAGGTCGTGTTGAGATCCACATTATTCAACCAGTCAATCCTTGATCTTTGTTTCCAATACGTATCATGGAAGTGTTGCAGCATAAGATGTGAGTTGCGAGTCTCCTTTTCATGTTGCAGCCAAAATAGCAGCTCCGCACCATTAGTGGTTGCACACTTAGTTTGTGCCAATTGAATTTGAAATTCTGCATCCTTTATCAGCTGTGAAAGGTAACCAAAAGTATCTTTATGCCATTTCTGTAATGCCTGTGCTGTGTTCTCCATTTTAACATGTAGGTTGCGTGCCAAATTTTCTTCATTTTTTTCTTGCCAAGCAGTTAAAACCACAGCCTTCATGTTTGGATGTAAAAACCATAAATGTTCCATACGGAAATTTTTTGTATTTTTTCTTGGCATAACTTTTTCCTGCAGAAGTAGTGGAGCATGATCTGACCCAATTCGCGACAAATGTCGTATAAGATCTCATGGGTGTAGGTCTATCCATTGTTGTGTAGCCAAACCTCTATCCAACCTTCCCATGATGAAATTGGTGTCAGTTTGCTTGTTTGTCCAAGTGAATTGGTCACCTTGGAATCCCATGTCTATTAACGCGTGAGAGTTGATGAAATTGTTGAAGTGCTTGACTTGATTGTTAGTTACAGGTCTGCCTCCTTTCTTTTCATGTTGGGTTGTGATTTCATTGAAGTCTCTCATGAGAAGCCAAGGGAGTGTTGGAGTCGTGATGCATTGATTGAAGTTCTGCCAGAGATCCCATCTCGCAGCCGGTTATGGAGGGCCATTCTCGAGCTTCGATTTTTTCAGTTAAAGAAGATTCCAGAAAAGAGAGAATCAGAAGACGTGTTTCCAGAACGAAGAAAAATAGAGTGAAGAAGGGGGAGTTAGAAAAGTTGGACAAGATTGGAATGAGCATAGATACATGGATCGATGTACCAGATCGGCTAATGCTACCAGGTTGATGCAATGTATTCCACCAGTTGGCCAATTCTACCAGGTTGATGCAATGTATGCCGGTAAAAAACCATGGTTGTTGAGTTTGAAGTTGCACAGGTTCGATATAAGCATGCAAAATACTTTGGTTAGCCACTAAAACAGAGACATTAAGGTGAGATGTCCACATCAAGTAGAGGCCACCTTTATGCCCATTACAAGGTACAGAAAAAGAACTTTGAAATCCTAGAGTAGTTTGCAAAAAAACACATGTACGAAGTAGTTGCTAGAGTTTCTGATAAAAAACAGTAAATTAGGTTTGAACTTGCGTGTGTATTCATGCAATTTCGGAACTATCAGGGGGTTATGCACCCCCTTGCAGTTCCAAGCCAAGTAACTCATGCTTGGCGCGAGTGTTGGTTAGAACCAACAACTCGCATTAAACTCGATCTTTCTGTTGGTGCAATCTCATCAGTGATAGAAGGTTTCCAAGCAGGTTTTTGTGTCCTAATATCCTTAATGTTTCCAGTGTTCTTGGATGGTGGTGTAGCTGGTTCTGCATATTGAAGTGTTTGTCCAGCCGATGCAGTGGTGTGTAGTGTTGTTGCTGGTGTGCCATAAGAGTTCTTGTTGATCTTGGTTTCCTGGATCTCTCCATTGGGACATCAAAATCCGTTGTAGTCATTCTTTCAGTGTGCTGCTCCAAGTCAGCAATGGAGACGTACTTTCTCATTTTTGAGGCTGGTGCTGCTGCTGCATAATCTCGAGCATTTGGTAGGTTAAGATGTTCTGGTAGTTTTGCAGGAGGTCTATGTGTTCGTCTCTTGTAGGTATACATAGGTCCGAGTGGTTCTTGCTTTTCCTCCGGCTTTGCATTATATGTGACGATCACCTCCGGCTTGTCATTGATGTTGTGAACTAGAAAGTTTACCTTTGCATCTTTAAGCTGCAGTAAAGTTGTCAGTATTTTTGCATATGAAGGAGTGAAGAAAGTACATTCTGTTCATTCCAGGTAAAGCAGTAGGACTCATATTCGGGTCAATGGGTTTTTGGTTCGTTTGAACTGCTTTGCCTTATTCTGCACTTTGGGTTCTACCATCATGGGCCTGTTCTTTTCCTTTAATACTCTGTTGTTGTGGTGCTTTGCTGGTGCCAACGTGTCCTTCCATCTGTGGATTAACTCCGACTGTATGCTTATGTGGAGAAGATGATTTGGTATTTGCGGGACCCAACTGTGAAGATTTTCCCCCAACATTCTTGACATCTGCAGTCTCTTTTGCAGTAGCAGTTGCATGGGCACTTTCTTTGACGCTCTGATTTTGTGGCTGCACTGTTTGTCTTGTCTCAGTTGTTATGTCAGGTTTTGTCTGCTTCTTGACTGAGTTCCAAGCTAACCCTCGGCTGGTCATTTCCTCAGCGAGATGAGTTGAGAATTTTGGTTGTGCAGCTGAATCGTAACCCTAACTGAGTTTGCACCAGCAGGTGTAGTGCTAGTTCCGGTAGCAGTCTGTGGTATTATCGGATTTGCTTGGTCCCCATCTTCTTTCTGCAGGCCTTCATTGATTATTTTCTATGATGGGTTGGCATATGATTCTCCAGGAAAGTATTGTTGTCCTCTGTTTGCATGCATGTGACTGAGTCATTGAGCTTTGGTGAAGGAAGCTTTAATCTTTGCATTCAACCTACCATAAGGATAAGTTGAGCATTGACTACTCTTCAGCGTTTGTTTAATGTCCAGAACATTAGTACAGTCCTTTAATATGTGTCCTGGAAAACCACAGAGAAAACAAAGTGATGGTATATTTTCATAAGAAAACTGGACCCATAAACCTTTGCCGATACTTAGTAGTACTCCTGGCATGAACGGCCTTGTCATGTCTATCATAACATACACATGCAGAGGAGAACTGTTAAGGTCTATCTGCAAGACGGTGCCAGTCTCAGATTTTCCTATTAGGTCATGTATTGATCTTTCATCTGTCAAGTACCTTGGAATATTAAGAACTTGAAGCCAGAACGCTGCAAACTTAAAACGCTTATCTGGGTATCTTTCGACCAGTTGCCAGTCCTCAAACAACACTACCATATTCCCCATTATCCATGGCTGGTTTTCGAATATGTACATCTTGTCTTCTTTATGTTCCATGGACATCTGAAATACCTGGTGAGTCGAACTTGTTCCCATATGGTGAAACTTTAAAGGAAACCACGATTTGGAGATGGCTTGTTTGAGGTTGTAGTAATCTGCGTTACCACCTAACACTTTCAGAGCCATACAGTATTAGTTGTAAGCCTGCATGAGGTCCCTCATCCTCTCAGTTAGTTGGAAAATTTGTGTTCCTAGATCTTTTTGTTTTTGTAATAATGAGGTTTGCTGGTTTATAGTGGGTGAAACTTTTGATGTAGCTGAATGATTTTTGCCTTTCTGGGTGATATTATTTTGTGAAGAAAGTTTTTGGAAAGGTTTTTTTTGAGGTTGATGTTCTGTTGTTAAAGGAAGATTCACATGTCGATGAAGATTTGGTGGAGAAGAAGGTATTTGAGGATTCTACTGGAAAAGCTTCTTTTTATTTCACTTCTTCTGTAACTTCTTCTTTCTTATCCTTTTCGTTTTTGAGACTAGAAGAATATGGATCTTCCGAATGTGAACCGACAGGGGTGGTTTGCACCTTTCTATGTGCTTTTTCAGACCAGATTGTGTGTATCAGTGGTTGTGTTTTAGCTTTTTCAGGTGAAACTTTTGAAGGATTGGTAACCAGGGGTGGTGGGTTAATATCCATTGGTTGGAAGGAGCGACAGTGAGGTGAGTGGAGGAATAAACAACGATTTTCTGAAACTACAGCCACAGCTGAGTCTTAGCAAAGTGAAAAAACACCAATTTGTGTTTCCCAATTAAAGAAATCTCGAGGAAATCAAGGGGGAAAATCTAAGCTTATTGGATATTCAATCTTCATGCTAAAGAAATGCAGGAGTGTTGATATGCAAAACCTATTGAATCTTGACTCCGGTCAATACATTACGACCCCGCTTTTATATATATATGTATATGCTAAAACTTGAGTATGAGGCAATCTTTTATTCAATGAAGAAAATAAAAGTGTTAAGTAAGAAATCTACATGGAGTAATTGGTGGGAATTAAATATGTGAATAGTATGGAAAGAATATTATTCTTTATGGTTAGAGTTAATAAAAAATAAATAATTCCCAAATAAAAAAATTTGTAACTACATGAGAATTATATTATTTGACGCGTGACACATTCTTATTGGAGGATTTTTCATTGTCCTGACATGTGGCGCATTCTCATTGGGCGATTGATGTGGTAGTGGTAAATCGAAAAGGAAAGTGGTTTCCTTTGAAAGCTATAAATACGTTGTGGATACAAGGAAAAGGGGAGTTCGGAGTCTAAGAAAATAATAGATTTTTTATTTCGCTATTTTAATTTTCTTTTGTAATAATTGAGTTATTTCTCCACTGGGATTGAGGAAGAAGTCGGGTTATTATGTACAATATTCAGGTAATCTTTTAGTAAAACATTCTTTTGAGCAATAATTATTTTATTAATCTCTCTTCTATACGGGCTTAGTTCTTTATTTGTTTTGAATAGCCTTAGGCTGTTGATCTTTTATAAGCGAAGGAGATTATAATGTTTTGGTTAACAACAAAAATTGTAATACTTGTTTTAAAAGTTATATTTTCCGAGATGTATCGGTTGGGTCTCGATAGTCTTGAGTTATAAAAATGGATATTTGTTAAAGATGGTATGGGTAATTTACATAATTAATCCGGTGGAATCCGAAAACCCTAGTTTCCTTCGATTTGGTTATTTCTAAATTTTTATGAGTGTAAGTTGATATTTTACTATTTAATCTTTTTAACTTAATATTTATTAGAAATTGAAAGTAACAGAACTTTAGTCCCTGTGGAACGAACCGTACTTGCATACTGTCCAATAAACAGACATATTCTTGCGGTACACAATAAAATATCTCATCGAGTTTTTGGCGCCGCTGCCGGGGACTAAGAAAAGTTGTTATTTTTAGTTTCTATTAAATTTGTTAATATTAGGATAGTTTAATTTTTATTTTCTAGACTTTACTTGGGTATATTTTTGTTTTTGGCGTGCAGGATAACTTGGCATAAAAGTGGAAGATAAAATTTGTCCGCCTAAAAGGTAAGTTGGATAATCCAAGATTTTATTTAATTTAATTTTTAGATTTGCATTTATTTATTTTTGTAAATATTTAGTTAGGAAAAATTCTTATTCTCTAGATTTTTAATTTTTTGTACATATTTTAAGATTCTTCTTAATTTTGTAAATATCTTTATTGTATTATTTTATTTTGTTTAACAACGGGTAGCTAGCTCAGCTGGTCATTTCCGTTCCCCAGAGGTTGATGCGCTCTAGGAGATCACAGGTTCGAGTCCCCAATGGCGCAATATTGCAGTATTTGACATGGAAGGTAGAGTTAGCTTCCCCCCTTTGCGACATAATCATCCCCCTATCCGCTTCGGCTCTTGTCTGGTTCCTCATGAGGCTCGCTGGTAGGCTAGCACGACAACCTGTTCAATTAATGTAGTAGTGCGCTGTTGGAGCTTAGATTGTTAGGCTTCCAACTAGTTTCATGTAATAATAGTTATCCAATAATATAATAATATTAAAAAAAATACACATGCACATACCAATTGCATCTTCCGACACCGATTTTAGGAAAACTCGTGGAAAAGTACCGTTGAACCCATTGGGCGTTATCAGTTGAAATTCCACAAGCCTTAGTCTCGTACCGTTGACCAGTCTTTGACTGTAGGTATATAGTTGCTAAAGGTAACCCAAGCTTACCTAAATTAGTGAACCCGACATTTGCATGTGCACAAAAAAAAATGTCGAGCTGGTACTATAAAGACCAATATAATTATTATCCGACTGAGTATCTTAATAAACAATATCCATACTATGACCACAGTGTAGATAGTAGTTGGGACCACTACCGACCTTCTGAAGGTTATGGTTCATACCACGGTGATCCCAATTACTATTCGCACGTCCACCAGTCATTCGAACGGGTGAATGAGCAATATGAGAGTTCCCCATCTTTAGAAGATTTAATCAAACAGTTGCAACCAATTCCTGATGAATATATAACTTATTCCTTAGAAGATGCACTCAACCAGTTTCAATTGACAAGTCTTTGTTTAGAGGAATCACTTAAGAAGTTCAATAAATCTGTATGTGAATCTCAAATAAGAATGGATATACTGTGTGGGACTCTTAATAAGTATGAGGACCAAAATGCATCCAAGTCTATTGTTCATAATGAAATTGAATCCTGAAATAATGTATCCAATCTTACCCTTGATAATACATATAATTATTCACCTAATTTAGAGGATGGGGTTAGATATGAAAACACTGTATGTTTAGATAAGGTTCAACCATCTTTGTATTGTTATGATGATGAGGATAGTGTCGATGAAAATTTTGAAATATGTAGTCATAATGACGAGAAAATTGTTGCCCTTAATGAGCTACCTGAGAACAATGTTGTTTCCAGTTTAAATCCTAATAATATTGATGATTATTTACCTATTCAAAAAGGAAGTGGATTTGACTACAGATACCATAATTTTAGACGGTGTAGTATATTATTGTGATTATGAAGCCGAGGATGGCTTAAGGGAAAGAGTTTATCTTGAGACTAATTTTAGAATCTAGCGATTCAGAAACAATAGTCTCTGTTGAGGATCATAGAAATGTAGAACCACATGATTACAACCTGGAAGAAATAAAAGACCATTTTCTTAAATCTGATGATTTAGAAATTAAGGAAATTGTGACTAGTTTATCCAAGGATATTGACAACTCTAGGTTTGGGGGTGAATATTATTCTCCCCATGGTTTACCATTGACTTTTGTAAAGGTCCCTAACCTAGGACTTGAAGTATGTTCCTCTACCATTTTAAAAGATTATCTTCATGCACGTTTTCCTGAACCTAGTTATGTCCAGAAAGAAACTCAGGTGCTAGAAACCCATCCTCTGGTTGATATGGTACATCTGTCCCATGATACCATAGTTCAGTTTGTTTCCCACCAAGATTTTATTTACCAAATGTGGGAGTATCTCAATTTGAAATGTGTCATTGTATAATTTTTGGAACTAAACCTAATTATTTTAGGAAATTAGAATCGACGACACATTTTCTTAAGAATGACCACCACTTTCATTGTTGTCAATTGTGTGGGTCAAATTTGATTGATCTAGAGGATCCCAAATTATTCAGGTTATTGTTATGTGTTTCTAAGTTCTTATTTGAGTTTTCCAAAATCTGCAACCTGATCCTCCGGATCCCGTCTATGAGAAAACTCAGCCAGTGAAAATATTTTATCTAGACCCTTTTATAAAACCTGAACCCGAACCACAACTAGATATACTTGTCTTAAATAGAAAACTTGATAAGATGTATTTGGTTGGTTTAGTACTTTCTTGTCCTACTACAGTTTTCTTCTATTTGTGATAACATTATTTGATTCAAATGACCCTCAGTTGTTCCGGCTACTACCTTATGATTTTATGTGGTGACTAATTCTTCCAACGTCTGGCTGAAGACACTAAACCTAGCGCTTTATGGGAGGCAACCCATACATGGTGATATTAAGGTCCCTCTAGAGGACCCTCCTCTTGTTGTACATTAGTGGAATTTTATTTTTATTTTCTTTCTTGTTCCCCATGGAAGGATTGCTACGCTTCGGCCAGGTGCTATCTTCTGACTTCTCTCTTTTACTGATTCCTCTTGTTACTTATATTTTTGGTACTGCACTTTAATTTGAAACATTGAGGACAATGTTACATTTAAGTTTGGGGACGAGGGAAAATTTTTTAGTTAGTTTTTAATATTTTTTTTAAAAAGACCAAACTAATCAGACCAAACGAAATAATTAACACTTGGATAGCAATATGTGTGTATTCTCCCTGTCTCTGTCGCCTAAACAAACGTGGAATGCAGGATCCATGGGAATTACCATGTAATCTGCTGACAAGAAGCATGCGCTTGGATCCAAAAGATGTAATCATGTTGTTAAAAAAAAATAAAAATAATTATTGTTCAATGAACCGCTGGTTCCCTTGTATATGCCAGTGGTGTTGATCGAGAATTAGGATTATCGACCGCTAGTCCCCTTGTATATGCCAAGCTGTGTTGATATTAGTCCAGACCAGTATCTCAGTCCAGTATGATAAGATTCATCTTGTCAGTGTGATCGCTATCGTGTGCGTCAAAAATAAATTACTTTCTCATTACTTAAAATATAAAAAATCTAGCAATGGAAAGAAAGGATCGTTCCCACAGAGAGGACTAGGAATTTCAAGTTGTTTCGGTTTCCCATAAAAACAATTGGGGGGTTTTCTAATTTATGTAAAGTAAATTAAAATAAAAGCAAAACAAAGCAATAAAGCAAGCAAATCAGAGATATGTGAAAGTATTGGTCAAGGATTTCGTTTTCCTTCACTAACATGTTCTTGTCTTAATAACTTTAATTGATATTTAATCTCTCATTATCAAAATCCCTAGAATACCTTGTAGAAAGAATATCCCGCTAATTTCCTGATTTCATCAACAAACACATTAAAAGATGCGAATATGAATTCTACCAAAAGAATAACCTAACGCCTTGCGCTAATCAAGTTCAATTCCGATGGAGCATTAAGATTCATGAAATAAGGTTAATCAATGCAATCAGAATACATTGCACAAACAATTTAACAAAGGTCATGGTTCACATATGATTACAAGGATGTATCACTACAAGGTATAATCATATTCATGATACTTGTGTTCAAGGATTATCGCTCGATGATTGACCCTAAACTAGCTATAGATATGAATATGAGTTCTACAAATTTCACAAAACAAATACTCAAATCATGTTGCAATACGTCAATCATGCAACTATATTTCCAGAGAATCTTGAACAATAAATATGAGACAGAACTAATTCATTAAACCCAAAATCATGTTATGTGAAATCAACTTAATCTATAACCAAAAAAAAATTAGCTACACATGTTCATGGAGTTCATAACAAGAATAAAAAGAAGTATCATGTTTGTAAACCCTAGAACAAAAGTAGAAAAGAGTTGATCCTCTAATAAAACATGAGACCCTTTCTTTTATATATTTTCCTTGCCTTCCTGATGTCTCAGTCTAAATCTCGACCAATAATGTGTAGCCTATACTCTCAACTGCAATTCAGGCCTCAAACCAAGCCCATAATTCAGATCCCATCAGGTCCGTTTGAAATGCCTGTCAGTTTTGTGAAACTTACAAGCAAATTGAGCTTGCACTATCACCACCAGTTCACAATATTACTCGACTCCTTCCCTGTATAACTTAGCATACATCTAATCACTCCAATTTCAGCTCAACCTACAGCCACACAATGGAAGTAGCATACCTCATTGTTCATTGAATTTCCGACTTACTTGTTTGCAAATGCAGCTGCAATTCACATTCATTCATCACTTCAGTTAAGCTCAATACCCATTAGCTTCAGAATTCCAACTCCAGCTCAGCTTCTCTACCAGTCCTCAAAACTAATTGCATACGCTCCTCTTTTAATCCCGAACACTACTGACTTCGACTGCAACCAAATTCATAACTCAAACTCATTGCAGACCCCAGTCTCAGCTACAACTCCAAAACCATTACTACTGCACCAATTCTGCTTGAAACAGCTGCAATTCATTTTAATTCATGCCTGCACAATCCATTCCATACTCCATTACGACCATTCTCTCGTAACCCATGGCAACCATTCAAACATCTGCAACAGCACCTCATACCACTTACATCAGCTCATTCATCACAGCATAACCCATCTACACATTCCCTGTTACTTTCTTGGCTACGCACACACCAGCAAAACTGCAGCTGCTCATCGAGCACAGCATACTCGAGACACCATTCTCTGCATTTAAATACCGACTTCTTGTTCGCCACAGCAGCAACCACTATCTTGAACAACATTAATCCTGCATTGCAACCTCCATCAACTAATAGAAGCAACTACATCTACATCTGTTCCATACACACCCAATCTCAACCTGCATCTAACCCGAGTCTTCACCATTTTCAGCTCATCTTGAGTCCTTGACTGCAATCTCACATTCAACACCAGTAGTTACCATCTCTTACCATCAGCATCACCAGCTCAACTCAATCCCTGTCGAGTTCTTCTCATTCTCCAGAAACACTTCCACCACTGCATTGCCATCAGCAGCATCAATCATCCACAACAAACAGCTCCACTGTCACCTGCTACCCTTTAGCTTCTTAATTCAACAACAACAAAACAACCCCAAATCCGAGCACCTTCAATGCTTGTACTCGATGTTCCCTTCAACAAAGACCAGTACCATCTCAGCTTTAACTGCAGCTGCAACTTCATGTACTCCTGCAACTGCAATCATCTTGACCCATTGTATAGAACCATTCTCAAATCCACCATTTCTTCTGTTAATTTTCTCTGACCTTCTTTAGTAAAACCAACCCAATGCAGCATCAACTAGTCCACCTCTTCAAGTTTAAACATAGCATCTGAGCCAACCCATCTCTCAGCAGAAACCACCATTTCTTGTTCCTTTTTCTTCTCAGATTAAACAGTCCGGAAGCGGCTCAAATCCACCTTTTCTTCTTCATGTTTCTGCCGAAATAGGAATTCGAACAAACCCCATCTTTACTTCTTCCCAAACTCTTCAAATCTCCTTCTCTGTCCTCTGTTGCAGTTAAAATTCAGTTCTTCATCATCTTCCATCTCATATCTGAGAACCCTAATTATCAAATCGATCACCAGAGCCATCTTCTTCAAAAATCCAGATCTCATTTCCTAACTGCTACTTGATCTGACCCCAAGCTTAATTTCCTGTTAACTTCAGATAACTCCTCGATCCATGGTCTGCACCGGTGTCGCTCTTGTCTCTGCAATTTAGAACTTGGTCTGAATTGTGTTGGTCGACCTAGTTTCCAGAGTTATAACCACATAATGGATTAGGCATCTGTTTCTGGATATGGGCCACCAACTGAGCCTAAGTTTGTCTGCAATGAGTGGGTGCTCTGATTAATCTCCAGGGTGCTCCGTTGATACTTCTCTGTGCTTTAGCTGGTTGCCTTTCATATTTGGCTAGGCTTCCAGTTTCACACGCCTGTGAAATGACCATTATGCCCCTTTTCGCCAATTTCTTCTTCTTTTTCTTAAATGACTCCAAAACACCTAAAAACTCAAAAGCAAACATAAGATACATAATTTACAATAAAACTAGCAAAGAAAGCATAAACAATAGATAAATATCAAGGTGTTTACAACACCTATCACAGTGGCCTTCAGATAGATATGGGAAACACCGTTCACCTTAGTCACCATCGTTTTAAATCATCTATCTCTATCTATCTCTATAATCTATTCATGTGATTTGTGTGATTCTGATTGTAGATGTCCATAGTGAGACTATCTGAGTAGAGATCTTCACTTATATATGGATATGATTCGCATCCGGGTACTTTCTCTGTAATCAATGAAAGTATGCCAACCAAGGAGATTCTTTAGTGTCATTCCTGAATTCTTCACAGGTAGCTAGGGTTTGAAATAAAGGTTTTGTGGGTACACCTCTTGTAAACCCTCCCGAGACTATAACTCGGCCACTAGGGCCACCTAGGGGTTTAAATACTTGTTGCACACAGTAAGTGCAATCGTGATGCCTGCGACAGTGAGTTGAGATTTTTATTTTCGTCTTTAGCTTTGCTCGAGGACTAGAAAAATGTAGGTTTGGGGGTGTCATAAGTGCTTAATTTTTACATATTTATTACTCAAATTTATATTTATTAGTTCTTTATTTGTACATATTAATAATTTTGTTTGATTTTGCAGAATTTAATAAATAAAGCTCGGTTGCACTAAAATACGGTACTTTGCCCGTAAAATGGATGAAAATTCAAATGCCTCCGATGAGCGGTTGGAATTGGAGTTAACTCTCAAAAATAGCAACGTATCTTTGGGGTCGATTAGTGGCGACATCATATAATGGGAATAATTCTCATATTTGGAAAATATAATTTGTCTTGACTACAAGATTTGGAGGATTAATATAATATCTCTCACCTATGGAATGGACAATGAGGCAATCTTTTATTCAAGGAAGAAAATAAAAGTGTTAAATAAGAAATCTACATGGAGTAATTGGTGGGAATTAAATATATGAAGAGTATGGAAAGAATATTATTCTTTATGGTTGGAGTTAATAAAGAATAAATAATTCCCAATTGTAACTGCATGAGAATTATATTATTTGACGCTTGACACATTCTTATTGAGGGATTTTTCATTATCCTGACATGTGGCGCATTCTCATTGGGCGATGATGTGGTAGTCGTAAATAAAAAAGGAAAGTGGTTTCCTTTGAAAGCTATAAAATATCGTGGATACAAGGAAAAGGGGAGTTTGGAGTCTGAGAAAATAATAAAGTTTTTATTTCATTCTTTTAAATTTCTTTTGTAATAATGGATTAATTTCTCCATTGGGGTTGAGGAAAAAGCCGGGTTATTATGTACAATACTCAGGTAATTTTTTAATAAAACATTCTTTTGAGCAATAATTGTTTTATTAATCTCTCTTCTATATGAGCTTCATTCTTTATTTGTTTTGAATAACCTTAGGTTGTTGATCTTTTATAAGCGAAGGAGATTATAATGTTTTGGTTTACAACAAAAGTTGTAATATTTTTTTTAAAAGTTACATTTTCCGTGGGTTGGGTCTCGATAGTCTTGAGTTATAAAAATGGATATTTGTTGAAGATTGTATGCGTGTTTTATCATAATTAATCCGGTGGAATCTGAAAACCCTAGTTTCCTTCAATTTGATTATTTCTAAATTTTTATTATCGTTAGTTGCTATTTTACTATTTAATCTTTTTAAGTTAATATTTATTGGAAATTGAAAGTAACAGAACTTTAGTCCCTGTGGAACGAACCGTACTAGCATACTGTCCAATAGATAGTCGTGCCCTTGCGGTACACAATTAAATATTTCATCAATCAGCCCTACATATTATCCTTGTACCAAGGTTTGAAACACAGGCCCAGCCTATTGTCTTCGTCCAAGGTTTGAGAAACAGGACATGACCGCTATAACGTGTTTTAGCGCGTGTGAGTATGTTTCGGCTAAAAAATATGTTATCAATAAAAATAAGGAGTTGTTCGGCAAATTTTTTTATAATGGATTATAAGCCCATAATCAGTTATCCAACATATAATCCATTATATTTATATGGGACTTTTCTTAAAATTTATTTAATCATAATTGAAAAAAAACAGTATTATTTTCATAAATAGAAAAAAATTGTTTTTAAAATTTATCATAATCAGTTACTTTTTAAAGAAAATTAAATTGGATTTTTTCTTTTAATTACTCTAAATTATAAAGAGAGACAAAAAAAAATGGCTGACTAAAAATAAAAATTCTTAGATCATCATTCTTTCCTCTCTTTTCTGAATGCGTTGTTCTAAAATAATCAATTATTTAATAAAAAGTCTTTGTAAAAACGATTATAATTATAGATTTTACCAAATAAGCGCTAAATTCTTTTTTGAACCGAATTTTTCTACAGGTTTAAGTTTATATTTACACTTCTATTAAATCATGTATTTTCTTCATGATTATGTTAGCTCGCAAATTTCATCCTTAATCTTAATGCTTTAATGTGAGATTTTCATTTTTGATTGATGATTGAAGATTCAAGAATTACTTCCTTACAATCATGCTCTAGTTATAGCTCTATGCCCCTTAGGTAGTGACTCGTGCCGCCATTTCACAGGTCTTTAATTGATCAAAACACTTCTGATTTCATTTAATAATTGAGAAAAGGGCGACGCTTGAGAAAAAGGAACAAAGTTGAACTTCATAATACAATTAACCAAATTTAATAAACAACACACATTTCTAAAGGAAATGTTGCAGAGTAATTGTGATCCCGAAGCGTCAATTTACAGTTGTTTCAAATGTTTGTTATCATTCAGTTTTGTTAAATAGATAATGAATAGTTGACAATTCAACATATATTGTTGCAATATAGGTCATGCATATATATAGCTTAACCCCAGTCATATTCTAGACATATATGGGCATGCATTCAGTTTGCCAAACAGAAGTTCAAGTTTTACATAGTTTCCCAAAACAAATTTAAATTGAAGGTAATATAATTACTTTCCGTGCTTTTCTTCTAGTTTGCTAACTTACTGCCATAGGAAATGCCTAATTAAATAAACAAAAGATTTGTTTAAAAAAATAATCATTGATCCGGTAAAAGTAAATGTAGCATTTCTTAGTATTTTGCTTTGATAATCCTTTTGTCGGGCCTTTTGTTGGTCCATAACTCTTCATGAGATGCATATTACCAAAACAAATTTAGATTCATTTCTTTTGTAGCTGGTAAGTTTCAAATCAAACAATGCTTACCTTCATATGAGAATCTCAGTCATGCAATCCTTGTGAAAAAAACAAAGGCAAAATACTTGAATTACATGTTCAGATTGAATTTGTTGGAATTCCGCAACTTTCTTTTATTTGCAGTGCAATAAGTAACAATTGAAAAATGTTAAAAAAGTTAAGGATATCAAAATGGTTGATACATTGAAAGAAACACATGAGTAATATAGTTGACCTGTAACGTGCATTTTCTTAAGCTTCGATTCAAGTTCATCTAAATGATCAGTAAAATAGAAATGCGAAATATCTAAACAGAACAAGCATCGAGGCAGTAACCGCGGAGTTTCACTTCACTTAAAGAATGCCCTCTTCTAGCTGTTGGCAGAGCGGAACTTGATTTTTGAAGTAGTCAAATGTAATTTTTCATAGAGTACAAATCACCCAAACAATCTTGGAACCGATTTGCCACACTTCCAAACAAGTTTAGAATTGGTTCATCTGACTTCCAAACTCTGTGATTGATTATCCTATCAAATCACCATTAATGGGTTTCACGGTTCTTTCAAAACAAGTTTCGGTTCTACCTCCATGTGGGTACTAGGATCGGTCACACTAGCTTTTCAAAAATTGATTGAATAGGTACTAGGATCGGTTACCACATATTTATGGTATTTAACTTATATTCGGTTGCACAAGTCATAGGATCAGTTACCAATTACTAAGACTTGTTGTACCTCTTACAAGGATCGATTCCTAATGCTTGTGATCGGTTGCACCTCTTACTAGGATCGATTCCCCAATGTCTAGAGTTGGTCATACCAATTATAACATATCGATCACACCATCTTAGGTAATTACTTAAGATCGGTTTCACTAATAAAAGTCATACCAATGCAAAAGTCAGGCATTGTGAATAGTTTTGTAGGATCAGAATCTCGCAGCAATAATGCCTCAACGAAATTATTAACAACACAACATGACAGTGTCGCAGAACAACTTCAGAAACGACATAGTAAACGACATCAACCAAATCATGAGAAAAGTATGACAGTCCTGCGAAAATAAGGAAGTTTTGAGAGATTGATATTTATAAGGTTGCGATAATGTCGCAAGTCATATCCAAAAATAAAGGACAGATTAGCTGTCATCCACTATGTAATTCCTTATAAATAGTCGTTCAGTTGTAAAGGAAGGGGGGGGATCTTTTTTGAGTGAGAAGCAAGTAAATAGGAGAGAGAAAATTTAGAGCACTGGTTATTCTTGATTCCTTTATCTTTTCTTGTAAGATTGTTCAAAAATGCATCAATAAAATTAAGATCGTTAATCCAAAAATGGGTTGAATGTTAATGAAATCTTGTGAGGGGTGTAGTGTAGGATTTCCTGCAACTACATAATGGTGCTAGAAACAGGGACGAAGATTGAAGATCATCCTAGAAAAGGTTGAAGATTAATATTCTGATTTGTGGGAATTAGAATAACTGGTGAAGAATTTTACGGAATCTCTTACAATTCATTAGTATTGAAGAAATGGCTAGAAGGAGGAATATATCCGAACAACCAACAACCGCTAGAAGAAGCAGTAAAAGACTTGCTGGAAGGGAGAGAAGTGAAACAGGGGAATCTACTAGAATAAGAAATGATGGAGAAAATCAAATTCAACAACCAGTTCAACAAACACCGGTACAAAATAGAACTATGGATTATGATAGAGTGAGCATACATACTTGGCGATCAAATTCAGCAGATGAAGAAGAAGAACGACAAACGAGAAATAATAGACAAACAGAGGGAGGACAAGAAATAGTTGAAGGAATAATTCGTGAAGATGAGGAAATTGGAGCAGTAGAGATGTTGAGACGAAGAATGCATGAAGAAAGAAGAGCTGAGACAGAAGAGCGTGCAAATCTAACAAGGAAAAATCACGAATTGAGGATGGAAAATATGAGACTACAGAGTAGAAGATCAAGAAGTACTACAAGATCGTATTCAAGATCGACTAGAAGAGAGATGAGGCGAAACTCATCCACAGTTAATGCTGGAAATAATATTCGAGAAGAAATACGAAATCCGAATGAAGAACATCGCGAAGGTAGAGAAAGGACTGATGATCATTACGTTCCACAAAATGAAACTTTTTATGATAGGCAAAATGATAGAAATCAGGAGAATGGACAATGTCAGGGACGAAATAATCAAGATGGGGAAGGGAATCGAGAGGAAGGAAGGAGAATTTTACATGAGAGAGAAACTCAAAGAAATCAACAAACGATTGAAGAAGAAATTGAAATACACTATGCTGAACAAGCACGTTTAACTTGCGACGTGAAATATTGAGAGCGGAAATGGAAGAACAAGAGCTTCAGGAGGCAATTCTCCAGAACAATCATGACAATCGAGAAAGAAGGCGTACACAAAACCGGAATAACGGTAATCTCAATGAAGAGTATGATAGAGTACAGAGGATGGCTGAAAGACAACGAATGGAATTGATAAGAAATGAACAAAATCATGGAGGGCAAAATGAGAGACATCATTATATGCGAATTCAAGATAGATTTGAGGAAGACAATCGCAGGAGAAGACAAGATGATAATGATGAAGAAGAAATGCAAAATTTTGCGAGAGAAGAAAGACATGAATGCAGAAGAAGGGAGGCGAAATTAAAAAGACCAATGGATCAAAATTTAGGCGTAAATGAACAAATCTTAAAAGAATTGGAAGAAATGAGAGGAATGCTAAATAATAGAGGAGAAGTAGGCAGAAGACAATTAGATGAAACTATAGAAGAAGCTGCGAAAACTCCATTTACAAGAGAAGTACAACTAGGAGGAATACCTCCGAAATGCAATTTTCCCGCATTAACCAACATCTTTGATGGAATAACTTGTGCAATTCAACACATCAAAGCCTATGTGAGATGCATGTTACAGTGGGAAAATCATGATGCCGTATTGTGCAAGTATTTTGCATCCAGTCTAACAGGAGAGGCGTTAAAATGGTTCGAAGGTCTACCAAAAAATACAATAACATCTTTCAATCATTTGCAGACCACATTCTTGGGGGCATATATAAGTAACAATTCTTCGCGACCTGGTATTGAAGATGTGTTTGGATTAAAACAAAGGATTGGCGAAAGTCTGAAGCATCTGACCAAAAGGTGGAGGACTATGTGTAGTGAGATGGCTGGCCGTGTGGATGAAAGATATCTTATCTTGTCATTTATCAATGCTATGTTCGCAACCAATCTATTATATGTCCAAATTTTCAGAGTCAAGAACACCATCACAATGACCGAACTGAGAGAACTTCGGGAAGAGTATATTGCTCTAGAGGAAAGGCAAAATGAGATGGAATCATACCCAGTTGCGAATACCAGTTCACAAGCAGCGAATGCAAGCTTATTACCCAAACTGATAAACAAAGTGGCGAGCACTTCGCAAGGACAACAAGAAAAGGTGACGGGCAACAATCAACAGAAACTGGTGGCTATGGGAAGCCGAGATCAAGAGGAGTATGAAAGAGAAAGAAATTTCTACAATCATGGTGGAAATAATAAGATTCAAAGACTTGATCAACCGCAAGAAACCTATGGAGGTCAAAGACAAAAATCAAGATGCCACCTCTGAATACAAGTGTGGAGAAAATATGAGAAGCTATAATTTTGATGGAGAATATACCAACACCATGGAACATGGGAACGGAACCACCTCCAAGCCGCAGAAGTCATGAGTTCTGTTCTTATCATCATTTTCATGGACATACTACAAATGATTGCAGAAATATAAAGAGAATTATTCTGAGAATGATAGATCAAGGAAAACTAAACCACTTTCTGGTAGGGCACCCACAATCTCAACCATTATTACCACCACCACCAGAGCATCACAGAGTAAACACGGTGAAAGAGAAGGAAACGTTCTTCGTAGAAGTTGGTGCAAAAGCAAAGAATCTATTCTGTCACTCTATCGTACATTCATACAAGACAATTGAAGATTTTTCATGACAATATTTTGAGTAGAGTGTTCGCAAGAGACAGTGATGGAAGAGAAATTATGAACATTGTGAAAATCTCGCCACTAGAAGAGTGGCAGAAGCAGACTATTTCTTTTACCGCAGAAGAAGTCCCCGAAGGTGGAGAGGTACATGACAATCCATTGGTGGTAAAATTAAAAATTAATCCAAAACCGAAAGAAGATGGAGATGATGAAGCTGAAGACTCATGGGCAATTAATAGGATTCTAATCGATACCGGAAGCTCTGTGAACATATTATTCTATCATACTTATAAAACCATGGGAGGGAGAGATGATGATCTTATACCATCAACATATAAAATATATGGTTTTAATGGTACTGCCAACAAGCCTAAAGGGGAGGTTACTATGCGAATTCCATTGAAGGGAATGTCTTCTGAAATCCTGTTCTGTGTTGTTGATGTAGAGTCACCCTACAATGCATTAATTGGTCGACCTTGGATACATGGGATTCTAGGTGTAGCTTCAACTTTCCATCAGTGCATCAAATTCCCTCACCCCAGCGGTGTAGGAATCATAAAAGGAGATTGGGTTGAAGGAAAGAAATGTTACGAAACTGAGGTAGAATCCTGCGAAGGAAGAGCAAACAAGAAGGAAAGTTGGTGATGCAAAATCAAAGAGACACAAAGAAGTGAGAAATTGATGGTGGATGCAATCGAACGAAAAGAAGAAGAAATGTTGCGAAACTAATGCTAGCTCAGAATAAGAAATGGTGAACATACCACTACCAAGGAAGCAGTAGCAGAAAATAAGGTGTGTATGAATGGTTGATTTGTTGCGAAAATTTTCAAAAAATACATTTTACTGAATGATAAAAAAGAGATTGAGAAGTGCAAATACGATGTGATGATGTGCGAGAATCTCGCAGAGATAATGAATTCTAAAAAATACAATCAGAGAACAATGACTAAAGAGAAAGGGGCGAACCTTTATCGCGTACACCCTAGTTCGCGAATACAATTTCGCAAGAGGCAAATGTAAGTCCTAAAGTACGTCATATAAGGGGGTACCTGTTGCATGGCTCAGGGAAAGGTTACACCGCCCCCGGAACCTGAGTCATGGAGATTTGGGGTCAATAAAGCCCATTCGGGAGAGGCACCTTGGATTCTCAACTTAAGCATATGACTTAGGTTGGGTGACTAAGGTAATAAGGACTCTCCCAAGGAGTGCAGAATCTGATCAAGGCGCCGAGGTACACGGTTGAGTCAAGAGTTCCAGGGGCGTCTGGAGCGTACCTTGCCATTCTTGACAAGTCTTAGCTTATACTGCACTCGGCCCGAAGAAAACCCCACTTAGGGTGCAGTATCGTAACCATAAGACCTATAGGTAAAAGGGATAAGAGGCTGCGAAAACAACTGGTTGTTGTTAAGACTGGATGGGAGGAGCCAACCTTGTATGGTAGAGGTATGCCTCCTTGAATGGGCAACCAGGGGGAAGATAAGGGCGGCACCCTCCATTAGGGAGCTGATAAGTATCTTAAAATGTCATGAGGCTTTTTAATCGCAAGGGTATTAAGGCTTGTCATATTTGTGCGACAATCCTGAAGAGGCAATAATACTAAAGAGAAAGATAAGACGAGATCAATGGGTTTTCGCATGAAAGTGCGAAGACGTCCTGCAATTTCGTCGCAATTCAGCAATGTCATGGGGCTTTATTTTCGCAAGAAAATTTAGGCCTTTCATATTGTCGCAACTATCCTGGAGAGGCAATAATACAAAGAAAAAAGTTAAGGCAAAATCAATGGGTTTTTGCATGAAAGTGCAAGGACTTCCTGCGATTTTGTCACAATGACAAGAGGTGGCATAAGAAGACCTTTAACTAGGAAGGAAAAATAAGACCACACAAGAATGAGATTTTGAAAATAATCAAAATTCACTTCGCATATGATTGCGAAATTATACATAAACAACTGCGAAGTTGAGGCACAAAATAAGAAAAATCTGCAAAACCTCTCATTTGGATACAAATAACAGAGGCAAGTATGGGAATGAATGAAATTAGAAAATGTTATTTGTTTCCACATGATAGATTTACGCAAAAATTCAAAAATTAATGATTATGTTGATTAACCGTATTGCAAGGAAGAATTGTTTTAATGAATGCAGGTCGAAATGAAAGAAACTCATATATTAAGGAATATGGGGAACCAAAAGAATTCGCAAATATAAAAAAGGAAGGAATAAATGTACAAGTATTACAGAAGATCAAAGAAAGAAACAAAGACTACTTCTTAGTTGATCCTTCATCATCTTCATCAAACTTGTTCTCTTCTTCGTCTGCACCAGAACCTTCATCACCATCAGATTCTTCATCATCAGCTTCGCTATCAGAGATGGTCAGACTAGGAATGTTCTTTGGGATCTCCTCCAAGAGACAAGGATAATCAGAGTGAGGAATACTATGGTCATCACAAACCATTTGAATAGTTTGATTGCGAAAATGCAGAGCGTCGTTCTTAAAGTTCACAACAGTGATCTTGGTTTGATTATTTAATCTAGAATATTTGTCGTTGCGAGAAGAAAAATTCTTTGCGAGTTCATCTTTTTCAGCTTCAAGTTCCTCAACTCTTTGGCGATATCTACTTTCAGACCCTGCGAAGCATATAATAATTAATCAGTAACTTGATAAAAACTCGTGAAAAACCAAAGATTAAAGGAAAACAGTTAATGACCTTCTCTCTCAGAAATCATATCTCTAATCAAGGCTGTATGCTCAACTTGGAGACTAACATTTACACCTAAATCTTTTCTGGCGTTATCCAAGATTGTCGCAGCCCAAGCGAACTCATCATCACTATTTATGAGAAGACGAGAACGAACTTGGTTTTCTCTCTCGCTAAGCACAACATTTTGACGATTGGCTTCATCTCGTTCAAGTTGAGCCTCAAGAAGATTCTCTTGGAATTTCTCCAAAGCCTTAACACCTTGATCAGAGATACGATCTTTATCATCTATAAGTTTGCTAATCTTGGTTCTTAATTCATTGATCTTCTCTTTAGAATTGAGATAAAAACGTTTAAATTGGTTGGCTAAACCTAAACTAGATCTATGATCAATCTCTAAGAGGCGAAATTTGGATTTAAGTTCATCCAAAGGCAGAGATGAGATTTTATCATTAGAGAAACTATTCAAAGATTTGTTAAGATGTTCAAGAAGAGTGTCATTATCTAGGGCATCGGGAAATGAACGAAGAAGAATGGCTTCATCAGAAAGACCATAAATGTCTTCAAAAAGGATTAATCAAATAAGATAAGACAATAGGATGAATGAATGAAAGGAAAGGAGAAAAATTGCATACCATAGAGCTGATCATTAGCTTTTTGAAGAGTAGAAATTTTGTTCCTTTGCGAAGAAGTGTCGGTTTCCAGTTGTTTGTTCTTCCCGCGAAGACCTTTAACTTCAGCTTCTAATTGTTCGTTCTTCTCACGAAGACCTTTAGATTCAGTTTCCAGTTCTTCATTCTTCGTACGAAATTGAAGATTCCTCTTTTCAAGAATTTCGCGTCTCCTCTCCAAATCTGAGGCAACAAAGAAAGAAGCTTTTCCAGCCTGCGAAGAAAATACAAAAAATAATTAAAATAAAAAGAAATTTTGAGTCACAATAATGAAGAAGTAAAAAGACGAAAGAATACCAAACTATTGAGGGAATTTAGGAAGCTAGGAGTCACTGATCTGGAGACTCCATGAAGAGAACTATCACCATCCAACAAAGGAGTATCGCAAATAGTTGCGAGAGCTTTGCATATACTGGCGAGGCAATTATCTCCCATCCATTGCCAAGAATCAGAGAAGATACCAGATAACTGTGCCATAGAGGATTCAGGTGGAGAATCTTTATTCGCAGCAGAGTCGTTATCATCATCTTTGTCGTCTTCATCATCTTCAGAACCATCAGGGAAATGAACATCTGAAGGAGGAGGAGAATTCCCTCTTTTTCTTTTTTTTTGAAGAGGATGCAGATAATTTTCCTTTGCGAAGGATATCTTTACCCTTATCACCAGCCGTCGCAGCCTTGGTGGATTCTTCTACTTCAGCAATAACCTTCACACACAAATGAAGATAAGAAACAGAGGCAACAATATATTGTTTAAAATTATAAATGAATATTTCTTACCTCATCTGTGTATGAGCGAAAAGCTATCAAGGTATTGGCTTTACCAGTCCTGCGGTAGCTATCTTTTAGTTTCTGGATCTGTAGAATGTCGCAAGAATCAGCAAACAAAAGAGTAAAGATAAATGAAGAAACATAAAATGGGCGAAATTAGAAGAAATATACCTCTTTCACTTTATCAGGCCAAGAGAATACCCAGGGTCGATAAGCAGTGAGATACGTAGGAATGACATTAGAACCATCAATATAGGGTCCTTTCAGCATCAAGGGGAAGACGCACCATTTATCATCTTTGGATTGGCGAGTGGTTTTATTTATTCCATAATGCCAATCAATTTCATGCATGAGCATTTTATCTTCAGCAATAACATCCTTCCTTTTCAAGCGAACACCCCAGCGAGTATTCTCCTTCTTCATGGATATTAATTCATAATTTTCGAAGAAATTCGTTACTGTATACTTCTCAGCGACTATCTCTATATATACGAATTTAGGATCCCTAAGTTCTTTGGAATAAAGATATCCCTTACCAGCACCACGGTTAGCGAACTCCAGCATCAGACGGATGCAATCCCCACTCAATTGGAAGATAGCTCGCGAAAATCCCGAGTGAGCGAGAATCTCATAGAACAGAGGAATATCTGGGTCATAAAGAGGAATGGGGAGACCTGCGAGAATTTGACCTAGCGAAACTATGATTGATTGATCATCACAATGTTGATCAGAGAAAAGTTTGATAGAAAGAATTGACTTGGCACTTTCACCAGGAATGGTAGAAAGTGTGAAACCTTTCTCGGCAAGATCTTTTTGAACATCCTTTAAGGTTTTCTCATGTTTTTGACCACTTGGAGGCATATCTAAATATAGAGTATGGGAATGGACGAAGAATTAAGAAGATTGAAGAAGGAAGATAGAAGAAAAATTACAGCAGAGGAATTTACGGAGAAAATGATGAAGTTGCAGAGAAGATGGAAAAGAGAGTAAGAAAGAAGAAAAGAGAGAGTAAGAAGAGTATATATAGGGAGATTTTCGAGAAGATAAACGCAATTAATGCGAAAAGACGTGAGCGGTTGAAAAGCAGCGGTTACAGAAGACGTGTCAAGAAACATATGGGAGAAAGGATACGTGTGATAAATGCAGAATATGAAGTGATGGATAGCTGCGGCATTTCTCACATCGTTCTCTACTTCGCAGAGAAGATATGAGAAGTGGCAAGATGTAGGATCAGAATCTCGCAGCAATAATGCCTCAGCGAAATTATTAACAACACAACATGACAGTGTCGCAGAACAATTTCAGAAACGACATAGTAAACGACATCAACCAAATCATGATGGTCCTGCGAAAATAAGGAAGTTTTGCGAGATTGATATTTATAAGGTTGCGATAATGTCGCAAGTCATATCCGAAAATAAAGGACAGATTAGCTGTCATCCACTATATAATTCCTTATAAATAGCCGTTCAGTTGTAAAGGAAGGGGGAGATCTTTTTTGAGTGAGAAGCAAGTAAATAGGAGAGAGAAAATTTAGAGCAGTGGTTATTCTTGATTCCTTTATCTTTTCTTGTAAGATTTTTCAAAGATTCATCAATAAAATTAAGATCGTTAATCCAAAAATGGGTTGAATGTTAATGAAATCTTGTGAGGGGTGTAGTGTAGGATTTCCTGCAACTACAAGTTTTACCAAGATACATAAACAAGTTATGAGCGGCTATACTAAACACACATATTGGTAACCCAAATATTTGCAATGAATAACAATACCAATAAGCCTAGTGATTCCCCTTCGATTCACAAAACAAGTTTATGAATTGTACTTCCTTTAAACAAATGTAAAACATTGTTTCCTAGGACGAAATCTTCACCCATACCCATACATAATCACAATAGCATTCATACGATTATGTCGATGTCTTATATACGAAGTTCAAAAGATAGACGTTATACTTCGTATTGTAATTCCTTAATACTATGTCTAACTAGAGTATAATCATTCATAGCTTCGCAGTTATGTTTTCAATACGCACGACTTGAAAGATAGTTAGTAATGAAATAATTCAAGTCAAATTTTACTAACCTTAAGTGGAAGGATGATGTTGTCGTTGTAGCTCTTTACTTCTTCACATTCTTTAAGTCTTCTCGTAATACTTGTAAGTCTCATATCCTAGTAACTTTCTAGCTAACCTATACGAAGTTGACTCTAGTATATAATCAAGCGACTCTTTAAATGAGTTTTGATTCACTAAAATATGACATACCAACGCTTGGTGGGTTCAACCGAGCTATGCTCTAACAATCTCCCCCTCTGTCAATTTTGGTGAAAAACTCTTACATCACATGGATAAACAAATTACAAGAATTCATTACACATACGCTTGATTCCAAATTTCAACAACACAATAACCTGTATTCATTCAATCCATAAATGCTGCCGTTGACATTATAATAACAAAGCTAATACTCCCCCTAAAGGTAAGATATGTAGATTTTCAATCCGCACGTCTTTGTTATTCCCTTTGTAGTTAAGATAACCACAAGTACCAATATGATATGTTACTCCCCCTTAGTCTATGTTTTACTCTTTCGTCAGATATAATGTTTAAGCACCATTGTACTTTCCTAAGTGATACCACATCACTTGTTTACTCCATATATTTCTCCCACTTTTTGTCACAAAATGACAAAGGTACGAGCAAATAAAAGACAAACCGAAAGGATCTTACAAATCTTAAAAGACTTGCAACCTATAAGAGTTAAGCACGAGGGTTCCATACATCATTTTCGATAACCAATATCAAAACCGAAACTACAAAGTAATTTTGTTTTGATATGTTACCACAGAAACAATTGCCTGAAGCAATTTTCCCTAATAGTTTAGCAAATCAAAAATTGACTAAGCACCTTAGATCTTTTGCTAAACCGATTGTACAAATACAATCGCATGTTCGATAAGACCAAAATAAAGATCAGAATTAACTCTATTTTTCTCACCAGGTTCTAATTATTCAAATAATAACTTAGACCTTTCACTTTTAAACAAGACAAGTACTAGGTTAGTTAACTATCATTTCTTGTTAAGGCATTCGATTAGACTTGAATAACCGAAACCTCTACTTTGATAAGTCTAACTAAGATCAGAATTAACTTAGTTTCTCTTATCCGGAATCGAATTGGACTAAACAATTCATCCTGAAAACCTTTTCTTTTGTTAAGCCATAAACAATTCATACAAACCAAATAAATCAACTTGCATAATTATTTACCTCAACCAGAAGCATTTGAAACAACATAGACATTAAAGTACCGCAATTGCACCGTAATTTCGTAAGCCTAAACAATTGATACCAAACAATAAAGCAAGATAACAATAGTTTTTCTTAACCCGGAAACAATTGAATCACACACACATCCATACACAAATAATGGAATAAATATCAATTGTACCGAAATTTTGTTAAGCAAAAGCAATAAATATATGCAATAAAATCAGGCTTTTCTTAAACAGGAAAATGATTAACTAACAAATTTGTTACCTCAAGTTCCGCATCCTCTTCACCCCAGAAAGATATATCATTAAGCGCAAGTTCACATAGAACTCTCCCCCGTTGTGTTGTCTTCCTCTCGCAAGACAAAAGAACAACAACAAGGACCAACCTTTACCAGAGAAAGGTTGAAAACCGGTTTTAACTAATGCGATGCAAAAGTTGAAACCCCGAAACTCATATGCTTTTATGCTAAACCAAAAACGATTCAACATATTGTGACTTTTTCACATTTATGATCCTTTGATAAAGCCTACCAACATGGGCTAGAACTTAATCCTGCTAAACCAAAAAGTCACCCAAACCATAAGGGTTAACACCATATGAGATCGAATATTAAAGTTATAAAAACCAAAATCAAACATCCCATAACATACATAGCAATAATATAAAGCATTCAAGCACATGCTATGTAATCGAAAAATTATAAAATAATAATATTACTCATTAGTAATAGATAGTTTTATTCAAAATAGACCTTATTGAAATAATCAAAAACTGATGTCTATTTATCTTGGATTAAGTATTACAACAATAACTTAATTTCTAGTGGTACTCTTATTGTTTACTGAGGTTTCATCAGTACTCAAACTTTTGAAGCATGTCTCAAGAGACTTGTTTGCAACCACTTCCCGTTTTTCAAGTTCTTCAATTAGAACCTCGAGTTCAACAAGAACACTTCTTGTTTGATCAATTCTTTCTTTGAGCCAATCTTGATGTTGAACTGTCATTATGAGATTGGTTCTCAGTTCTTCAAAACATTGGATATAGTGAATCATACCATCAGAAGGAATCCACTTGGTTTCGGTTGGATCTTGAAAGTTGTAATCCAACAAACATGACTCATCTTGAGATCCATTCGAGTTATCTGAATCATAATCGGTCATGCTTTTTGATATGTTTTTCTTCTTCCTTTCTGTATTGATTCCTTCACAATCCTTAACCTTTTTAGCTTCCTCTTTATTAGCCTTTGTGACACCGCGAGTTATTGGAGGCATGCTCGGTTATTTAAATAGGGATTGATCAGGGTTTCAGAGTACAAGCAAGAGATAGTTTCTCTTTAACAAGAGAAAACTCTTGGACCGAAAATATCAGGAAATTCCGAAAATATTAAAAGAATATATTCAGTTTCCTTTGTCCGAACTTCTCATGCTGGAAGGTTTATTAAAAATCGAAGATTCCAAATAAAACCTATTTTTGGAAGATCATGTTAAACATGAACAAATTTTTAGACAGACATGGATTCACGGTCATCCATAAAATGTTACAGATTTTTCTAATAAACAAACATACAAAAAAAATGTGCTCTTGTTTTATTGTGCTTTTCTCATCCATAATTAAGAGCACGAAACAGGATGAGAGTGCACAATTTCGATACAACTAAGTTGTATTGGAGTAAGCTTTTTCTAGCTTACAACGAGTATCAGAAACATAGTTCATGTTTCTCTTTGGGAAATTTTTCCCAAAATATTTTCTCCCAAGAAGATGATCTTTTCTTTCTCTATACATATGATCATGTGGAGAAAATGTACTGATGTGAGAATTTGCAGGGATAGATAAATCTCTCTTAATTCTATCAATGATATTTTCATAAGATTTTCTCATTTTAAGGATTTCCTTATGATGCACATCAACATGATTATCTGAAACAATTATCGGAAATTCCTGATTGTTTCCATTGGCATAGATTTTCTCTTTTCCTTTCTTCCGGAGTCGTTCTTCATCAAAACAAGAATTGTTTCGATATAGGTGCGGAGGAACCTTTTGAAAAAGCGGGGGTACAACAACCACACCCAATATTTCTCTTAGAAATCTGTATGGACAAACTCCAATATACTTTCTAGAGAATCAACTAGACAGTCATACTCAATCTAGATAAAAAGTAGATCGAAGATTTTATATCTCAATCTCTCGATTTGATATATACTCAAGCAAATAGAAATCTGCGAGTCTTTATCAAATACTAGAGAGATAACTTGGATGGTACCAAAGACCAATATCCAAGTGTCAATCAATTTAAATCAACAACCAAAAGGTCGGATATTCTAATTGATTGAACAACGCACAACCTGTGATATTTCAATTATATAAACAAATATAATGCGGAAAAGAAATAACACAGACACCAGAATTTTGTTAACGAGGAAACCGCAAATGTAGAAAACCCCTGGGACCTAGTCCAGATTGAACACACACTGTATTAAGCCGCTACAGACACTAGCCTACTACAAACTAACTTCGATCTGGGTTGTAGTTGAACCCCAATCAATCTCACACTGATCCAAGGTACAGTTGCGCTCCTTATGTCTCTGATCTCAGAAGGATGCTACGTACTTGATTCCCTTAGCTGATCTCACCCACAACTAAGAGTTGCTACGACCCAAAGTCGAAGACTTTAATAAACAAATCTGTATCACACAGAAAAGTCTACGGTAATAGATAAATCTGTCTCCCACGAATATACCTGCGAGTTTTGTTCCGTCTTTTGATAAATCAAGGTGAACATGAACCAATTGATAAACCAGACTTATATTCCCGAAGAACAACCTACTATTATCAATCACCTCACAATAATCTTAATCGACGCAGCGAAAAAGATAATGTGGAATCACAAACAATGAGACGAAGTGTTTGTGATTACTTTTCTATCTTGCCTATCAGAGATATAAATCTCAAGCCAATTATTACAATTGTACTCAAAACGATAGAAACAACAAGATCAGATCACACAACTACAAGAAAGTAGTATCGGTCGGGCTTCACAATCCCAATGAAGTCTTTAAGTCGTTAACCTGGTTTAGAAGAAGAAACCAAAAGTTAAAGGAGAATCGACTCTATCTTATGCAACTAGTATCACATGTAAAGTGTGGGGATTAGGTTTCCCAGTTGCTAGAGTTCTCCCTTATATAGTCTTTCAAATCAGGGTTTGCAATCAATGTTAGCTTGGTTGCAAAGCATTCAATATTCACCGTTAGATGAAAACCTGATTAGACTCAAGCTAATATTTCTCAACAGTTGGATCGAAACCTTAGCTTGTTACACACAAATGAAATGTCCAATTTTGGGTTTATGTAACCGTTCCCAAACATTAACAATTGTTGGTTCAACAATAGTTAACCAAATGGTTAGCCATATGACTTTCATATCCACCATATTCTTCTTCACCATAACTAGTCCAAATGACTCAAATGAACTAGTTAGAGAGTTGTTCAATTTATTAGATCTTATGTAACTACACAAGACACAATCAAAGCAAAAACGGTTTGATTCACTCGAATCGGTTCATGAACTTTATAGCCACGGTTGCAAGAGCATTCCTTATTTTGTATAAACATGAGTTCAAGAACAACCGATTTTATATATAACTTACTCAAGTTCGCGGACTGGGTTCACGGACTTAAGCTCATGGAAGGAGTTCACAAAATCCAGCAGAAATTCTCGGGTCGAGAACTTCCGCCAGTTCGCGGACTGAGTTCGCGGACTTGGCTCACGCCACATTCCGTTTCTCTTGATCAACAAAGTTCGCAAACTTTGGTTCAAGGAATAAGGACTTATACATACATATGTTTCCACAATAATGCTTATATCCTTCCAATGGTTATGTAATCTAAACTCTCATTTCAATCATTGAAACATTCTCAGAGGACGTTATATAGCCGTTATTCACACACCATTTTTCGTCATAGAAATTTCCAAAGTGATTGAAACATAACATGACATTCGTCACCAGGTAAAGATGAATTTGGCTAAAGCGAAAGCTTACCAACACATATTTCGAGAAATAGATAGGCGAGTTAAACCCGGCTCGAAATAGCAAATGCGTATAATGAAAGTCTATATATCAAAACGACTTTTGTCTCAAGAATAGGAGATAGAGTAAATATACTTTTGAATGACAGATAAGTTCAAGTATCCACATACCTTTTAGTCGATGAAGTTCCACCAGTTCCTTGAGTAGTCCTTCGTCTTGTATGATGATTGAGTCTTGATCTCAACTACACTTTCTATCCTAGTCCGAGACCTTTAGCTATAATAAGCTAGAAATCAAGACTTATAGTTTTGATCACTAACATTGACAAACATGCTTGAGATAGCAACGCATGCGAGTTCGATCGAGCAATGCTCTAACACCTTTTTCCTGAAGCGATTGTCAACTCTTGTTTCTGATTCTTTTGAGTTGACCTTGTCGGGTTGTGGTATATTCTGTCTTTCTACTGAGGAATGGTCTTTCAGTATTTTAAGATAAGAAACTTCCTTCAAAATTTTTACCACCGTATTTTGAAGAAGTATAAGTTTCCTGTCAAGTGACTGAAAGTTGTATTCCTTAAGATCACGTACACTGAATCGGTTCAAAGTTTCCTTTGAACAAGATTTCGTTTGATCATCAGTAGATGTAGAAGCTGGTTTTTCATCCTCTTCTGACTTAATGTAGTTAGGCAAACTATCATCATCATGATCTGTTTTGGATCTGATCAAACAAGTTTTATCACAATCTCTTAAAGTCATGCAAGGACCTTTGGTTTCTTCATCAGAAGAAATTATAACAGAATCATTAGTCAGAGTCATATGATGTGTCTCTTTATCTTGAGTAAGAGTTTTACCAAGAGCTTCTAATTTGACAGTGAGATCCACATTCTCTTTGGATAGAATATTCAGTTGAATGTCTTTATCTATGATCTCATTTTTAAGAAGATTTGACTATGTCTTTAATATCGACACTTTTGTAGACAGAGATTTTATAGATTTTAGGAGTTTTTCCAACTCTTTATCAGCATCTTCTTTTCCATCAGAGAACGACTCAGATGTACTCTTGATTTTCTTGACTCCTGGATCGTGGGTCAACGAATTGGTAACATCTTCAACTTTTGAGTATTCATACTCTTGCATAACGTTAATTGAATCTGACATGGATTCAATTTCTTATAGGTTGGATCGCACCAAACACAGATTGTTAGATCTTTTCGTGTTTGCCTGCTCTGATACCAATTGAAAAGACGAGGGTACCCAAATATACCTCAATCTAAAACTTTTCCATATATAAGTCCTTTCTCCGAAAGTGATTGTCTATGGACTAAGTCGAGACAATACAACGAATCGGTTCACAATTCGTGTGATCGTCTATGGATATGAGATCGAGACAATACGACAACAAGATAACTTGTATGATTGACTATGGATACAAGATCGAGAGAATACAACAACGAATTATGATTACTTGATAATAGGTTCAGACTTAACCAAACACAATAGGATTTCCATCAAGTAATTAGGAATTAACGTTTGTGTGTTTTACTTCTAATTATAATAAAACAATTATAATTGCGGAAATAGATAAGTAAAAGACACAATGAGATTTTGTTAACGAGGAAACCACAAATGCAGAAAAACCCCAGGACCTAGTCCAGAATTGAATACTCTCAGAATTAAGCCATTACACAAAATCTAAACTAACTTCGTATAGTTGAGACCAAGCAACTAAACCCATAGTTCACCTAGTTCCCTTAGTATCCCTGCGCCTCCAACTTGTAATAAGTCGCACATTTGGAACAATTCCTTTGGTTCATATTCCAAACAGTAAAGGAACAACAAATATGTTCGGTAACAACTCTTTTCAAACAAGTGATATGAGTTTGACAAAAGTCTCTTCCGTTTATCCCAATAAACTCCTTTGTCAGGTTCTTAGATCAATCTCTTAACAACTACCAAAGTAATTGTCTAGACTTATGCAATCAATACTTTAAATCACAAAGAATTGTATTGATGTCGATCTACTCAACTAATCAATCAAGGTTATCACAAAGATAAATCGATTATAGTTGGATCCCCAGCCGATCAAGTTTTGTGCACACCAAAGATTATGAACTCAAATAAGAAATCTTCTTTGTCTTCAAATTTTCTTAGATCTTCAATAAACACCTGCACACAAACAACTTGAATCTCTTGTGATCAATCACACACAAAACGGAGTCTGTTAACAATAGATTACCACAAGACGTCTTTAGATCTACAAACATTTCTAAAAATCCCCGTTGATACTTCGATCTAGTTTGAGTGAATCTTATATCAGAAGAGAAGATTCTCAAGCATTAACAAACTAGGTGCAATCAAATTTCAACAACCGTTAGTCAATGAAATCAATCAAAAACTAATAATAAACTGCAATCATCTAGTTTCCCACCATCGGTACTCGTAGAGATTCCCAATCCCAAAGAAGTCTTTAAAACGAGCAGTCGTAAGAGATTTCACCTAATTAGGGTACTTTCCTCTCCGAATAGACGGCTCCATCAGTAACAACACAACTAGGTAGTTTTGCTGGCTCTGAGGATTAGTTTGCTTGAAATGCAAATTTCAATATTTATAGACCAAGGAAGTTTGGACACCAAGGAATTTCCAAAACCGAATATTCTCAAAGATCAATAAAGGAAAAAATGGTTTTCATAATTCCTGGAAATGCACTGTCCAAATACTGACCGAAATCTCAGCAGAAAATCTCCAATTAGTATATGCACATTACTCATTTTTATTTTCTAAAGATATGCATTTAATTGCTGGAAATTAAAAGCATATAAAACTAAAATCCTTAATTAAAAGATTCTCAATTTATTTCGATCCAGGATTTTCCTTTAACTATTAAGGAATATCTTTGAACAATAAAAGATAAGAGTTACTGCGCATGTTTAAACTATGTCGACATCTTTACTTTGTAAATCCTTTTTCATATTTACAATCTTGAACCGATTTGCCACACTTCCAAACAAGTTTAGAATTGGTTCATCTGACTTCCAAACTATGTGATTGATTATCCAATCAAATCACCATTAATGGGTTTCACGGTTCTACCAAAACAAGTTTCGGTTCTACCTCCATGTGGGTACTAGGATCGGTCACACTAGCTTTCCAAAAATTGCTTAACTAGGTACCAAGATCGGTTACCACATATTTATGGTATTTAACTTGTATTCGGTTGCACAAGTCATAGGATCGGTTACCAATTACTAAGACTTGTTGTACCTCTTACAAGGATCGATTCCCAATGCTTGTGATCGGTTTCACCTCTTACTAGGATCAGTTTCCCAATGTCTAGAGTTGGTCATAACAATTGCAACATATCGATTATACCATCTCAGGTGATTACTTAAGATCGGTTTCACTAATAAAAGTCATATCAATACAAAAGTCAGGCAATGTGAATAGTTTTACCAAGATACATAAACAAGTTATGAGCGGTTATACTAAACACACATATCGGTAATCCAAAGATTTGCAATGAATAATAATACCAATAAGCCTAGAGATTTCCCTTTCGATTCACAAAACAAGTATATGAATTGTACTTCCTTTAAATAAATGTAAAACATTGTTTCCTAGGACGGAATCTTCACCCATACCCATACATAATCACAATAGCATTCATACGATTATGTTGATGTCTTATATACGAAGTTTAAAAGATAGATGTTATACTTCGTATTGTAATTCCTTAATACTATGTCTAACTAGAGTATAATCATTCACAGCTTCGCAGTTATGTTTTCAATATGCACGAGTTGAAAGATACGTTAGGAATGAAACAGTTCAAGTCAAATATTGCTAACCTCAAGTGGAAGGATGATGTCTTCGTTGACATACCAACGCTTGGTGGGTTCAACCGAGCTATGCTCTAATAGAATAAACCGATTTTAGAACTTAACCCACTCAGGTATGCAAACGAGTATCCATACCTAAGTTATGGACCTGATCTTGTTCGCCAGTATGCAAACGGGTACGCATACTGTTGTTCATGATCGACCTCAGTTGAAATTCGGGTATGCATACTATGGTTTCCGGATTTCAACTGTTGAATCAATGCGAATACGGGTATGCATAATAAATTTCCAGACTTGGAATATACTTGCAACAATTAGCATACAAGTACGCGTACTGTGCTATATCCAATCAATGGTTAGTTTCTATAAACTCCCATTTTAATCATTGAAACATTCTTAGAAGACGGGAATGTCTGTCTCACACAAACTATTAGCTTAAAAGAAACTTTCAAGTGATCAATACGAAACATTCCGAGTCTACATCAAATGAGTGTCTCACACAAATCATGTAAGATGTTACTAGGCGATTTTCACGTGATCATCTTTTGACTTTCGTCAAGAATAAAAGATGATTGGTTAAAGCGAAAGCTTAATAACACATATTTCGAGAAATATGTAAGCGAGTTAAACTTAGCTCGAAATATCAAATGTGTATAAAGTAAAGTCTATATAGCTATACGAATTTTGTCTCAATAGGAGATATAATAGAAATAAACTTCTGAGTGATAGATGAGTTCAAGTCTCCACATACCTTTTGTTGATGAAGTTCCACAAGATCCCCTTAGTAGTTCTTTGTCTTCCATCGATGAACGCCGTGAAGTCTAAAGCTCAACTACGAATTCTATCCTAATCCGAGACATAGCTATACGTAGACTAGAAATCAAGACTTATAGTTTTAACGACTAAACTTGACAAACAAGCTTGAAATAGCAACGCTTGTGAATTCGACCGAGCAGTGCTCTAATAATAAGAGTCTTGCTGCAACGCTTGATGAAACATCTGACCATTATGACTCCGAAGAGGATGATGGATCAAGTGTAGCACTCTTGGGAGATATTATCAATTTTGATGAATGTAGCAATACTCATATCAATCTTGATAATTTAATTGATGACTCTTCATCAAAATCATTGGAGGATGTTATGGATTTTTCGTTTATTAATGAAAATCCTGTTAATGTTTTAGGTACTCTGTGTTTATGTAACACCCCGTGTTTTTAGCATGGGGCATGCTAAAAGATGAGCCATGGACCGGGATTAAGCTTCATTCAAAGCTTCCGTTGTTTAGGAAAAGGAACATTGGCCCTTGGCCAATGCGTTGAAAATGGTCAGCCAACATGGCTGAACATAGGGTTGGCAGCGGACAACCAACATGGCTGGACATCGGGTTGGCAGTGGACATCCATCACGTCTGGACTCCGGGTCGGCAGCGGACAACCATCACGGCTGGACACCGGGTTGGCAGCGGACAACCATCATGGCTGGACACCGGGTTGGCAGCGGACAACCAACATGGCTGGACATCGGGTTGGTAGCGGACAACCATCACAGATGGACATCGGGTTGGCAGCGGACAGCCATCACGGCTGGACATCGGGTTGGCAACGGACAGCCAACAACCATCTTGTCTGGTTATTCAGAAAATATATGGCAACGGCCATGAATAGTAAAAGTGGGAGTTGGTGAATGATTTTTCCTCCCCTAATCAAAGTTTTAAAAATGTTAAGTTAACACATATAGGGAGGGGTACTTGGTTGAAGGTGCATATACAGACCATGCACCAAGTGAGATAGCCTTAGAGATGTACAACCATCACGGTTGGAAATTAGAGTGGCCTATGGGCCAAAAACGGAAGTACATCCATCACGGCCCTTCACGGGACTTGGCTCAAGAAATGTTCAACCGTCATGGACAGACATTAGAACTGACCTGTGAGCCAAAATTGAATGTACAGCTATCACGAACGTGCATCACTGTTGGCCAGGGTGGTGAGGTGCAGCCATCACGACCTGGGGAGTTGATGAATGATTTTTTCTCCCCTAATCTAAGTTGTAAAAATTTAAAGTTAACATATATAGGGAGGGGTAGTTGGTTGAAGGTGCATATGCGGACCATGCACCAAGTAAGCTTCATAGCTTAGCCGAAAGGGTATACATGATGCCTAAGTCTCATTTATAGCTCTGTAGCCTTCCAAATGGGGCATATGATGCGAAGGCATCGCTATGTCATACTGCGGACCAAATATGCATCACTTGAATGCATTTGGACGGAACTGCTACACGGACTAGGCCATTACCTTTATTGCTAGGCCACGGTCTTGCAAACGAGTTGGAATAAGTTGTTTGTCCCTTCCTGATGAACTACAGTCTGTGCTTGATCCCTTTAGAGTAAGGAAGGGTATGTAGGAAGCCGCAATGAGTTGCAACATTGCCGGTCCAGCACATTGTCGCTCATATCATCTAATTTAGAGATGATTGCGCCACTTTGGCATCTCATATCATCTGGCTCGGTAGCTCGATGCAAGAGATGATTGTGTCCTGGCTTGATGAGGCAAGTTGCATGTCAGCCATTGGATGCTCATACTTCCTATCAAGCTACAAAGAGTAAGCTAAGTTGATTAAATGAGCAAATTATAGTCTATCTAGAGGCTAAAAACCCGAATGTCGTAATTTAGCTCAAGACGGGTCTAAATTGATTGGAAAAGGACCAATGATCAAGACGTGATCTCTACGCATCACGGTCTTGGGATTTTTGCCAAATTCCATTATTTTGGGCTTCAAAAGGCCGTTTTAGCCGTTTTAAGAAAGTCTTTATTTTCTTAATGAACCCTTTGCGGGGAACGAGGGTAAGTTGGAAAGGTATGGAAGCTAATTTAGATGCATCATGCTCCACGAGCATGCTTTCAAGGGAAAATGGGCGTGCATTTGCCTAGCTATAAGGCCAGGATCGTAGCATCATCATGGCGCATCGGGGAAGTTACGGCCTGCGGGGCAACGCGCCAAATGCGTAATTTTCCGGTCCGTCACAGTTTAGCTGCTACTGTCATTCCTGAATCGATCTCCAAACCGACATGTCCATATTGTACCATTTACGGTCACTGACTCACACAATGTTTCAAGTACAAACACAAAGTAAGGTATGTCAACAAATTGCAACTGAGGGCTAGTTGGTTGGAAAATATGCTTAAGCTTGTTCAAAAGTCTAATCCTGAGGTACACAAAGGTTAAGGTAAATTTTCAAACGAAGAGAAGAGTCCGGACTAAATGTCTCGTAAAAAAGGATATTACAAATTCCGTGCAGGAATCTAGTGGTGAGCAATCTAATACTCACCTCAACACAATTTAATTGTGTTAAAATGTGTTTCTTTTCTCATGTGCCTTAAAAGAGACAAGAACTGTGCACATCAGGGCTTCGAATCAAGTTTGAATATTATTACTTGGATGTCCATCTTTTTATTTGTTCATCTTAATTTATGTTTCGAGTAATGATATTGAAAAACCTTGATCTATGTTGAAACTTAAGGAAAGATAAAAGTGACATTTCATTCTTCTTAGGTTTTATGTTGCTTTTCTAGTACATGAACTTTTAATGTTTCTAAACCCTGCATAGTAAATATCTTATACTCATATCTCTTTCACAAGAAGTTTTCCTTATTTAGCCATATATTTGTGTTTCACAAATCCATTTTATTCTTACGAATCATGGAGGCTCCAAGCACAACATCTCATAGTAAAATCTATACTCCAATGGTTGTTAATACTCATCCAACTAGAAAGGAACAAAGATCTCCCTTCCTTTTGACTCATCTCTTAAGAGGAAAAGGAAGAATAAGAAGAAACCTAGAGCAGATCGCTCAAATATGAAAAGATTTGAAACTCTTCTTGAAGAACTTAAGAAAACCAAGAAGGAGGTGCATACACTGAAAAAGATTCTATAAAAATCTCTTAAACTACAAGAAGCACTTGTCAATCAACAACCTACCAGGTTTGCAGGAACTAACTCTTTCATTCATAAACAATATGTTCCTATGCCGATAGTTGATAAGGAGTTTGGAAATGATAAAGAATTTTTCAAAGATTTTAAATACTAGGAAACTTCTTGTGAGAATTTGTTCTCACTTTTGAGAAGGATAACTAGGGTTTGGTATAGCAAAAATTGTGATTACACAAGCTATTTCCAACGTTTTTCATCTTGCATGTTTTTAGATTTATGCATTTAAATTCTAGAGTTTTTGAAAGATGAATTGCAGTATGTATTCATTATTGGTTTAATTATTGCAAAAATCTTATGAAATATATGTGCCTTTATGTTTTTCGTGAATCGAGCTGATATTTCATATATGCTCAGAAGTTAAATCTATTATGTTTTTTATAAACTGAAAATAGAACAAACTCTTTGAGAAATTTTCTCGCGGTATCGATCTACTTGTGATCACACTTCTGTGTTATTACTGCATCATACACTCCATAAGATTTTCTTATGTTAAGTCACACAGATTAAAATTATCTCTTTGTTCGTAACTGGCGTTTAGATTAATTTAAGTCGATATTCAGGATACAAATCCATGTGATTTGTTAATGTCCGACAAAATCCTTTTTTGATAAAGAAAGGTCACTCATGTTGTTCTCTTGGAAATGCCATCAAATGGGAGAGAGTTCTTAAATGAACTAGTGCTTAATCTCTATATCTTGGGGTGTGTGGCTGTGGAATTTACAGAGGATGCTTGTAACTTAAATCTCCTAGATGATCGCTTAGTATTTTCTTACTATGGGATATCATCTAAATAAAGTTGATATGAGGAGTTACATATTAACTATGTTATTATGTATTATCTTTGACTCTCTTAAATCCTGAAGTATCTTTTGGTTGAATTCATTATGATCCCATGATTTTCGTACCTTTGCCAATTTTTATTGGCAAAAAGGGGGAGAATTTGTTAGAGCATAGCTCGGTTGAACCCTGGTATGTCAAGTTTGGTTGTCATATTTTAGTGAATCAAAACTCATTTAAAGAGTCGCTTGATTATATACTAGAGTCAACTTCATATAAGTTAGCTTGAAAGTGTTAGGATATGAGACTTACAAGTATTACATGAAGACTTGAAGAATGTGAAGAAGTATGGAGCTACAACGACAACATCATCCTTCCTCTTGAGGTTAGTAGTATTTGACTTGAACTGTTTCATTCCCTAACGTATCTTTCAAGTCGTGCATATTGAAAGCATAACTGCGAAGCTGTATATGATACTCTAGTTAGACATAGTATTAAGGAATACAATACGAGATTTATTGCTTAACCATTAAACTTTGTATATAAGACATCGACATGATCATATGAATGCTATTGTGATTATGTATGGGTATGAGTGAAAATTTCATCCTAGGAAACTATGTTTTACATTCATTTAAAGGAAGTAAGTTCATAAGCTCATTTTGTGAATCGAAAGGGAAATCGTTAGGATTATTGGTATTGTTATTCATTGCAAATATATTTTGAATTACCAATATGTGTGTTTAGTATAACCACTCATAAACTTGTTTATGTATCTTGGTAAAACTATTCACAAGGCCTGACTTATGTATTGGTATGACTTTTATTAGTGAAACCAATCTTAAGTAGTCACTCAAGGTGGTATGATCGATGCCTTGTAAATAACAACTTTTATCTAGTCATTGGGGAACCGATCCTAGTAAGAGATGCAACGAATTTACAAGAAGGAATCGATACTTGTAAGAGGTACAACACGTTTTTAGTAGCTGGGGGAACCGAACCTATGAACATGTGCAACAAGTTTGTAGTTTTGGGGGAACCAATCCTATGGACATGTGCAACCGAATACAGGTAGTTACCGTAAGTTGTGGGGAGCCGATCCTAGTACCTAGTCAACCGAATTTTGATAACTAGCGTGACTATGCACAATACTCACATGGAGGTAGAACCGAACTTGTTTTGGTAGAACCGTGAAACCCATAATTGGTGATTTGATAGGATAATCAATCACATGGTTTTTGGAATTAAGACGAACCAATTCTAAACTTTTTTGGAAGTGTGACAAATCGTTTCCAAGATTGTAAGTATGAAAAAGGACTTGCAAAGTAAAGATGTCGACATACTTTGAACATGTGCAGTAACTCTTATCATTAATTGTTCAAAGATATTCCTTAATAGCTAAAGGAAAATGCCAGGATCGAAATAAATTGAGAATCTTTTAATTAAGGTTTCTTAGTTTTTATATGCTATTTAATTTCCAGCAATTAAATGCGTATCTTTAGAAAATAATAATTAGTAATGTGCATTTACTGATTATGGATTTTTCTATTGGGATTTCGGTCAATATTTGGACAGTGCATTTCCAGGAGTTATGAAAACCGATTTTGTGTTTATTGCATATCTTTGAGAATATTTGGTTTTGGAAATTTCTTGGTGTCCAAACTTCCTTGTCTATAAATATTGAAGTTTGCATTTCTAGCAAACTAATCCTCAGAGCCAGCAAAACTACCTAGTTGTGTTGCTACTGGTGGAGCCGCCTATTCGGAGAGGAAAGTTACCTAATTAGGCGAAATCTCTTACGACCGCTCAGTTTAAAGACTTCTTTGGGATTGAGAAGCTCTATTAGTACCGTTGATGGGAAACTAGATAATTGCAGTTTATTATTAGTTGTCGTTTGATTTGATTGACTAACGGTTGTTGAACTTTGATTGCACCTAGTTTGTTTATGCTTGAGAATCTTCTCTTCTGATATAAGATTCACTCAAACTAGATCAAAGTTTCGACGGGGATCTTTAGATTGTTCGTAGATCTAAAGACGTCTTGTGATAATACAACGTTAACAGACTCCGTCCTGTGTGTGATTGATCACAAGAGATTCACGTTGATTGTGTGCAGGTGCTGATTGAAGATTAAAAAAGATTTGAAGATAAGAAGACTTTTTGGGTTCATAATCTTTGGTGTGCACAATACTTGTTTCGGCTGGAAAGGGATCCAACTCTAATCAGTTTATCTTTGTGATAGATTGGATTGATTAGTTGAGTAGATCGGCATCAATACACTTCTTTGTGATTAATAGTATTGATTGCATAGTCTAACAATTACTTCGGTAGTTTTTGAGAGATTGATCTAAGGACCCGACAAAGGAGTTTATTGGTTAAATGGAAGAGCCTTTGTCAGACTCATATCACGTTGTTTGAAAAGAGTTGTTACCGAACAAATTTGTTGTTCCTTTACTGTTTGGAATACGAACCAAAGGAATTGTTCCAAGTGCGTGACTTATTAACAAGTTGGAGGCGCAGGGAAACTGAGGGAACTGTATGTTTAGTTGTTTGGCCTCAACTATACAAAGTTGGTTTGATTTTCTATAGCGGCTTAATTCTGAGAGTATTCATTTCTGGACTAGGTCCCGAGGTTTTTCTGCATTTGCGGTTTCCTCGTTAACAAAATCTTGCTGTGTCATTTACTTTTATTTTCCGCAATTATAATTGTGTTTATTATAATTTAAAGTAAATCGCACAAACGTTAATTCCTATTTTACTTGATAGACAATCCCTAGAGTTTGGTTAAGTCCGAGTCTATTATCAAGTAAACATACTTTGTTGTTGTATTTTCTCGATCTCGTATCCATAGACGATCACACGAAGCATTAACCGATTAGTTGTATTGTCTCGACTAAGTCCATAGACAATCAATTTTGGAAAAGGACTTCTAGGTGGAAAAGTTTTAGATTGAGGTATATTTGGGTACCCTCGTCTTTTCCATTGGTATCAGAGCAGGAAAACACGAAAAGATCTAACAATATGTGTTTGGTGCGATCTAACCTATAAGAAATTGAATCTATATCCGATTCAGTTAACGTTATGCAAGAGTATGAATACTCAAAAGTTGAAGATGTTACCTCTTCGTTAACTCATGATCCAGGAGTTGCGAAAATATCTATGTCGTTCTCTGATGGAAAAGAGGATGCTGATAAAGAGTTGATAAAACTCCTAAAGCCAAGATCTCTGTCTTCTAAGGTGATGATATTAAAGACAAAGTCAAATCTTCTTAAACATGAGATCAGAGATAAAGACATTCAACTGAATAGTCTGACCAAAGAGAATATGGATCTCACTGTCAAATTAGAAGCTCTTGGTAAAACTCTTACTCAAGAAAAAGAGGCACGTCCTATGACTCTGACTAATGATGCTGTTGTGATTTCTTCTAATGTTGAGGAAACTAAAAGTCCTTGATCGACTTTTACAGATTGTGATAAAACCGGTTTAGTCACATCTGAAACATATCAAGATGATGGAAGTTTGCCTAAATACATCGAGTCAGAAGAGGATAAGAAACCAGCTTCTAGATCTACTGATGATCAAACGAAATCTTGTGCAAAGGAAACTTTGAACCGATTCCGTGTAAGAGATCTTAAGGAATACAACTTTCAGTCACTTGACAAGAAACTTATACTTCTTCAACATACGGTGGTAAAAATATTGAAAAAAGTTTCTTGTCTTAAAAAACTGAAAGACCATTCCTTAGTATAAAGACAGATTATACCACAACCCGATAAGATCAATTCAAAAGAATCATAGGAAAGAGTTGATAATCGCTTCTGGAAAAAGGTTCCTTCTCACCCATATCGAGACCATTCGTGTTTTGACGAAGAACGACTCCAGAAGAAAGGGAAAGAGAGAATCTCTGCCAAAGGAAACAATCAGGAATTTCCCATAATTATGTTAGACAATCTTACTGATGTGCATCATAAGGAAATCCTTAGATGAGAAAATCTTATGAAAATATCATTGATAGAATTAAGAGAGATTTACCTATCCCTGAAGAATCTCACATCAGTACATCTTCTCCACATGAGCATATCTCTAGAGTTAGAAAAGATCATTATTTTGGGCAGAAATTCCCAAGGAGAAACATGAACTTTGGTTCTGATACTCGTTGTAAGCTAGAAAAAGCTTACTCCGATACAACTTAGTTGTATCAAAATTGTGCACTCTCATCCCCTTCCGTGCTCTTAATTATGGATGAGAAAAACACAATAAAACGTGAATACATTTGTTTTATATGTAGTTGCTTATCAGAAATTTCTGTGACATTTTATGGATTACTGCGAATCCATGTCTGTTTAAAAAGGTCATGTTTATCATGATCTTCAAAAAAAAAAAGGCTTTATTTGAGATTTTCGAATTCTAGATAAACCTTCCACCTTGGGAAGATTCGGACAGTGGAAACCAAATATATTCTGCCATATTTTTGGTATTCCACAAGTTTTTCAGGTCAGAAACTTTGTGTTTTATTGGAAAATAATCTCTTTCCTGTATTTTTAAACCCTGAGTAATCCCTTTTAAAAAACCGAGCATGCCTCCAATAACTCGCAGTGTTACAAAGGCTAATAAGGAGGAAGCTCAAAAGGTTAAGGATTGTCAAGGAATCAACACAGAAAGGAGAAAGAAAAACATATCAAAAATCATGTCTGATTATGATTCTGATAGTTCAACTGGATATCAAGATGAGTCATGTATGTTGGCTTACAACCTTCAGAATCCAACCGAAACCAAGTGGATTCGTTCGGATAGTATGATTCACTATATCCAAGATTTTGAAGAACTGAGAACCAATCTCGTAATGACAATTCAACATCAAGATTGGCTCAAAAATAGAATTGATGAAACAAGAGGTGTTCTTGCTGAACATAATGCTCTTGTTCAAGATCTTGAGAAACATGAAGTGGTTGCAGAAAAATCCCTTGAGACAAGCTTCAAAAGTTTGAGTACTGATGAAACTTCAGTAAACAATAAGAGCATCACTAAAGATTAAGTCGTATGCTGAAGACTTAATCCAGAAAAATAGACTTCAGTTTTTGATTTCTTTCAATAATTTTAAAGTCTATTATGAATACAACCATCTTATTATTATGAATAAAATTATTATTTTGTAATATTTCTTGTGATAGTTTTCGGTTAGATAGCCTGTGCTTGAATGCTTTATTTTATTGCTATGTATGTTTATGGGATGTTTGATTTCGGTTTTATTACCTTGATATTCGATCTCATAATGTGTGAACCCTTATGGTTTGGTTGACTTTTTGATTTAGCAGGATTAAGTTCTATCCCATGTTGGTAGGCTTATCAAAGGATCATGAGGGGTTCCTGTAGAAACAATATGTGAAAAAGTCACAATATGTTGAATTTTTTGGTTTAATATAAAAGCATATGTGTTTCGAGGTTTCAACTTTTGCATTTCATAGTTAAAACCGGTTTTCAACCTTTCTCTGGCAAAGGTTGCTCTTTGTTGTTGTTCTTTTGTTTTGGCGGGAGGATGACAACTTTAATGGTGGAGAGTTCTAAGTGAACTTGCGCTTAATGACATTTCTTAAGGGGATAAGAGGATGCAGAATTTGAGGTAACAATCTTGTTAGTTAATTGTTTTCCTGTTTAAGAAAAGCATGATTTTATTTCATATCCTTATTGCTTTTGCTTAACAAAATTTCGCTACAATTGATGTTGATTCCATTATTTGTGTATGGATGTTTGATTGTGATTCAATTGTTTCCGGTTAAGAAAAACTATTGTTATCTTTCGTTATTGTTTGGTATCAATTGTTTAGGCTTACAAAATTTCGGTGCAATTGTGGTGTTATAATGTCTATGTTTGTTTCAATTGCTTCCGGTTAAGATAAATGATTATGCAAGTTGATTTATTTGGTTTTTATGGATTGTTTATGGCTTAACAAAAGTGTTTCGGGATCATTTGCTTAGTCCAAGTGATTTCCGGATAAGAGAAACTAAGTTTTTCGGATCTTAGTTAGACTTATCAAATGTGAAGGTTTCGGTTATTCAAGTCTAACCGAATGCCTTAACAAGAATTACTAGTTAACTAACCTAGTATTTTTTCTTGTTTAAAAGTGAAAGGTCTAAGTTATTTTTGAGAATAATTAGAGCCCGATGAGAAAAATAAAGTTAATTCTGATCTTTATTTTGGTCTTATCGAACAAGCGATTGTATTTGTACAATCGGTTTAGCAAAAGAACTAAGGTGCTTAGTCGATTTTTTGATGTGCTAAACTATTAGGGAAAATTGCTTCGGGCAATTGTTTCCTAGATAACATGTTAAAACCAAATTCCTTGTAGTTTCGGTTTTGATATTGGTTATCTAAAATGGTGTGTAAAACCCTCGTGCTCAACTCTTATAGGTTTGCAAATTCTCTTTGTGAGATTTGTAAGATCCTTTCGGTTTGTCCTTTATTTTTTTTCGTTTCTTTATCATTTTGTGACAAAAAGGGGGAGAAATATATGGAGTAAACAAGTGATATTGACTTGTTGTGAGTTAGTATCACTAAGGGAAAGGACATTTGTGCTAAAATATTTATTCTAACGAAAAGAGTGAAAGTATAGACTAAGGGGGAGTCACATACCATATGATATGTAGTTATGAGGAACTACATGGAAATAACAAAGATGTGCGGATTGAAAATATACCTATCTTACCTTTACGGGAAGTATTAGCTTTGTTATTATAATGTCAACAGCGGCATTTAAGGATTGAATTTAATGCAGGTTGATAGACACATTTTTGTGTCTAAATTGTACTCAATGTCTCTATTGTTAGTGCTCGATTTTTGTACTAATTTTGATGCTTTGTGTGTTTGTAGGTGTTTTTGGAGAAATACACTTGTGTGGAAAAAGTTGCTCAAAAAGTGCTATTTGGACCCCGGGAGAAAAGTACTAAAGGAACCCTCATTTTGGATAAGGGCACCCCCAGAGCACCCGGTGTTAAAGGCACCCGAAAAATGGATCCAAGGCACTTCTTCTTCATCTTTTGAAAATTGAAATTGGCGGGAAAATAGTCACAGTTGCTGGCAGAATTTTCGATCGAATTTCGGACGTGATTTAGTGAGATTCAATCCCTGAAACTTAGTGGGTAGACGTGATATGTCATAACAAAGCTGGTATGCGTGTTTGTTTCGATCGAATTTGGCTGGATAACTCGCAAGAAGAAAACAGGGCAAGCCACGTATGGGAAAGATACTCGGGATTTTTGTGCCATGTTGAGGAGATTTCGTGAGGATATTGCATGTATAACTGATACTGGTATTAGGTAGAAACGTGCTGGAGCAATTCCGTGTACAACATGCGCATGAGAAAGCAAATCAGGGAAGAAAATATTCCCGAGAATATTTTTATTCACTGCCGAGTAATGGAGGATTATGTGAAGTTATTACGTGAGATTTTGTTGTTTCTGGGTTATAAATAGGTGATGGGATATCAGTAAGGGGGAAGGATAGTTTGGGAGAGTTTTAGAGCACCAGAAAGTCGAAAAAAATCAAGTTACAGAGCTGCCATTTTTCTGCTGCTGCTGAAGAACACGAAGAACATAAGACGCACACCCTTGTGTCGTTTATGCTACAGTGATTGCGACTGTTACAGAACAGTCTTAAAAGCTACATTTTCAGCGGCTGTCGCTGGACAGTCTTATTTGTTACAGTGACAGCGACAGTCAACATATATCGTTCTCTGTAACTTCAATTATTTTCACACTTTTATCATTTGTAAACCCATCTTTGAGCATAAATGAAATCAAATTTTGAGCGTGTTTCCAACATGATGAGAGGCTAATTTCTCCCACAACCAAGGCAATGAGGAAGCTATTTACGCATGAATAATTGGTAATCATTTATTTCCTCTAATTTATAATCTATAATTCACTCAATCACTGCTTTTACAGAGTTTTTAATTGTTTGCAAAAAATTTCTTCATTAGTTGTGATTCAATTAGATAGGTTATGCTTTGTTTAGATAATCTATGCTTAGGGATACAATTAATTTTTGAAAATTTTCCAGATTATTTTTGAATTAAGAAATAAGAGTCTTAAAAGATAATTAGAGTTTTGGATTGTTTACCATAATTTATTCATGTGTAATAGTGAAATTAGTGTCTTGGTTGTTTTCTAATATCTTGAAGTCAATTTTGTAATAAGTTTTCTTTACTTTTAAGTTTTATAAGTCTAAAAATCCATTGCTTTCACAAGCCTCAACGAACCTTTTTACTACAACATTATTGAGATCACATTACAGGTTTTGTGCTGTTGAACTTGGAATCAAGCGTATGTGTATAATGAATTTTTGTAATTTGTTTATCCATATGATGTAAGAGTTTTGTCACTAAAATTGACAAAGGGAGAGATTGTTAGAGTATAGCTCGGTTGAACCCACCAAGCGTTGGTATGTCAAGTTTGATTGTCATATTTTAGTGAATCAAAACTCATTTAAAGAGTCGCTTGATTATATACTAGAGTCAACTTCATATAGGTTATCTTGAAAGTGTTAGGATATGAGACTTACAAGTATTACATGAAGACTTGAATAATGTGAAGAAGTATGGAGCTACAACGACAACATCATCCTTTCTCTTGAGGTTAGTAATATTTGACTTGAACTGTTTCATTCCCCAACGTATCTTTCAAGTCGTGCATATTGAAAACATAACTGCGAAGCTGTGTATGATACTCCAGTTAGACATAGTATTAAGGAATACAATACGAGGTTTATTGCTTAACCATTAAACTTTGTATATAAGACATCGACATGATCATATGATTGTTATTCTGATTGTGTATGGATGTGAGTGAAGATTTCATCCTATGAAATAATGTTTTACATTCGTTTAAAGTAAGTAAGTTCATAAACTCGTTTTGTGAATCGAAAGGGAAAATGCTAGGCTTATTGGTATTGTTATTCATTGTAAATCTATTTTGAATTACTAATATGCGTGTTTAGTATAACCGCTCATAAACTTGTTTATGTATCTTGGTAAAACTATTCACAAGGCCTGACTTATGTATTGGTATGACTTTTATTAGTGAAACCAATCTTAAGTAAGTACTCAAGATGGTATGATCGATGCCTTGTAAATAACAACTTTTATCTAGTCATTGGGGAACCGATCCTAGTAAGAGGTGTAACAAATTTACAAGAGGGAATCGATCCTTGTAAGAGGTACAACACGATTTTAGTAGATGGGGGGAACCGATCCTATGAACATGTGCAACAAGTTTGTAGTTTTGGAGGAACCGATCCTATGGACATGTGCAGCCGAATACAGGTTGTTACTATAAGTTGTGGGGAACCGATCCTAGTACCTAGTCAACTGAATTTTGGTAACTAGCATGACTATGCACAATACTCACATGGAGGTAGAGCCGAACTTGTTTTGGTAGAATCATGAAACCCATACTTGGTGATTTGATAGGATAATCAATTACATAATTCTTGGAATTCAAATGAACCAATTCTAAACTTGTTTGGAAGCGTGGCAAATCGTTTCCAAGATTGTAAGTATGAAAAAGGACTTGCAAAGTAAAGATGTCGACATACTTTGAACATGTGCAGTAACTCTTATCATTGATTGTTCAAAGATATTCCTTAATAGATAAAGGAGAATCCCAGGATCGAAATAAATTGAGAATCTTTTAATTAAGGTTTCTTAGTTTTTATATGCTATTTAGTTTCCAGCAATTAAATGCATATCTTTAGAAAATAATAATTAGTATGTGCATTTACTGATTATAGATTTTTCTATTGGGATTTCAATCAATATTTGGATAGTGCATTTCCAGGAGTTATGAAAACCGATTTTGTGTTTATTGCATATCTTTAAGAATATTCAGTTTTGGAAATTCCTTGGTGTCCAAACTTCCTTGTCTATAAATATTGAAGTTTGCATTTCTAGCAAACTAATCCCCAGAGCCAGAAAAACTACCTAGTTGTGTTGTTACTGGTGGAGCCGCCTATTCGGAGAGGAAAGTAACCTAATTAGGCGAAATCTCTTACTGCCGCTCAGTTTAAAGACTTCTTTGGGATTGAGAAGCTCTATTAGTACCGTAGGTGGGAAACTAGATAATTGCAGTTTATTATTAGTTTTCGATTGATTTGATTGACTAACAATTGTTGAACTTTGATTGCACCTAGTTTGTTTATACTTGAGAATCTTCTCTTCTGATATAATATTCACTCAAACTAGATCGAAGTTTCGACGGGGATCTTTAGACTGTTTGTAGATCTAAAGACGTCTTGTGATAATCCAACGTTAACAAACTCCGTTCTGTATGTGATTGATCATAAGAGATTCAATTTGATTGTGTGCAGGTGTTGATTGAAGATTAAAGAAGATTTGAAGACAAGAAGACTTTTTGGGTTCTTAATCTTTGGTGTGCATAATACTTGTTTCGGATGGAAAGGGATCCAACTATAATCGGTTTATCTTTGTGATAAATTGGATTGATTAGTTGAGTAGATCGACATCAATACACTTCTTTGTGATTAATAGTGTTGATTGGATTGTCTAACAATTACTTCGGTAGTTGTTGAGAGATTGATCTAAGGACCCGACAAAGGAGTTTATTGGTTAAACGGAAGAGCCTTTGTCAGACTCATATCACGTTGTTTGAAAAGAGTTGTTACCGAACAGATTTGTTGTTCCTTTACTGTTTGGAATACGAACCAAAAGAATTGTTCCAAGTGCGTGACTTATTAACAAGATTATTGGCGACATCATATAATGGGAATAATTCTCATATTTGGAAAATATAATTTGTCTTGACTACAAGATTTGGAGGATTAATATAATATCTCTCACCTATGGAAAGGAAAATGAGGCAATTTTTTTTTTTTTTGAAAGAGTAGTCGATTTTATTGAAAAGCGACTTCTCTGAGGTACAAACGTCCCACAGAATCATTCATTACAATTACATTTAGGAAGTCTGGACATGCATAGTCCCAAATATATGTGCCAGCTCTGCTTCCTATCTGTGCTTGTATATCCGTTGCATAATTCGCCAATCCATCCGCAGCTTTGTTTGTTTCTCTATAGATATGTGTTAGGTTGTAGATTCCTTCTGATTTCTCCTAGCATGTTCTGAATGATCCATGGTGTTTTGTTGGAGTTGCCTTCTTGTTTGAGTAATTGCAGTAATACCTCCGAATCTGTCTCGAAATATATCTGCGTCCATTCCTGCTCCATCGCTTTTTTTGTTGCATGTAGCATTGCCCATGTTTCTTCTACTAAAGCAGTTACTGCGCCTATTGGTGATGCCATTGCCATTACCACCTGACTTTGAGAGTTCCTGCAAATCCATCCTGCTCCTACCGCTTCTGGTAACCCATTTGGGTTTGTTCTGCATGCTCCGTCGGTGTTTATTTTGAGACAAGAGTTCGACGGTGCCCTCCATTTAATCCATACCACCTGCTTATTCATCGTGGTTGTTGTGCTTCGATTTCTATGGTGATGATCTATGTAAGCTTATGTCTCTTTGCCCAGTTATATTCCTGGTATATAACCAGTCATATCTGAAAGATTTGTTGTGTTGTTTGAAGCAGTTTCTTGTATACTCTCGCATTTCTTGCCAGCCAAATGTTCCAGATGATGAAGCAGCATAAATTAAAACTATCATCCCCTGTATTAGAAAAGTCTATGAAATCTTGGAAGTTCCTTGGCGCCTGAAAGATTAATCTGTTGCTGGTACATACGGAGCGTCCCTGTTGATGCAAACGTATCCTATTAACTGCTCTAGTTGAAGTCCCTTGAAGTCGATAGATTGTGTTAGCTTCCGGATGTGGTGGGAGCATTAGGCTGTTATATGGGTTGTTGCTACTGGTACCTCCATGATTATTAAGCTGAGAACATGCAATGTCCCAAGTTTGTTTGGCCAGTGTGCATTCAAATAGACAATGTTGAACAGTTTCCGGTTGGGATGTGCATATTGGGCAGTTGTTGGTGGTGCTGATTTTCCTGATGCATAGTGCCTCAAAGGTAGGTAATGCATTGTGACTGACTTTCCACAAGAAAAGTCTCATTTTCGGTGGGCAGTTGGCATTCCATATCCGTTTGGAGTTATGGATGTTGTATTGGTCCATTGAGTTGATGGAATGAGTGTGATTATCTGATGTTGTTGACATCAATACCGCATACGACTATTGTTGATATTCTTGAAGATTATTCTCTTAATCGTGTTGTTTTAGTGAGTGATATTCTTGTTAACGGTGCTTGGAACTTAACTGAGGACTACCGCAACACTTTGTTAGCTGCTGGCATTGAGGAGGCGGATTTACCTTTCATTTTGGATGGGGATGATTGTCAGGTTTAGATGCCTAGCGCCACTGGTCAATTCACGGTGAAAGCTGCAAAATCTTTTATTCGTAAGAGATATGGGAAGTTGGAGGGTGCTAACTTGCTGTGGAGAAAATCTGTTCACCCGGCATTAGAAGCTAGAAACTGGAAGATATTAATAGGAGCGTGTGCTACGCTTGATCAAGTTAGAATCCGATTCAAAATTCAGGTTGTAAACAAGTGTTGTTTGTGTAATAGCGCAGAGGAATCTTTGGATCACTTGCTTTGGCATTGCAGGTTTGCTGAGATGGCTTGGAGATGGATTTCGGATATATTTGGGGTGCAATCACACCTGAATCTGACTACAGCCTACAAGGAAGTTCGTGTAAGAAGTGGCATGATTAAGGAGCTCTGGATTCTTGCTGTTTTGGTGGTGAGATCTGAACTGTGGCAAACACGTAACCATTTTGTTTATGATAACAAAAAGGTTAGATGGAGCTTCTTTAAGACTATCATGTTCAACCAAATACAAGAATGCTCAGGGCGTCTCAAGGGCTATATGTTTAATACGGTTGATGATTTGAGAATCCTGGATGTTTCAAGGTTCATCATAGGCAGGTGAAGCTTCATGATCCTGTTGAGTGTAGATGGGTTCCTCCAGATGTGGATGAACTTATGTTGTGTTATGATGGTGCGGCTGGAGGGAATCCAGGAGTTGCTGGGGCTGGTGTAGTTGCGCGTGATCATGATGCTAATGTTATTGGAGCTATGAGTATAGGTTTGGGCGTAATGACGAATTACATTGATGAAATTTCAGGTATTATAATTGGTATGGAATAGGCGCTTCAATGGGGATACTCCAAAGTTTGTATCCGCTCAGATTCGTTGAGTACAGTTATGAATTTTACTACTTCTAATCTTCCTTGGTTTGTTACACAACGTTGGAGGGAAGTTTCTTCTCAGTATGAGACTATTCGTTTTGATCACACATATAGAGAGGCTAATTTTTCTGCTGATAAGATGGCTAAGAGAGGGTGTATTATCACTAATGAGGAGGGAAGACATTATCTGGGAAGACCTGATTTCTTGAACTCTATTGAATTACCAAATGTATCTTATTTTCATTTCAACTGAGTAGCAAGTTTTGGGGTTTTTTTCTGATCTCTTTTCTTGCTTTTCATTTTTTTTTTGTAATCTAGTTAATCATTAATACATATTTGGATTTACCAAAAAAAAGCATAGCCACTCTTAACTGTATAATTGCCCGATTTTGCATGAGGCCAGACTCTCTTGTCTGGGATTGGTGGGTTTGGTATGTGGATACCTTTGATCAAGTTGTTGACCGGTTGTGGGAAACATCGATCAACCATTTCCAATTTCCAAGAAAAAGAATACTGGTCAATTAGGGTACTCACCAAGTCATCGGTCCAAGTGCCCATCATTGAAATGTTCCCCTGCATCGGGATCCAGTTGTCTTTAATTCTTGTAGATTGTCCGTCACCAATTTGAATTGTTGTATGTTTCTACACAAAAAGAGCCACTTTATGAATGTTTTTCCACGCCGCACTAGCTGCCGGCGTAGGAGCCTGAGTGATTGGAAATAAAGGTTTGTGTGCCAAATATTTTGCGCTGTAGAGACTGTTGCATATTGTTGAGGGTGCAACATGTATTTTCCAGACACGCTTCCCTAGTATTGCATAGTTTTGTTTTTTCTATTCCTTATTCCCAAGCCTCCCTGTCCTACTGGCATGTTTGCTTTATCCCATCCAAAGCAGTGTAGTTTCCTTGTATTTTTTTCGTGCCCCCATAGAAGATTTCTTGCAATCATGTCCATCTTTTTTGTGCACATCTGCTGTGATAGACGCATTTATGTGTCTATTTTGTTCTCAATGTTCTGTATTGTTAGACTCGATTAAGTACTTATTGTGTTATTTTGTGTTCTTGTAGGAAATTTTAGATAAATAAGCCCTTGCGGCGAAATGGGCTCAAAAAACAGTGTTTTACACCCCGGAGAAATGTACCGTAGGCACCCCAGAAATGCACCTGAAGCGTCCCAGAAATGTCCCGGAGGAACCCAGAAAAATTACTATTTCCACCCCAATTGATATCGCACCCCAGCACTCTGGATAAGGGGCACCTTCTTCAACAATTTGAATTTGTGTTTTTGGCGGGAAATGAAGTTTTCAACTGGCAGAATTTTGATTGTCAAAATGAATGGGTTAGAGTGCGATTCAATCGCTGAAAATTGGCAGAAAGATGTGATTTGGCATAAGGAACAAAGTTTGGGTGGTGGTTTTAATCAAATTTGGCTGGAATACGTGTTTTGATTCTCGAGTTCAAAACAGGGCAAGCATGCACTGGAGGATGATAATCACGCGTCATGGAGAGTTATGGACGTGTTCTGATGATGTGGAATGGCTCGAGCATCACTTTGGGTCGTGAAGAATCGATTTGGAGCGTGGAGGGAGGAAGTTTACGCAAGAAATTCCAAGTTTGGTAAGAAAATATTCGGAAAAGATTGTTATTCACTGCCCGCATAATGAAGAATTATATTGGAGTTATTGACGAGATTTGGAGATGTTGTTGGGTATAAATAGGCTCTTTGGGTCTACTAGAGAGAGGGTCGAGAGTCTGGGGGGCTGAGGAGAGCCAAAGAAGAAGAAATTCGAGTTTTCCCAAACTCGGTTTCTGTTGCTGCTGCTGCTGATGAATATGAAGAACACGAAGAACGGACCTGCATCAGCAGTCGTTTTTCAACAGTGAAATAGACTCACAGACGTGGGTCGTAGGTGTGGGTCTTAGAGCTACAGTAACAATAGCACTTCTTCTGTGTCGTTCATTTTGGACGTTTTCTGTGGGTCGCACATTCACTGTTTTATTATTTCATCTCCATTTTCATCCTTGTAAACACCCTTTGAGAAATAAATAAATACTTTGAGCGTGTTTTTATCATGATGAGCTAAACCCAACACTGGGACGACGGAGGGGGTCGAATTTCATCCATGTGGTAATTTCATTAATTCTTTTATTTACTTTTTGCACTAATTTTAATTGAATTAAGATTTTAAATTAATTACTTGTGATTTCATTTGATGGAGTATGCTTAGTCCTAGGGATTTTTGATATGCCATGCTTAAGAAATACAAGTAATATTTTATAAAATCTATCTTGGCAATAAACTAGAGTTAATATTTGTTTTGTTTTTGAAATATAATTGCTAGAATTAATTTCTGAACCATTTGAAGAAAAAAAAATGGCCGAATCTTTAGTCCCAGTACTCTTGCCCATATTGTTAATATTTTTTGTATATATTTATTAAATCTAAAAATTCCATTTCCTTCACAAGTCTGAAACGAATCCTAATTACTACATCCCATGAAAAATCTTAATCATTTTGGCGCCGCCGACGCGGATTTGTGCTTAGGTAGAATTTTTAGGTTTTTATTATTTTTTTACTATTATTTGTTCCTTTTTACGTTTCTTTTTGTGTCTTTGATTTACAGGTTCGAAGTGGAATACTAAGGACTTGGGAACAAAAAGCTTAAAGCTTAAAGATAAAAGAGAAGAAAAAAAAAAGACATAATTTTTTTTAGGATTTGTAAATAGGCTTTATTTTTCATAATTTTTGTAATTTTTGGACTTTTTATTTGGACTTTATTCTGGACAATTGGACTTTATTATTTTTTTAACCCTACGGAAGGGTATTATTATTAAAAATAAATAAATTATATAAACTGTGTGCAGGGAAGGACGACGATTACTATATCGTCTCGGCCCCTCGGGTTCGTACATGACATAGGAGTCGTGGCCCGAGTCGACTTCAACGGTTCATCCCCCGTATGGTACGGGAGGTAAGTCCACCGAAACACTCGCGAATCTCCTGTAAGCGAGTTACTGTATTCCTTAAGGTGATTCATTGATTGAGGACGAATTTGGACTGTTTTTAAATTCCTAGTAAAGGGCAAGGCCTGGCCAATACAATATAAGGGTTCGGATTTCATCACCGCTCCCTTCTTGCCCGCCTTAGGAAAACGAAACCTAACGCGAACCCAAGCTTAAAACTTGACTAGAACGAGACCGATAGGGTATCGCGCTTATCAGGAAAAATTTTCGAAGGATATTGGTTACTTTCTTAAGCACACCTCGAAGTTCATGATGGTTTCTGTGAGTTGAATGCGTGACTGCGCCGCCTTGTGATAGCGGTAAGGCCTTGGGCATCAAAGCTTCACTGAGCTTCCCTCGCCTCAATTCAACTTACTTTGACTCGGATTGATTCCAGAGGGGTTTTCTTAAATTGTAACGAATTCCCCTTCGAGAGATAGAAGCAAGTCTAGAAACAATCTAAGTGGAGCCATCATGCTTGTTGTTTGCTAGATTTTATAGGTTTGATTTGGTCGAGTTAGCCTTGTTTGTGATTGTGTAGAATTCCCTTGCAATTAAGAATGTCGAACTGGTATGATAGAAGCCAATACAATGATTATCGTCCTGAATTTGAATATGGACATCATCCTTTTTATGACCATGTTGGGAATAGTGGTTGGGAACGCCATCCTTTGGAAGGATATGGGTCATACCCTGGTGAGCCCAATTACTATCCATACATGCATCAGTCTTACGAGCAAGAAGATTATAGTACTAGTTCTTCGTCTCTAGAGGATACAATCAAACTACTGAAAAGTAGTCCTTTTTATGATCCCTCTGTTCCTATTCCTCCTTTAGAAGAGTCCCTCAGGGAGTTAGCTGAGTCGACGCGTAAGTTAGCTGAGATGAATAGTGTAATTATAGACGAAAGAACTACAATAATGAGTGAACTTTCTATAGAGGAATCCCTCAAGCTGATGGCTGAGACGAACGAAAGACTTGCTCGAAATAATCTTACTTTCCAATATAGTGTTTCCAATAATACCCTTAAAAATGAGGATAGTTATTTTCATAATCAAGATGGCGAGGTTAGAATTGGTAACACTACTTGTTTTGATGAGGTTCGATCTTTTTCATGTTATTATGATGAGGATAGTGTTGATGGAGAATCATACTTATGTAGGAATAGTGATCAGGAAATGGTTACTCCAATTGAGCTTTACAATGATAATATTATTTTTAGTTCAAATCCAAATAATTTTAATAATTATTCACCTATTCAAAAGGATGAGGATTTGACTAGAGATACCCTCGTTTTAGACGATGTAGTATTTCCTGTTTACAAAGCCGATAATGATTTAGAGGAACGAGTTTATTCTGAGAATAATGTTTTAGAGTCTAGCGATTTAGAAACAATAGTCTTAGACGAAGAAGATGAACTCGTAGAAATGAGTGAGGATGAACCTGACTTAGAAGAATCAATTGACCATTTCCAGGAATCTGATGACCTAGAAATTAGGGAAGTTGTGACTAGTCTTTCTAGAGACACAGAAAACTCTAAGTTTGTGGGTGATTATGATTCTCGGTGTGCTTTAACTCTTAGAAAGTACCCTCCTGTAGGACTTGACATTTGTGCCTCAACCATCTTACAAGATTATCTTCATACACGTTTTCCCGAACCTAATGATGTCCAGAAAGAAGCTCAGTTGTTAGAAACCCATCCTCTGGTTGATGTGGTTAACCCAGCCTATGATACCAATATTGACTTTGTTTTCCCACCAAAAACTTTTCAACCAATTGTGGGAACTTTTGATTTTAAGATGTGTCGGTTATTAAGTTTTGAGACTAAACCTAATCACTTTAGGATATTAGGGTCGACACATTTTCTTAAGGAAGACCACCTCTTTCATTGTGGTCAGCTGTGTAAGTCAAATCTTATTGACTTAGAGGATCCTCAGTTATTTAGGTTATTATTGTGCGCTTCTAAGATCATATTTGAGTTTTTCCAGACTCTAGGACCTAATGATTCGGATCCCACCTATGAAGAAACGCAGCCAATGAAAATTTTCTATTTAGACCCTTTCATAGAACCTGAACCTGAACCACAATTAGATATAAATTTCTTAATCAGGAAACTAAGTAAGGGCATGCTAGTCTTGTTCACTTTCTTGGTTCATTGCAGTTTCCTTTGGTCAGCTCTATCTAGTTTTGAAGACCCACAATTATTTCGACTGTTATTTTATGGTTCGAGTTGACTAATCCTTTCCTAAGTCTGGCTGAAGACTTTAAACTTAGCACTTCTTGGGAGGTATCCCATGCTCATGCAACACGGTAATATCTTTCCTTAACTCTTCCGCTTCAAATGGTAACAGTTTCTCCTTGTTCATGCTTTTAGTTTCATCTTTAGAACATTGAGGACAATGTTAGATTTAAGTTTGGGGGTATGGGAGAAACTTTTTAGTTGCAATAAATAAACTCCAGAGCCTAGAAATTTATGCGTATTTAGGATGGCACTAACCAATCTAAGTGGATGAAAGCATCTTGGTTATAGGAGTTGAGGAACCAATCTGATTAGATGGAAACATCTTTAGAGTCTATTCATAAAAGCACAAAGCTCAGGTGTTAGAAATAACATGATAGTTGCACCATATCTCGTTGAGTCCTTTTCACTTCTATTTTTATTTTGTTTTTAAACTATGTTTCTCTAAGTGATAGGTGGGGACCACGATTCGAGTTGTTACCAATGCTAGGGTGAATTAGAGTGATTGAGATACCATGAAAAAAAAAAAATTGAGACCAGACCATTTGACCAAAAGGAATAAATTCAATAAAGTCGACCACTGGTACCCTTGTATATGCCAGTTGTGTTGACCTAGAGTTAGGTTATCGACCACTGGTTCCCTTGTATATGCCAGTGTGTTGATATTAGTCAGACTAGTATCTCAATCCATTAGGATAGGTTCATTTTAGCGGAGGCCTTCAGACAGATATGGGAAACGTCGTTCACTTAGTAAACATCAAAACCATCTATGTTTTTCTATATCCAACTCTTAATCTTTCCATGTGATTAGTTTGACTCCGAATATGATGTCCATAGTGCAACTATCTGAGTAGAGATCTGTCACTTATATATGAATTTTAGTATGCTTGAATGCAAACTCGTGTACATCAATTGGAATTTCTCATCAGGGTACTTCCTCTTGTAGTCAATAAGTATGCAAACCAAGGAGATTCTTTAGTGCCTTCCAAGGTTCATTGTAGATATCTAGGGTCTGGAGTATAAAGGTTTTGTGGGTACACCTCTGGTAAACCCTCCGGAGACAACACTCCGCCACTAGGGCCACCTAGGGGTTCAAATGATTTTCCTTTCTAGAATAAATTTTCTCGAGGACTAGCAAATAATAAGTTTGGGGGTATTTGATAGACGCATTTATGTGTCTATTTTGTTCTCAATGTTCTGTATTGTTAGACTCGATTAAGTACTTATTGTGTTATTTTGTGTTCTTGTAGGAAATTTTAGAGAAATAAGCCCTTGCGGCGAAATGGGCTCAAAAAGAGTGTTTTACACCCCGGAGAAATGTACCGTAGGCACCCCAGAAATGCACCGGAAGCGTCCTAGAAATGTTCCGGAAAAATTACTATTTCCACCTCAATTGATATTCGCACCCCAGCACTCTGGATAAGGGGCACCTTCTTCAACAATTTGAATTTGTGTTTTTGGCGGGAAATGAAGTTTTCAACTGGCAGAATTTTGATTGTCAAAATGAATGGGTTAGAGTGCGATTCAATCGCTGAAAATTGGCAGAAAGATGTGATTTGGCATAAGGAAAAAAGTTTGGGTGGTGGTTTCTATCAAATTTGGCTGGAATACGTGTTTTGATTCTCGAGTTCAAAACAGGGCAAGCATGCACTGGAGGATGATAATCACGCGTCATGGAGAGTTATGGACGTGTTCTGATGATGTGGAATGGCTCGAGCATCACTTTGGGTCGTGAAGAATCGATTTGGAGCGTGGAGGGAGGAATTTTACGCAAGAAATTCCAAGTTTGGTAAGAAAATATTCGGAAAATATTGTTATTCACTGCCCGCATAATGAAAAATTATATTGGAGTTATTGGCGAGATTTGGAGCTGTTGTTGGGTATAAATAGGCTCTTTTGGTCTACTAGAGAGGGGATCGAGAGTCTGGGGGGCTGAGGAGAGCCAGAGAAGAAGAAATTCGAGTTTTCCCAAACTCGGTTTCTGCTGCTGCTGCTGCTGATGAATATGAAGAACACGAAGAACGGACCTGCATCAGCAGTCGTTTTTCTACAGTGAAATAGACTCACAGACGTGGGTCGTAGGTGTGGGTATTAGAGCTACAGTAACAATAGCACTTCTTCTGTGTCGTTCATTTTGGACGCTTTCTGTGGGTCGCAGATTCACTGTTTTATTATTTCATCTCCATTTTCATCCTTGTAAACACCCTTTGAGCAATAAATAAATACTTTGAGCGTGTTTTTATCATGATGAGCTAAACCCAACACTGGGACGACGGAGGAGGTCGAATTTCATCCATGTGGTAATTTCATTAATTCTTTTATTTACTTTTTGCACTAATTTTAATTGAATGAAGATTTTAAATTAATTACTTGTGATTTCATTTGATGGAGTATGCTTAGTCCTAGGGATTTTTGATATGCCATTCTTAAGAAATACAAGTAATATTTTATAAAATCTATCTTGGCAATAAACTAGAGTTAATATTTGTTTTGTTTTTGAACTATAATTGCTAGAATTAATTTCTGAACCATTTGAAGAAAAAAACGGCCGAATCTTTAGTCCCAGTACTCTTGCCCATATTGTTAATATTTTTTGTATATATTTATTAGATCTAAAAATTCAATTTCCTTCACAAGTCTGAAACGAATCCTAATTACTACATCCCATGAAAAATCATAATCAGTCGGGTCATCATAATATGATTTGCCGTCGGTATCAGTGAGGTGTTTATGAGCATCCGCCTACCAGCTTGACTCAAACATTTAGCCATCCATCCCCTAGCTTTCCTCACCAATCTCTGTAGTAGCTGCAAAAATATTTGTGACGAGTTTCTTCCTTGTTTAAATTGAACTCCTAAATATGTTGGTGGGTTGTGGGTGGTTTGAATGTTGAAGGTGGTTGCAGGCCAATATTTTGTGTCCGGGTGAGTGTTTGGATGATGAATGAGTATGGATTTTTGTGTGTTGATTTTTTGGCCTGCGGAGGTTGAATAGGAGTGTAGGAATTTTTTTAAGGTTGTCACATGTTGATTGGTCTGCCGAGCATGTTATAAGCATATCATCCGCATACATGAGATGAAGAATGGATGGAGATTTTGTAGAGATGGTTAGACCTTTTAGCATATTTTGTGATTCCAATCTTTCCAAGTTAGATGATAGTATCTCTGCATATAGAATAAAGATGTATGGGGAGAGGGAATCTCCCTGTCTTAATTCTCTTTGCGGTTGATTAAGCTATGGGGACAACCATTGATGTTCACCGAATATGAAACAGTTGTTATGCATAGCATGATATATTCAGTGAACTTAGAAGGGAACCCAAATGTGCAAAGATCCTATTTAACAAAACCCCAATTAATGCTGTCATAAGCTTTCTGTATATATAATTTGAGAGCAATTTTTGGATGTTTTGTTGGTGGAGATGTTCTGATATGATGGAATATTTCAGTGGCTATGGAAATATTATCATGTATGGCTCTGTTGGGGACAAAAGCACTATGAAAAAGACTAATCATAAATTTCAACAAAGGTCGCAGCCTCTCTACCAGAAGTTTGTATATAATCTTGTATACCACATTGCAAATCCCAATAGGTCTATAATGATTTGGTTTTGAAGGGCTCTCAGTTTTTGGCAGTAATGTGATTGCAGTATGATTAAAAGGTTTGTCTAGCTCCACATTCTCAAAGAAATTATGAACTAGAGTAATTATTTGAGGATTTGTGGTATCCCAAAAGACCTTGAAAACTTACTTGTGTATCCATCTTTTCCTAGTGCCTTTTCCGACCCAATTCCAAGTAGCGCTTTGTGAATTTCCTCATTTGTGGGAGGTGCCATAAGAGATCTGCACTGGTTACTAGTTAGTCTTGATAAAAACCCATGAAAAAGTTCCATATCAGTATTAGTTGGAGGTGCTCTATATTGTTGCTCGAAATGATTCACAAAAGTGTTCGTTATTTGTTGCTGATTGGTAATCCACACATCATTGGCATCTTGGATTTGGTGGATGTGATTGATTCTTCTGTGGATAGTCGCTTTGGTGTGAAAAAAGGTCGTGTTGAGATCCCCATTATTCAACCAGTCAATCCTTGATCTTTGTTTCCAATACGTATCATGGCAGTGTTGCAGCATAAGATGTGAGTTGCAAGTCTCCTTTTCATGTTGCAGCCAAAATAGCAGCTCCGCACCATTAGTGGTTGCACACATAGTTTGTGCCAATTGAATTTGAAATTCTGCATCCTTTATCAGCTGTGGAAGGTAACCAAAAGTATCTTTATGCCATTTCTGTAATGCCTGCGCCGTGTTCTCCATTTTAACCTGTAGGTTGCGTGCCAAATTTTCTTCATTTTTTCTTGCCCAGCAGTTAAAACCACAGCCTTCATGTTTGGATGTAAAAACCATAAATGTTCCATACGAAATTTTTTTGTATTTTTTCTTGGCATAACTTTCTCCTGCAGAAGTAGTGGAGCATGATCTGACCCAATTCGCGGCAAGTGTCGTATAAGAGCTCATGGATGTAGGTCTATCCATTGTTGTGTAGCCAAACCTCTATCTAACCTTTCCATGATGAAATTGGTGTCAGTTTGCTTGTTTGTCCAAGTGAATTGGTCACCTTGGAATCCCATGTCTATTAACGCATCAGAGTTGATAAAATTGTTGAAGTGCTTGACTTGATTGTTAGTTACAAGTCTGCCTCCTTTATTTTCATGTTGGGTTGTGATTTCATTGAAGTCTCCCATGAGAAGCCAAGGGAGTGTTGAAGTCGTGATGCATTGATCGAAGTTCTGCCACAGATCCCATCTCGCAGCCGGTTGTGGAGGGCCATTCTCGAGCTTCGATTTCTTCAGTTAAAGAGGATTCCAGAAAAGAGAGAATCAGAAGACGTGTTTCCAGAACGAAGAAAAAAAGGGGGGGGGGGGGTTAAGAAGGGGGAGTTAGAAAAGTTGGACAAGATTGGAATGAGCATAGATACATGGATCGATGTACCAGATCGGCTAATGCTACCAGGTTGATGCAATGTATTCCACCAGTTGGCCAATGCTACCAGGTTGATGCAATGTATGCCGGTAACAAACCATGGTTGTTGAGTTTGAAGTTGCACATGTTCGATATAAGCATGCAAAATACTTTGGTTAGCCACTAAAACAGAGACATTAAGGTGGGATGTCCACATCAAGTAGAGGCCACCTTTATGCCCATTACAAGGTACAGAAAAAGAACTTTGAAATCCTAGAGTAGTTTGCAAAAAACACATGTACGAATTAGTTGCTAGAGTTTCTGATAAAAACAGTAAATTAGGTTTGAACTTGCGTGTGTATTCATGCAATTTCGGAACTATCAGGTGGTTATGCACCCCCTTGCAGTTCCAAGCCAAGTAACTCATGCTTGGCGCAAGTGTTGGTTAGAACCAACAACTCGCATTGAACTCGATCCTTCGTCTGGTGCAATCTCATTAGTGATAGAAAGTTTACAAGCAGGTTTTTGTACCCTAGTATCATTAATGTTTCCAGTGTTCTTGGATGGTGGTGTAGCTGGTTCTGCATATCGAAGTGTTTGTCCAGCCGATGCAGTGGTGTGTAGTGCTGTTGCTGGTGTGCCAGAGGAGTTCTTGTTAATTTTGGTTTCCTGGATCTCTCCATTGGGAAATCAAAATCCGTTGTAGTCATTCTTTCAGTGTGTTGCTCCAAGTCAGCAATGGAGACGTACTTTCTCATTTTTGGGGCCGGTGCTGCTGCTGCATAATCTCGAGTATTTGGTAGGTTAAGATGTTCTAGTAGTTTTGCAGGAGGTCTGTGTGTTCGTCTCTTGTAGGTATACATAGGTCGGAGTGGTTGTTGTTTTTCCTCCAACTTTGCATTATGTGTGACGATCACCTCCGACTTTCCATTGATGTTGTGAACTTGCAAGTTTACCTTTGCATCTTTAAGCTGCAAGAAAGTTGTCAGTATTTTTGCATATGAAGGAGTGAAGAAAGTACATTCTGTTCATTCCAGGTAAAGCAGTAGGACTCATATTCGGGTCAATGGGTTTTTGTTTCGTTTGAAATGCTTTGCCTGATTCTGCACTTTGGGTTCTACCATCATGGGCCTGTTCTTTTCTTTTAATACTCTGTTGCTGTGGTGATTTGCTGGTGCCAGCGTGTCCTTCCATCTGTGAATTAACTCCGAATGTATGCTTATGTGGAGAAGATGATTTGGTATTTGCAGGACCCAACTGTGAAGATTTTCCCCCAACATTCTTGACATCTACAGTCTCTTTTGCAGTAGCAGTTGCATGGGCACTTTCTTTGATGCTATGAATTTTCGGCTGCACTGTCTGGCTTGTCTCAGTTGTTATGTCAGGTTTTGTCTGCTTCTTGACTGAGTTCCAAGCTAACCCTCGTCTGGTCATTTCCTCAGCCAGATGAGTTGGGAATTTTGGTTGTGCAGCTGAATCGTAACCCTAACTGAGTTTGCACCAGCAGGTGTAGTGCTAGTTCCGATAGCAGTCTGTGGTATTATCGGATTTGCTTAGTCCCCATCTTCTTTCTGCAGGCCTTCATTGATTATTTGTTGTGATAGGTTGGCATATGATTCTCCAGGAAAGTATTGTTGTCCTATGTTTGCATGCATGTGACTGAGTCGTTGAACTTTGGTGAAGGAAGCTTTAATCTTTGCATTCAACCTCCATAAGGATAAGTTGAGCACTGACTACTCTTCAGCGCTTGTTTAATGTCCAGAACATTAGTACAGTCATTGAATATGTGTCCTGGAAAACCACAGAGAAAACAAAGTGATGGTATATTTTCATAAGCAAACTGGACCCATAAACCTTTGCCGATACTTAGTAGTACTCCTGGCATGAACGGCCTTTTCAGGTCTATCATAACATATACATGCGGAGGAGAACTGTTAAGGTCTATCTGCAAGATGGTGCCAGTCTCAGATTTTTCTTTTAGGTCATGTATTGATCTTTCATCTGTCAAGTACCTTGGAAGATTAAGAACTTGAAGCTGCAAACTTGAAACACTTATCTGGGTATCTTTCGAACAGCTGCCAGTCCTCAAACAACACTACCATATTCCCCATTATCCATGGCTGGTTTTCCAATATGTACATCTTGTCTTCTTTATGTTCCATGGACATCTGAAATACCTGGTGAGTAGAACTTGTTTCCATATGGTGAAACTTTAAAGGAAACCACGATTTGGAGATGGCTTGTTTGAGGTTGTAGTAATCTGCGTTACAACCTAACACTTTCAGAGCCATACAATGTTAGTTGTGAGCCTGCATGAGGTCCCTCATCCTCTCAGTTAGTTGGAAAATTGGTTTTCCTAGATCTTTATGTGTTTGTAATAATGAGGTTTGCTGGTTTATAGCGGGTGAAAATTTTGATGTAGCTGAATGATTTTTGCCTTTCTGGGTGATATTATTCTGTGAAGAAATTTTTTGGAAAGGTTTTTTTGAGGTTGATGTTCTGTTGTTAAAGGAAGATTCACATGTTGATGAAGATTTGGTGGAGAAGAAGGTATTTGAGGATTCTACTGAAAAAGCTTCTTTTTCTTTCACTTCTTTTTTCACTTCTTCTTTCTTATCCTTCTCGTTTTTGAGACTAGAAGAATATGGATCTTCCGAATGTGAACCGACAGGGGTGGTTTGCACCTTTCTATGTGCTTTTTCAGACCAGATTGTGTGTATCAGTGGCTGTGTTTTAGCTTTTTCAGGTGAAACTTTTTAAGGATTGGTAACCAGGGGTGGTGGGTGAATGTCCATTGGTTGGAAGGAGCGGCAGTAAGGTGAGTGGAGGAATAAAAAACGATTTTCAGAAACTACAGCCACAACTGAGTCTTGGCAGAGTGAAAAAACACCAATTTGTGTTTCCCAATTAAAGAAATCTCGAGGAAATCAAGGGGGAAAATCTAAGCTTATTGGATGTTCAATCTTCATGCTAAAGAACTACAGGAGTGTTTATATGCAAAACCTATTGAATCTTGACTCCGATCAATACCTTACGACCCCGCTTTTATATATATATATGCTAAAACTTGAGTATGAGGCAATCTTTTATTCAAGGAAGAAAATAAAAGTGTTAAGTAAGAAATCTACATGGAGTAATTGGTGGGAATTAAATATATGAATAGTATGGAAAGAATATTATTCTTTATGGTTGGATTTAATAAAAAATAAATAATTCCCAAATAAAAAAAATTGTAACTACATGAGAATTATATTATTTGACGCGTGTCACATTCTTATTGGAGGATTTTTAATTGTCCTGACATGTGGCGCATTCTCATTGGGCGATTGATGTGGTAGTGGTAAATCGAAAAGGAAAGTGGTTTCCTTTGAAAGCTATAAATACGTTGTGGATACAAGGAAAAGGGGAGTTCGGAGTCTAAGAAAATAATAGATTTTTTATTTCGCTATTTTAATTTTCTTTTGTAATAATTGAGTTATTTCTCCATTGGGGTTGAGGAAGAAGTCGGGTTATTATGTACAATATTCAGGTAATTTTTTAAACAAATTACCTGAATATTTCTCTAAACAGATTTGTTGTTCCTTTACTGTTTGGAATACGACCCAAAAGAATTGTTCCAGTGCGTGCACTTATTGAATGTCGGAAGCGCAGGGATACTGAAGAGACTAAGTGAACTAGGGTTAGTTGCTTGGTCGCAACTATACGAAATTGGTTTAGATTTTGTATAGCGGCTTAATTCTAAGAGTATTCAATTCTGGACTTGGTCCCGGGGTTTTTCTGCATTTGCGGTTTCCTCGTTAACAAAATCTTGCCGTGTCTTTACTTTTCTATTTCCGCAATTATAATTGTTTATTATAATTAAAAGTATGATACACGAACGTTAACTCCGTATTACGTGATAGTGATCTTATAGAGTTTGGTTAAGTCCGAACCTATTATCAAGTAATCACACTTTGATTGTTATATTGTCTCGATCTCGTATCCATAGACGATCACACAAAGTGTGAATACCGATTTTTCGTATTGTCTCGACTTTGTCCATAGACAATCACTTTCGGTAAAAGGACTTATAGGTGGATAAATTAAAGATTGTGGTGTATTTGGGTACCCTCATCTTTTCAGATAATTCTGATGGTATAAACGCTATTAACCACGCCATAAGTCCATATCTTCAACACCATGTGACTTCGTGCACTAAGTCTAAAGATGCTTGGGATATCTTAGAAACCGTATTCGAGCACTAAGTTTAAAGATTCTTGGGATATCTTATAAACCGTATTCGAAGGAGATACCTCAGCAAAAGAAGCTAGGCTTCAAAACCTAAATTCTGACTGGGAAAATCTTCATATGGATGATGAAAATCTTGAAAATATTCGTATCGCTGATGTTTGGTGAGTTTAATCAAAAAGTGTCTGGAATTGTTAATGCTTATTTTGCATTAGGGAAGACCATTCCCCAAAAGGAAGTTGTGATGAAAATTCTACGATCTATACCAGCAAGATACGAGTCTAAGAAACATGTCATCATGGAAGGGAATAACCTTGAAACTCTTTCCAGAAATACTTTAGTTAGAAAGTTAAAGATCTTTGATCATGAACTGCAATCCAAAGCTGGAAAGGATATTGCGTTCAAAGTACTGAAAAACACTAAAACTCTTAAAATGAAAGTGTTGACAACTCTATGGACAATCTTGTTGATACTGATTTTTCAGATGAAGATCTTGATAATTCAGTGTCATTTATCACAAGACAGTTTAGAGAACTTTTTAGGAAGAGAAATAAACGGTTCACCTGAGAAAAGCCTCAAACGTTAAGCCACATAATCGTATTTTTGTCAAAAACATAGATTCTAACGAAACTGATAATGAGGATATTCCACAGTGATTCAAGTGTAAGGGGTTTGGCCTCCGTCAATTAAAAAGTCTGTGAACTCGTGAACCCGGATCGATATGCGAACCAGTATGCCTACTAGAAAAGAATTGTTGGTCCCGGAACCGGTTTGATGTCCATACCGGTATACGTACCAGAAAAGTTCTGTGAACTTCAGAACTGTTTTATTGTCTTAAAGTATCCATAACAGTACACGTACTGTAAAAGGTATGTGAACTCCGGAACTCGGTCATGTCAGAAGGTATACATACCAGTACACGTACTTTGACTTAATTGTTCACGAACAGGTTAATTATTTGTACCTTGTACATATACTTACCATGTCGATTAAATTCATTTGCACATAAATTATTTCTCCTAGATAATTAGTATTTGAATAATCTCTAAAAACGCCACAGACATATTTGATCACATAATTGTGACTCGAGTTAAGTTTTAAGTATTATATGAAAATGCTCAAGCTTGTAGTTCAGTTGTCTAGTTTCGACTAACCATTCATGAGCGTGGTCTTGTACACGGTTCAGTTACTGTTCATCCTAACCAAAGTGCATATCTTGTTATGTAAATCAGATTCAAAAATTCATCTAACAGTGGATATTATTTGCTTGGTTCCAAAGTTATCTTAGGTTAAACCTAAATCAACCTATGCTTTGAATGTCTATAAAAAAGGAACCTCAAGAAACTGAGATCTTTGAATCCCGACACTACTTTTCTTGGTGTGTCCTAGTTGTAAAGCTCGAGTCGTCCTCCTCGTAAAACCTTTTTAGGGTTTAACGACTACAAAGACTTCATAGGGATTCATGAAGCCAGGTCCAGATATTGTTTATCTTGATAGCTCGAGTATCCTGATCTTGATTCGATTGTTGAGATTTCTCTGTCAATCAAGATAGATAGAAATCATCAAAGTTCTCTTCGTATCAGAATTTGTTGATTCCACAAGTTTAACACTTGTGAGGTGAATAATAATCTAGGCTGCACTTCGGGTTGCATAAGTCCGGATTTCAGGTTATCTAGACTTTGTCTATTTCTATCAATTTCCAATCACCTTGATCTACGATCGAAAAGGAAATCACACCGTTGATGGTGGATTTTTGATGAAGGTCATATTCGTAAAATCACATCGGAAATTATGTATCTCTGATCGGTATTAGAATTATAAGAAATTTGTATCTTCATAAGGGGTGAACCAAAGTCCTGTAATATCATGACAATAATAATATATGACGGCGATATTAGGGTCTCTGAGGAAAAACTTATTGATTAAAGCTGAAAGACTCAGCACATTTAATTGAATTCATAATTCATTTATGATGTCTGAATTAACCCAGAATCACATTTAATATTCCATACATTTATTGATTAAAGATGAAAGACTCAGCACATTTAATTGTTCATCTATGATGTCTGAATTAACCCAGAATCACATATGATGCTGATCCCATCATATGTAAAGGTCCCTAGACATGCGGCATGCTAGTGCATAGCAACCTGTTAATTATATCTAGTGTTGTATTCATCAGTTGAATTCCTAGGAAAAATACACTAATTAAACTCTAATATTCACCTACTCATGATCCATGGATTTTCTCGGTCGAATTCCATGGAAAGTAATGGATATTTTCCTTTCAGGCATTTGGGGAACCCCCCGAGTCAGCCCCGAGTAAGAGGCACGGGTGTATTTAGTAATAATGCTCAAAGGAGCATCCAAAAACATGGAAGAAGTAGGATTGGAAGTCTGGTCAAAGAAGGAAAGGGAAGAGAGATAAAATAATAAAGGAACTGTGAGGGTGGGCCCACACTGCTAGCCGGCCGGCCATGCCGCCGGTTCTAGCCGGCCCTCCCCTATTTTCTTTATTTTTATTATTATAATAAAAAATTAAAAAAAATAATTATTTTCCTTATTTCTCCCCTCATTATATGAAGTCTCTAGCGGCTAAATACTTTGATATCATTGTCAAACAGATTCCCGCAGCTTATCGCTTGTCAGAACGTGACTTTTTTCTTTAGCAGAGTAACCGGACTGCACATGCAATGGACTTTCTCAAAGCCATTCCGATCTCTGGGCTGAACCAGTCTGTTGGACCTAGACATTTTTGGGATGTGCTACAATACCGTCTCAGCATACCTTTGTTTGAACCGGACTCTATATGCTCCAGCTGTCAAAGGCCTATGGACATCTTTTGGGATCATGCCCTACACTGTGCTAAAGACGTCGGGATTAAATTCAGGCACGACTTTACACGAGATGTCTTATCCGATATGTGCTATAGGGCATGAGTACATGCAAGGAAAGAGGTTTCCTTAGGGTTTGTGTTTAACTCCAACAAAGAATACAAGCCAGCTGATATCTTGATGTATAATTGGGAGGATGGGAAAGATGTATGCTTGGACGTCACGGGGGTTTCACCGTTCACAACTGCCAAGCCACGAAACTTTGTACCAGGGCATGCCATTTCAGCCGCCATCACCAGTAAGCGCCACAAATACCTTGACATATGTGCTGCCCATGGATACAGTTTTGGAGTGCTGGCCTTCTCTACTCTAGTTGAACTTAGCGCAGATATAATCGCATTCCTAAAAAGATTGAGAAATTGTCTCATTAGTCATGACGCTTTTTTTTATAAGTCAAAAATTGTATTAATATATAACAAAAATTACAAAGAAGTGTTTACAAGAAAATAGGTCACAGCAACCCCAAAAACTTGCAAACTACTTGAATCTATAATAAGCAACATTAGGTCGTTCCACAGAAATTAAAAACGGAGGTCTTCCATCATAGTGAATTTCAACTTCATTATCTAGAAGACACCCTCTCTTAGCCATGGAATCCGCAGAAAAATTGGCCTCCCTATAGGTATGAATAAACCTTATTGAATCATAATTTCTACAAACCTCTAACCACCGTTGTCTAGAGAACCAAGGTAAATTAGAATTTTTAACCGCCTCCACAACACTAGAAGAGTCCGAGCGATCGCAGATGCGCCTCACTCCCCATCTTACATCCCATTCCATTCCAACAATGATTCCATATAATTCAGCCAAATAATTTGTTGTAATACCCAAACCAATAGACAAAGCACCAATCACATTGTAAGAAGAATCTCTCGCTACTACACCTGCACCAGCCGAGCGAATGCAGATGCTCATTAATCATGACGCCAATTCCAAGATAGGCGGTTCTCTATTTCATAGGTTAGGCATTGTTATTCAAAAAGGTGTTGGCACCCAGTTTGTTGCTCGGCTGCCTTCTACCGAAGTTGTTGTTGATATGTAACGTACTCTTGTTTGATAAACTAAGTTTTTCATCAAATAATATATAATTATTTACAAAAATAATTCCTAGCTTAAAGGATAATAATAATAAAAAAAATTCCTCTTTTTTTCCCTCTCTCCCTTTCTTTTTCTCGTTCACCACAAATCTCTCTGCGGTGAGTGAAGTAACAGAATCACTGGTAGTTTTATTCGATTCTTCCGCGTTGCTGGTGATGTAGTGGGGATATCGTCGATTGGAGTTAGGGTTCTTATTCTCTGTAGTTCATTTAGGGTTTTAAAATCTTGTTTTTTTCGCAGTTTGTAGAGGGGGCTTCAATTAGGGTCATGTATCCTTTCTTTGTAGTTTCAATTAAGGGTTTGTAGTCTCAATTGTATTCGATTTGTGGATTTGAGGCACCGGGGTTTGTTAATTGAAGAAATGGGTTAGGGCTTTTGGTCATTCTTCTTCTTTGAGAAGCAGAAGTTGAAATTATTTTCAGAATTCGTTAATAGTGGTGTGTTGATCATTATTCCTTGGGTTTTCTTCGGTGTGTTTGAAGACTCAGTTTTTAGGAATTCTCCTTCAAAAATTTTTGAAGACTAGGGTTTCGGTGATTGTTTTTGGGGCAATGAGTTTTTTCTTCAGAGAGTGTTTGATTTTTTTTCACCGAGTGTTTAATTAAATTGAATTGGATTTTTTTTTCTGGAGCATTTTTGAAGAATCAGAAATGGGGGTTTGGTGATTGTTTTAAGGCTGTGAGTAAACCCCCGTTTGGGATTGAATTTTTTTACATTAAAAGCACTCTGTAACAAACTTTCAACAAACTTTGATCGAAAAACATGTTTAATAAAAAAAATCAAAGTGCTTTTTATCAGAAGCACTTCCATTTTAGGTCTGCTTTCAAAAGCTACTGGTGAGTAGCTTTAAAAAGTTGAAAAGCAAAAGTTGTAGACCCACTCAAAGTTGAAATTACAAAATTTCTTTTTTAACCTTACTATTTTGTTAATATGAAAAGATTTGTCCCTAGAATTCTATTATGCGATGCATGCGAGGAAATACAAGTGATGCTAGCGAAGAAGATGAAGATGATCATGGCTCCTCTTCTCGGGGATCAAATGAAATGGAAATTTTGATAGGTCAAATTGCTGAAAGTTTGATGAACGAGTAATTATTTTTTTTAGAAAAAACTAAGTACTATCTAATTTTTAAATACAATTTTTTCGTGAGCAATGAAATTATTGACTATTACTTGGATTAATGTTATGAAAAATGTTTATTGATGATTTTCATAAAAGAAGCTCACAATGGAAAAAATATAATATAATAATAATAATACTAAAAATATTATACTAATTTTTTTTTTATTTTTTTTACACAGATCTGGCTAGGAGTCTAGCAACAATTTGTGCTCCCACGCCTTTTTGAATAATAATGCCTAGCCTAGAAATAAGAAAACTGCCTAAAGAAGAGTTACCATCGTGACTAGACATACAATTCTTCAATCTCTTCAAAAGAACAACTACGTCATCTCCCAACTCCCCTAATGTTGAGAAAACTAGAACCCCAAAACCATACCCACTGGACGAGCATATATCAACATATTTGTTCCTCTTACGAGTAATAGCCGCCGAAATAGCGTGGTCGGGTGTGAAACTGCGGTTTCCTCCCTTAGAAAAGGGTGAAACATTGGTGACATCAAAACACATGTCCTTGCAATTCTTCCAATTATAAACAAGAATATCAGCTGGTTTGAGAGAAGATTTTGTATCAGATGAAAAACCCAAAGCTGCCTCCTTTCTAGCAGCAACACCTACTTTGTAGCATAAATCTACAAATAAATCTCTTACCATATCGTGTCGAAATTTCTGACCAACCTCACTTGCGTAGTGGATTGCATGATCTCCAAAACGATCCGTGATTCTATGACAACATGAACAAGAACTAACTCCTTCAAAAATAGGTATTCCTAGTCTGTATTGTAATACTGACCTGAATTGACGTGGCCCAACAACTTGATTAAGTCCAGGAATAGGAAAAACTTTAAGATAGTCCTGAGCATGTGCTTGCCTGTTGCACTGCCATAGAATAGAGTCACGTTCTGACAAGTTGAAAGTGTTGGATATGGTCCTCTTAACAACATCAAAGAAGCGAACTGCCAGAAAATGCATAGGCTGTGGGGCAGTGTCCTTGATATTGAAAGTAGAGGAACTTAAACCACACACTTCCATGTAGTTTTCCAAAGCAATCTGGAAATGTGGACTGAAGTCGAAGGTGCTTCGCAAGATGGTATCCTGGAGATACTTAGTCTGGAAAATCGAAGCTAAGTAGCAATATGGAACAGTATCGGCCATGGTATAAACTCCGAGGCCACCATCTCTGATAGGGAGAGTAGCAATGCGCTGTTGTATAGGTCCAAACCCAGGTCCGTCCCCTGTAACCAGGTACCTTAAAAATTGCAGTAAGAATTGATCAAAACGTACCTGAGCAGCCTGCAGAAACTGAGGTTTGGTGGTGCGCATAGCGAAATAAAGCTTGGATACGCCAGCACAATTGCGCAGTAATAAGAGTTCACTTTGGGGATCTTGAAGGTTTTTGATACATTCCATAAGATGAATGGTTTTATCCACCCTAGCCATGACAATGACACTGCAATATTGAGCATCTAAACTTACAGGTCCACCAAGTACTCTAACACCTTTATCTGGCTTGCTAATATTAACCGGAAAAACATAAACATCATAGTGTTTGGGATCTGAAGTTGGCCAGAAAACTTCAGTTTTCTTAAGGTTCAAACAAAATCCTCTCTCAGCACCTTCAGCTTGAATAATCTTCAAGGCTTTTGAGACTTCCAAGGTATCTCCAATTATCGTACCATCTTCTAGGTACCAAAAATGAAGGTCAAGCGTACATTGTAAAGCGATTTTAAGTACAAGTGGGTGTAATACCAAAGAAAAAAGTAACGTGCCAATTGGATCTCCCTACTGAACTCCTTGTGCAGATGACAAGGTGAATTCATTATAGTAAAGCTTGGCCGGCTTAGCATAACAAAACTCCACCCATTTTGAGATACTTGGGCATTTTTCTCTTACTTCCTTAATCATGGCAGTTTTATCCACAATATTGAAAGCATTGGTGAAGTCAATAAATAACATAGAAAGACTATCTTGGTTACCTTTAAGCTCAAACAATCTGTTGGTGGAATGTAAGATGCCCTCTGCTCCACATGGAACTCCAACACCAAATTGGTGATTGCATAAGTAGGTTGTCATGTCCTTAATCACAGAAGAAACGACAAGTTTTGAACACAACCTCCTCCAAATTGTCCCCATTGCAATTGGCCTGATCCCTCCACCGGGCTTGTTCAATGCTATTAAAGGCGCGCTGGCGATGCCTTCACCCAACTCAGGTGTGAACTAACCTTCAAACCATAAATTCACAACCCCTGTGACAGACTTAAGAAGGTCCTCGGCAATAGCTGCAGCAGCACCACTTGTTGCATCCAATAAATGTTGAGCTCTGAGGTCGTCTCTTCCACAGGAGGTTCCCTTTGGAAAACTCTTCAAAGCTTTCACTATGGCCTTAACATCTACAGAAACTGCAACAACACCTATGTCATCTGAAGGAATGGTGGGAGGTGATGCTTGAGGATGCTTTAGTTGCAGTTCATGGAGGGTGTCTGCATTACATGGAGCTACACCATTTGAAGAGAGGATACATATTGCTGCAGTATAATGTCCATTGTTTAACTTCTTTTTACATGCCTGCACATTAGTCTTATTAAGTTTCTTCTTATAGTGTTGTTGCGTCTGCTGATCCTGCTTTACGAACTCCAATATTCTGTGAGCAATAGTGCAACAACCATCTGGTTGTCCCCATTCAATCAAAGCTTGATTAACTGCAGCAATTTAAAGTTTCTTCCTTGTACCGGACCTCTCTTCGGAAGTGTTTTTTGGGATGTAGAGGCTGAGGGTACAAATTGGTAACAACAAAAGTTGAATCCAAGCAGATAAATCTGTGGGCTTAGCCAAAATCTTGTCAAGTGCAGTTTTTAAGGCTCTTGAAAAGTTCAGCCTACACGGTGGTGGAATGTTGGAGATTGTAGTAATTTGTTTCTGATACAGCATATCAAGCAACTCTAGATAAATCCCTAAGGATTCAACAGGATGCTCAACAACATCAACCACGGGATGACTATCAACTGCTACATGTCTATCAATACCAAATATTAAAAAAATCTGCGTACCTGCCATTGAAGGGACCAACCAAAATATCGCCATTGTGAGGGCGACAAGGCCTTTTCCATGAATGCACTTTCATACAGTCAACACACAACCGCATCTGCAGTTGGGTAAGAACTTTCTCCCAAGCCGCGTAGACTACTGCATTGGTACATATCCTCTCTTTACAAACTGCTTTAGCCTTCTGTGATGGCCAGTGACGATCATGTATGTGTTTAAGAATTGATGTCTTGGCATACCCCTTTCAATGAACACCATCCTGACATTCTTCAAAAATTTTGAAGGGACAATGAACCATGGTATCATCAGATTCTGCATTATGTATGAAAGGTTGCGAAAATTGATCAGATTCCTTGACACTTTGTTCTTGAGATGATGATGTCGAAGGATGAGGAGAAGAAGAAGGAGACCCTAGATGATATGAACCTGAAACAACAGATGGTGATAGTCTGCACTGCGTGGATGAAAAAAAAGATCTAGAACGTGTACATGGCATGGATTCCTGTAACTGTCGTAACTATCCCAGGCAAAGAAGAGAAAGTAGTAAAGGTTGGCAACAAACCTCAAGAATAAAAATTAGAGTTTAGTGTATGGGAATTTAAGGTTTCAATACCAATGAAAACTCAAAGTGCCATACATCAAAACACTAATTGAACCTTCACAAGATATGATGGTAAACATCCACAATACAAAAGCAACTCCAATTCAATCACCCATAAACTCCACTTCAAAGACCTAAATTCAATTTTGCTTCTTCAATCACAAAAAAGAAAAAGAAAAACCCACCTCAGAATCCTGGTTTACAAAAATCTACACCACTGATTTTTGTTCTTTAATCTCATACAAAAGAAAAACCCCAAACTTCAAAACAATCACAGAACCCTACTTCCAATACTACCAAATTGCTCAAAGAAAACCCTCAATTCAATTTCGGCAAACACACACTGAAGAAAAACCCAAAACCTAAAACTGCATCTTCAATTACACGTAAGAAATCCTAGGGTTAAGTTCTAAGAAAGCACGAAATTTTACAGAGAAATTAGGGAAGAAAATCCAATTCACAAAAACCAAAAATCAAATTACTACGAAGGTTACAAAACCTTAAAATCTGAAGCAACAATCACGCACGAATTCAACACCTCTTATACCAAAAGAGAAAAACAAGATTGCAAAAACCCTAATTGAATAACCAGTACCAGAAATCTAAACGAAAGAATCCTCTATACAAACAGTGAAAAAGATAGTCCAGAAACCTACCGATTAATCACCAAAAAAACGTCGAAGAATTGAAGAAAACTACTGTTGATTTTGTTACTTCAATCGCCACAAAGAGGATTCATGGTGAACGAGAGAGAGAGAGGAAAAAAAACGAGAGGAAAACGAGAAAAATATTATGATAATAATACCGGCATGATGGCGTGAGGGATGTTTTTTATGATATATGTTGAAAAAGTGGGGGTACAACAACCACACCCAATATTTTGCTTAGCAATCTGTATGGACAAACTCCAATATACTTTCTAGAGAATCAACTAGACAGTCAGACTCAACCTAGATAAAAAGTACATCAAAGAGTTTATATCTCAATCTCTCGATTTTATATATACTCAAGCAAATAGAAATCTGCGAGTCTTTATCAAATACTAGAGAGATAACTTGGATGGTACCAAAGACCAATATCCAAGTGTCAATCAATTTAAATCAACAACCAAAAGGTCGGATATTCTAATTAATTGAACAACGCATAACCTATGATATTTCAATTATATAACAAAATATAATGCGGAAAAGAAATAACACAGACACCAGAATTTTGTTACCGAGGAAACCGCAAATGCAAAAAAAACCCGGGACCTAGTCCAGATTAAACACACACTGTATTAAGCCGCTACAGACACTAGCCTACTCCAAACTAACTTCGGTCTGGACTGTAGTTGAACCCCAATCAATCTCACACTGATCCAAGGTACAGTTATGCTCCTACGTCTCTGATCCCAGCAGGATGCTACGTACTTGATTCCCTTAGCTGATCTCACCCATAACTAAGAGTTGCTACGACCGAAATTCGAAGACTTAAATAAACAAATATGTATCACTGATCGCAGTCGTATGCGTCAAAAATAATTTCACTTTCTCAATCTACTAAATATAAATATAGTATGTGGTAAAAAAGAGTTCGTTCCATAGAGAGGCTTTTGTTGTTATAAAATTTCAGTTTCTTAGTAACCAAGGGGGGATTTTGTTTTAGCAAAGCAATAAAAATAATTGAAAGCAATAAAATAATTTGAATAATCAATAAGGAAGATATATTGGTCACGGGATAGTATCATTCACAAACATGTATTTTCATCAATGACTAGAATTGATATTTTAATCTCTCATTTAATAAAAGTCCTAGGATATCTTGATCGCAAGAGTACCCGTTTATTTCCCGATTTTATCACAAACAACATTAAAATATGCTATTGTGAAATCTACCTAGAAAGCAACCTAAAGTGTAAAAGCACAATTAAATTTAACTTCCTAAGAGCAATAAGTTCTATGAAATAATACTAATCAATGCAAACAAACGTGTAAAAGCACTAATTCGTTTTAACAAAGGTTATGATTCATATGTGACTAGTAGGATATATCACTACAAGCGCTACTCATATTTATGCTACTTGTAATCAGGAATTATCACTTTTTCGTATAATAACCCTAACCTAGCAATAGAGATGAAGACTAATCTAATTGATTCCGGACTCAACCAAACTAGCAATCAAATCATAAACAATAAAGTTGAGACAAAACTAATCCATTAATTCAAATATCATGCTTGAGAAATCAACTTTTATCCCATAACCAATAATTGTATTTATCCACTCATAGCTTTTGATTTCATCATAATCATAATCAAAAATAAATTGAAGAAGATGAAAAATAGACGAAAGCAAACTCTAGTCGCGGCTATCTCCCCAAAGCTCCAAGAATAATACGTGATACCAAAAAAAAGTAAAAGTCTTCCCTTTTTGTAGCTTTTCATCTTTCCAAAATTAGGTCTTCAAAGTCCAATAGCAAGATGTCCACCAAGCCCATATGTGAGGAATACCCATGTGAAAATATGTCAAAAATATATTGCCGGAGAACTGGTGTTGGCGCCGGAAATTGGCCGGAAAAGTCGCTGGAAAACATCTCAGGTGACCGGCAAAGTCCACATGGTCACCGGTCAACGAGTCAGTTCGATCGGTCAACTGAGTTAGCTCGGTCAAACTCAATGAGTCATACCGAGTCAGGTGAGCCAGACAGTCATCCAGGTAAATGAATGAGTCAGCATCTGACTGGTCTTGGCCAAAGGCCTGAGCTGTTGAGCTTTACACAGGCCATAACTTCCTGTTGCACAATGATGGTGCATGACTAATTTTCTGCTGCTCCATCATGCAGTTCTGAATGCATAACTTCACAGATGCAGTTCTCTTGCAGCTCCATCCAGTTCAGTCTACATCAAAGCATCTCTGCAATCTTCTATTCCCTCATTTCCTAGCTCAAATTCATAGCTTCATGATGCCTCCTTCATCATCTCAACACCGTAGCAGAAAACACCATTAGTTATAACCATGTAATCACAATTTATTGCTCTTGTTTTCTTGACTGCAGTTGTCACAACCACTGCCAACTGAACCACCATTTACAACCATACTGTTGTTCACTATCAAACCAACACATCTCCCACCTGCACACTGCAACTGCCATGACGCTGCAACCAACACAGTCACAACCATATCCTTAACAAACACCACCTGCAGTTCACTACCTCTTGCATATAATCTTCGCAGCAACTCCAACCACGCCACTGCATCATTCTTCTCAGCATCATACTTGCACAAACCCGCAAATCCACACCAAATCATCATCTGCAGTTCAAGTTCACTTGAGCTGCACTTGAACACAACTTCACCTCAATGCCAACAACACCATCAGTTATTGCACCTGACCATCTCCATAACCTGCAATTCAACTTCAGCCTCATCTCAACTTCCTTTGCTCTGCCACCAACAACTCCAAGGGCAGCAACCCATGTAACTTACTGATTCAAACCAACAAAGATGTCAGCTGAATCTCAACTCATTCTCTGTCATTATCTTACATCTGTGGCTCAACACTTCTTGCTCTCAACATCACAACCAGCTGCCATGCTCAGCTCCAGTTCCTACACCAGAAACTCCAATTACAGTTCCTTGAAGAAGCTAATAACCCATCTCCATCTCAGGTTAAAGACCCAATTCACAACCTCACTGCAGCAGCTCCATTCATTACAGCATCACCAATAGTTCAGCTTCAACTTCAAGAACACAAAAGCACCTCAAACATCAAAACCCTAGCTTCTGAGATCCTAAATTCTCTCAAATTACTCACCAATTTATTCTTCTCAGTTCTGATCATAACCTTATCCCCACCTTTTGCAGCAAACCCATACCAATTCCACCATCAATTTCCTCTTCAGTTCATCAGAAATTATCTCGCAGATTCAGAAACATCTTCATCTGCTCATCTCTCTTCTTCTTCATTCTCGAGTTTTAATTCACTCTCTGCCGTTAAATCCCTTTCCAATCACTCCCTGAATCTTCATCTCGATCTACTGAATCTTGACTACAACCACCATTAAAAGTCACCATCTCTGCAACTCAGACACAACGCCTCCATTTTCTCTCTTATTTCTCGATCTGGTCTGAAGCAGTAACAGCAACAACAACTGTGTTTCTTTTCTTCTCATTTTCAGGTGAGATTTGTGAATGAGAGAAAACTCTCTCGATTTTAGGGTTGGATAGTTTGGGTTGGATGGTTACACCCCATGGATAAGGACCACCCCACTCATTAGATAAGGGCCATCCTGATTGGAAACCCCTTAACCACAGCTGGCCTGTTTTTAATATTCCTCCACATAGAGTTGCCCCTTAACCTTGGCTCAGCTCCCAATAGTATTTGCCCGTGAAATGAATATACATCTGACGATTTTGCCTATTTGCTCAAATTTGATGATTTCTCCTTCTTTTCCTTCGCATGACTCCAGAGTAGCTATAAAACTCAAAATCAAACATAAGAGACACAATTCATAAAGACAATAGCAAAGAAATTATAAATACTAGATATAAAATTAAGTGTTTTAGACACCTATCAATCACACAGAAAAGTCTACGGTAATAGATAAATCCGTCTCCCGCGAATATACCTACGAGTTTTGTTCAGTCTTTTGATAAATCAAGGTGAACAGGAACCAATTGATAAACCGGACTTATATTTCCGAAGAACAGACTAGTATTATCAATCACCTCACAATCATCTTGATCGACGCAGCGAAAAAAGATATTGTGGAATCACAAACGATGAGACGAAATGTTTGTGATTACTTTTCTATCTTGCCTATCGGAGATATAAATCTCAAGCCAATTATTACAATTTTACTCAAAACGATAAAAACATCAAGATCAGATCACACAACTACAAGAAAAGTAGTATCGATCTGGCTTCACAATCCCAATGAAGTCTTTAAGTCGTTAACCTGGTTTAGAAGAAGAAACCAAAGGTTAAAGGAGAATCGACTCTAGCTTAGCACAACTAGTATCACACGTAAGGTGTGGGGATTAGGTTTCCCAGTTGCTAGAGTTCTGCCTTATATAGTCTTTCAAATAAGGGTGTGCAATCAATGTTAGCTTGGTAACAAAGAA